>NC_136813.1:7274218-7641718 GCF_951394365.1 Tetrao urogallus | reverse complement strand
TCTCCCCATTCACTGTCTGCCAGATTGTTTCTATAGCTTTACAGGTATGAATTTCAATATCATACAGACTGCAAGCTCATGTAACAACATTTTCTGTCACTTTGGTACCATCTGTAGGCTTGGTTCAGCTCTTCCAAGCTCCAGAACAAACCAAAGGATACTGAATGGTTTTGTAGGTATAAAGACAAGACACGATGATCAGCATGAAGAGTTCATGTTAGAGAAGAAAACAAAAGGCTCTGTGATGGCTGGAGCTTGGCTCTTCAGGTTCTTCACTGGTGTGGAGTCAAAACTCAGAGCCTCCCACTGTTCATTTCCCTTGTGATGGTGACAGTGCGGGTAAGAAGGTGGAATAGAAGAAGGGAAGGAAATCAGAAAAACTCCAATTCTTCTCTACATGTATTTCTTTGAGACATACTGTGATCACACCTACTCTAACATTCGTCATCAAAGCAAAAAAAAATCTGGTTGTAATGTGCTTTTCAATGCAAGGAGGTAGCATTATGTTAACCGTATATGAAGGAGCAGGGTTGGCAGCAGAGGACATCTAGCGGTGCTCGGCTGTAAATGGTAAGAGTTAACAGGAGTATCGGAGCTGTGATTCTTCAGCAATCCTGACTCTCAAAGTAACTTTGATGTGTTTTGCAGGAACAGCTTTGTGCCTTTAGAAAGTGCCTAAATTCCTGCCCTTTTCAACTCGATAAGATATATCGAGTGCACAAAAATGAGATAGCCGTGTACATAGTCTAGGAGAACAGATACAATTTATATTTATGTGTATAAATAGAGAGGGAAATTAAATACGAATACAAGATTGTGTTCAGTGCAGCTACAAGCTAAGCTTATTCAGGTGTGTGAACCCAGTCCATATAGTCTTTACTTGCAACACTATAATGTTAGGGCACATCAGAGAAAAAAAATACTATTTAAAAAAATGTGAAAAATGAGGCAATGACAACCATTGAAAAGTGTGCCTTTTTTGTTCAGCTGTATAACAAACATATCTTCAGTACTGACAGTACTCCCTCTGGCTCTGATCCAGCGAAACACTGAAGTTAGAGGCTGAAACTAAACGCATGCTTGTTTTGATGGACTATGACCAGAATGCTGAGTACTTTGCACAGCCAGATCTCAGCACCATTTGTAAGGCAAATAAAAATAACACCAAACAATCTCCAGAAGTTCCAACTGGGTTCTGAGAATTTGTTTGTTTCTATGCTCCTGGAAAATCAACTTGATTGCCTAGCAGAAACCAATAAGTAGGACAAAATTTAATGCATGAGGCAGGCTGTTTGGTGTAGTTAATACTGTGAGAGTGCACCTGCAGTTTTACACTGTTGCAGAAGACACGGGCAATTTGACGTTATGTGATTGCCCAAATTGTCAAAACTCATATCAAAATATTTTTCTTGCAGCCATTCGTTTTTCATTTCCTTGTTACTTTAAAAATAAATAAATAAATAAATAAAGAATAGAACTCCTCTAATCCAAGTTGCTTGTGTCACCACTACATACTGAATATTACAAGCAGGACTTTGCTTGGGTTGAAACCACAGAATCAAAGAAACATAGAACATCCCAAGTTGAAAGGGACCACAAGGATCATCAAGTCTTATTCTTGGCACCATCCAAAATTCAAACCCTATGTCTAAGAGCACTGTCCACACACTTCTTGAACTCTGGAAGGCTTGGTGCCATGAGCACATCCCAACAAGAACAAGTGCCAGATTATGCACGTGGGATGGGGCAACCTTGGCTACATGTGCAGACCGGAGGATGAGAGGCTGGAGAGCAGCCCCAGGGAAACAGATCTGGGGATTTTGATTGACAGCAAGTCCAATTTGAGACAGAAATGTACACTGGAGCCAAAAGGGCCAACCGTTTTATTCCATACATAGTAATCCACCTAGTAATCCACTTCAGTGGGCCAGCTTGAAAAAAAGGATGCTCTAGCAAATTGTGCCTAAAGCCTTGCAAAGGTCAAGGTAGACAATACCTCCCACTTCACCTTCACCCACATCCACAGTGTCATTTTAGAAGTTAAAAATGGTTTACCCTTGTTAAATCCACATTGGCTATGAAATAAGTATGACCTTACTCTACTATCTTATTCCAAGTAAACATTAAGTCACTTGGAACCACTAAATACGACTACAACATGTTAAGTTAAGCTTTTTCTTGTTACAGACATGGTACACAAGAGAAGAACTGTGACAATGTCACACTTTGGTGTGAGTGAAGCACGTTACATCACCTAGGAGACCTCCCTGGAGACTTTTAAGTGTGGCTGGAGTCCCTTCAGCTGAATATTTTTATCTCATCGGAGCTGCTACACCTGATAGTGTACACCTGATACACCTGTGATGTGAGAGTGTAAAGCACAATTTCCTTTCTTTTTTAGCTATTGAAAATAAAGAAGACAAATGGACTCATTAAGGTGAAACATACATTAATTTTTACAAAATGGGGCAATGATCCTTATGTTTTTTGAAAGAGAGTATTACTTTTTTGTTGGTGGTTGTTTTCTAATATCTTCATATTAAGACAGAATTTAGATATGGGGAGCCACACTGCTTTTTGAAACATCTCCCTGACAGTCACACACTCTCCCTAGAAAATAGCTCACCATGACATAGATAAGAGTAGTTAATTTTACTTTGCAAACACCCATGACAAACTTTGAAAAACAAACAACACCAACAAAACAAACACAACTTTGTTACCATCACATCCCAAACACCAAACCCTTAATATTCCTGCCTGCCTGTCCTACACACTACGGGAAGCTTTTGCTGCTTCAGCTGGAGCACTGTTTCACAAGCCATAAGTCTGTAATAGATGAGTGGAAATTTCTGTCTGAGGGCAAGGTGGGTAAGAGCAAAAGGGACCAAGACAGGAGTCTTTAAATATGGATGACTGAAAAAGACATGAACTTTGGCTTCCTCAAAGCCTACGGGCTACACTCAGACTTCCTTCATTCCACCTTTTCACTCTGACGTCCTCACCAGAACTAGATGCTCATTAAGAGAAAAGACACTACTTCGTGATAGTGAATGAGGGGTGAGACGGAGCAGGGTTTCAGCACCCTGGCCAGCACCCGCGCCCCGCGGGAGGGCGCGAGGCGATGCCACGGGCGGGTTTGGGGCTCCTGCCGAGCGTGGGGCTTCCAGAGGCCGCACACACGTCTTGTCCACACGCCTCGTGGCAGGGAACAAGGGTGCATTCCCCTTCAAGGCAAGCGTTTCTTCAGTCTCTTTCACAAAATCCACAAAGGCCATGGTATTCAGGCAAGGGTAGTAAGGGGATTTATACACATGTATTCATGGGCCCGGGCTATGCTTTTTGAGCCGGGGTGGAAATGTTCCTCGGTTTTATAGTGTTAAGACTTGACCCAGCTATAAGGAGAGCTGTTCATGAGTCTCTAGCCTCAGTGATTTCTCAGCCTGCGTTAAAAGTGCCTGAAAAACTCTTTGGAAATGCCAGGTCATCTGAAGAAATGTCAGACTACTTTGCTGTGATATTTCTTTTTCCTTCAGTTCAGTTGACAGTGGCTTATTACAGCAATTCCAAATGGAAGAAAATATCCACAAGCAAAACAGTGGTGAACTTCTCACCATGTGGTTATAAATACATGTCAGGAATTAATCGTCTCCCACCACATAGCTTGCAATTAAATGAGGGAGAATGAAAGAAGATGAAGTTCTGCAACGAGAGACATCACAATGGTCAGGGTTGGAAGAAATATCTGGGTCCATCAGATCCATCCCCTGTTCAAGCCAGAACACCAGGGTGCCCAGGAAATAATGAGACCATGTTAAGATCCTGAAAATTTAGGCCATTAAGCACACAAATATACAGTCCTCTCTGATTGTTTCCTATGTGGTGGCAGCCATTAGGTCTCAGGTCTGTATGCCCATTGGCTCCTTTAGATCCTTCAAATGATTCTTACTTTCATTCAGTTTCTCAAAATCTTTGTCTTTATGCTACACCAAGAGTGGGTCAATTCTAGCCCCAGCACCTGCATGCACACCATGGTGTCCTGTTTCCTCTTTAGACACTCTGAAAACCACATTTTTTTGTGCCATGGGCTGACACAGGTCTTCAATACCCATCCCTTTCATAGACCTTCTCGTGAAGACATGCCTTTCTTTTCCAAATACACAATCCATAACACTTTCTCTCTGCCAACACTTCATGGTCACTCTCTGCTCCTCATGGCTCACTCCCTTTCATCTCAAGAGTGGTGCAGCATTGGCACAGGCTGCCCAGGGAGGTGGTGGTGGAGTCACCATCCCTGGAGGTGTCCAAGAACTGTGGAAATGTGGCAATGAGAGAGGTGGTTTGTGGGCATGGTAGGGGTGGGTTGACTGGATGAACTTAGATGTCCATTCCAACATTAATGATTCTGCAGTTCCATGATTTCTCAACCCCCCCCCCCCCCCCCCCCCCTTCCAGCTGCAGTTGCACAGCCCTGTTTACTCTCCCTCAACCTGCTCTCCCAGAAGCACACCCAGCCCGCTCATGGCTCAGCTCTGCCCAGCGGCGACCCTGTTGCAGAAGCTGGAGCTGCTCTGCTCTGACACGGGACAGCGCTGGGCCCCGCACGCAGAGGGCAGCCCTCACCCCCTGCGACAAAAGCTTGCCGTGTAAATCCAATCAACAGGAAAACACCACCTGCCCCTCCCCGGAGACAGGAGAGAGGTGAGGACATCCAGCAGTGTGGCACGGAGCTGATAAGCGCAACCAACCCATCGTGCTCTGTTTTCGGGGTAGGGGTGGGGACACCCCCTGCCGACCCACCTGCACCGCCGGTGGGTCAGCAGCGCTGCGTACAGCCCACACCTGTACCGGCGGTGGGCGCGTCCCCCTACTTCACCACCAGGGAGAGGATACCATAGCGCAGGGGGGGCACTCGGCTCCCGCCTACCCCGAAGGGACGCGGCAGCTCTTCTCTCAGCTTCTCCACCGCCGCCGGTCACCGCTGCTGTCGCCGGGCGCCCACCCCATGGCTGCGGGACGGGCCGGGGCCGTGCCTCCACCCCCGCTGCTGCTGCTGCTGCTGGCGCTGCCCGGCCCGGGGCCGGCGGGTGAGTGCAGGGGGTTGCGGATGGAGATGAGGCGGGAGAGTCCCGGGGTGGTGGGAGGAGAACGGAGCACAGCCCCCACTGGAGCCCGAGCCCCCGCTCCGGTGCGGGGCTGAGCTGAATGTCCCTGCGGGGGGCTGGGTGCTCAAGGGGACGGTTGGAAGAGAGTGTAAAATAGGCATCGATATAATCACGATTCTTTGTCGTCTTCTTATAATTATGTTTAGAAATTGTTATTATTATATGTAAAAAATCGAAGCCTTTTCTGCTGGAGTAGCGTGAGAGAGGAACTTGGATGGGATCAAATAGCGTTTTATTTGCTTGTTTTGTTTGGAAGCAGGAGTGTGCTCTTTGGCAAGAGCTAGATGCCATGTACTGATTTACCTTTTTGCTCTTGCAGCCTTTACATACTTATATATGGACTTAAATGCTGCATTACCGCAAGAGAATAGGAGCAGACACTTCCAGGTCTCCTTTCCTGCCCTCACCCCCGTGCATTCTGGAGTCATAGAATCATTCAGCTTGGAGATGTCCTTTATGTGCATCCAAGTCCAACCACCATCCTGGTCTCGTGGGCAATATTGGTAGTAGATGATTTGTTGGACTAGTTGACCTTGGAGGTCTTTTCCAACCTTACTGATTTTATGATTCCATGACCCTCTGAGTCCCACCATTACCATGTTCCTTTTTGCCACATCCATGTATCTCATACCTTCAGGAATGAGGATTCCACCACTGCCCTGGGCAGCTGTTCCAGTGTTTGACCACCCTCTCATGAAGAGAAGCAGCGAACTCTCAATCCCTGGAGGTGCTCAAGGCCAGTCTGGATGGGGCCCTGGGCAGCCTGGTATGGTTGGAAACCCCGGAACGAAATGGTCTTTAAGGTCCCTTCCAACTCAAGCCATTCTGTGATTCTGAACCTGCCCCAAACCCCCTCAGCTTTGGGACTCTCTGGCCACCACCACCGCCCTCCTCCTTGGCTGTTTAATTACAACACTGCAGTTGTAGTTTTATCTAGAGAGGTGCACCTTGCAAGATGCTTGGGAGCATTAGTATTTTCCTCCCTTATTCAGCATTAACTTCTTCATTCTCATCTCCTCTTCTGTCCCATAAGCCATTTGCAAAAGATGGAAACATTGCTATAACCACGTATGTTCTGCTTCAAAGGTAAAGAAGCAATGTCATGGATCCTCATAATCCCCATACTTTCTCCTTCTGATGCTCCATAGCTACAGGTACATACCTCAGTCAGGATCTCCCAAACAGGCATTTGTGTTAGTTTAGAATTAGATATCTCTCTCCTATCTGTTTTTTCTTCCTCTGTGGATGCAGAAAATCTTATGTGATCCTTGGAGAGAAAAGCACAGCTGAAATGTATGATCCTTATACATACTGCCTAGAAAGAGTCAGGAATAAAACAGCATAATTATTATAAAATATAGCTGTGGTGGAAACATTCTTACTCACAATCTAGGAAACATATAGAAAGATAAGAGCCATATATTGATTTCCAAGACAAATATTTCTGTAGCCTGAAAGCAAAATGCCTTCCCAGTGCATTTAATTGTGAGCTCTCGAGTCAAGTCAGTACAGCTTCCATTCCAGCTGGAAAAGAGCACAAAATAAATACTGTTAGAAGGAATGCTCAGAATTGCACTGGAACCAACCAGAAGGTTTAATGTTGGTGGAAAGAATGAATTGGAAAGAAATAACAACATTTTGTCCACTCTGCTACCTGATAAGCTATAGCTGTGGATTAAAAGTAGTTCTTATGCCATAGCTAGAGTGACAGAACAATAGTGGAAGCACTGGCACAGGTTGACCAGAGATCCAGTGGATGCTCTGTCCCTGGAGTCACTCAAGGTCAGGCTGGATGGGCTCTGAGCTCCTGCTGGAGCTGCAGGTGTCTCTGTTCATTGCAGGGATGTTGAATGATGGCCTCTCAGGGTCTCTTCCAACTCAAATGATTCTATGATTCTATGATATAAGAGAATACAGCAAAACAGACAAGCTAACAAAACATCAACCAACAACAACACAAAACCAGAAGAAAGAATAATTATATTCCCATGAAACTCATTGCCATGGAGATCTCTCCTGCTTTAAAATAACAACCCAATTTTGACTGTGCTTGTAGACTTACTTTCTCTTGATCGTATCTCAAATTAATGTTCCTCTGCCAACAACTTGAATGAGATAAATGCACCATTAACAGCTGTTCTAAGTATAGTGAACACATTAGTAGTATCTGTTTTATGCAGTTAACAGCTTGTCGAGTTGTATTGTAACCAATCATAGATCCTCTGGACAATAACAATTCACCTAATAAACTGAGTGTAACAGAATGTCAGTTGAGCTCTTTTCTGTTCTCTCTGCCGCCTGCTGTAAAAACTATTTTGCATTTGTTTCTATCAACAGGCCAGTCAGAGCATTGTGATTTGGGTGGGAAGCAGTCATCTGCCATGTAAAAAAGATTTAGAATGTTCTTCGAGACTGGTTAATAGTGGAGCATCCTTTGGACCCTGTGGCCTGTGCCCATTAGGGATGCACGTCTGTTCTTGGTTCTTTATGCATAGTTGAAACTACTCAACTGTCCAGAAAAGACACTGGTGCACCCCAAGCCCTTCCAGAACCCAGGGATACATGCTGATGACTGAAGGTGCTCTCAGCACCATACTGTCAGGGATCTGAACTATAGAGTATCCATTTGTGAAAGCACCACTGCTCAGTGCTGTTCACAGAAACAATCTGCTGCCATAACAGAAATCCTTTGGAGGTGGTCCAGGACCCATTCATCCAGGGAACTGGAGTCCCAATTACTGCAGACTGATTTGGCAGTACATTAAAGACTCTTGTTACTTACAAAAATAAAAATAGAAAAGAAGTCTGGCTGTGCTTTATTATCTGCTCTGTCCTCTTTATTTTATTTTATTTTATTTTATTTTATTTTATTTTATTTTATTTTATTTTATTTTATTTTATTTTATTTTTTTAAGAAAAGAGTTAAAGAGTTCAGGTTGCCACAGTTCACAGTAACGTAGTAGATAGGAGCAGAGAGGGCTACAGCAAATTTTTTCACTCTCTTGAATTAATGGTGATTCTTTCTCTGGAGGTTGGTGGCCCTGGCATTGGCAGGGGAGTTGGAACTTGATGATCCTTGGGGTCCCTTCCAACCCAAGCCATTCTATGGTTCTATGACTCTCAGTGATTTCATCACAGTCAGGATTTTCCCCCTTTTGTATTAACCAGAAAGTACTAGTTAGGTTATTCTGGAGGAAGTGAATGTTACATATTGTGATTGTTTATTGATATCTTAAAAACAATCTCCAGGACATCTAGTCGTTATCCCTTAGAATCATAAAATCATTAAGGTTGGAAAAGATCATCCAGTCCAACCTCAACCCACCACCACTATGCCCACTGACCATGTCTCTCAGTACCACATCTCCATGTTTCTTGAATACCTCCAGACATGTGACTCCACTTCTTCCCTGGGCAGCCTGTGCCAATGCCTCAACACTCTGTCGAAGGAGAAATTTTCCTCATATCCCACCTGAAGGTCTCCTGAAAGGGAATGTTCTCTGTTGAAGGGCATCTCAGAGACAAGAATCTCTCATTACTTTTTAACCGGATTTTGAAGTCTCCAGGATGTTTTTTTAAACTTGTTGTATCTCAAGTCAATCTTTAGATGCTTTGCATCATTCAAATCAGTGGAGGTAATCTGAGCTCTGTCTTCAGCTAAGATCATAGCCAATTTTCGTTCCAATGCACAGCCCACCTCAGTTCTCAAAATGTTCTATGGAGAAGTACTTTAATTTCCATTTGAGAATGGGAGTCTTGGTACCTCAGTTTTCTCTCCCAGGCATCTTTGTGATAGGGGCAGCCAGTCCTAAACACCCTGCATAGAAGCCAAAACACTGGTCTGGACCTATGGCCGTGGTTCTATCACTGGCACTTCATTCTTTACTTCTGTCACACCTTTGTTCAGCCTGGCTCGAAGTTAGATGCCCCAAGGTTTAGACTAGTGACCAAGCCATAAATCTCTTTCCTTCATTTACATGGATTTATTTTTAGAACTTTCCAAGTATGAAATATTTGCTCTTCTGAACGGTGCTCCAGAATTACCATTTATGTGCATTGTGACCCTGCTTACTAGCAAAATGCTAATGCACTGGGATATGGTTCATACCTTCATTTGTATTATTGAAAACACATATTAACATTATAGCTGCTTATTTAGATGATAATTTCACATTGTCTCATTTCTAATGACAAATACTTAATGTGGAAGTCTATGTTTCTGGGTTAAGTGTCTGGAACATCAGTTGCTCTTGTACCACCAGTTGCTCTTGTACCATTGCTCATGCAAGACAACACATTCAAGGCACCACATTGTGTTTCCTTGTGCCTAATAAACTTTTGCTTCTGACCCATTTGCTTACTATGTGGAGGACTAGTTAAATATTTCCTCAAAACTCTTTTCTTTGCTTTATAAGTATGTCTCCTGATTACTATGAAAAAGAATCAGTAGGATAGCTTGATTTTGTCACAGAGACGTTTTTCATGTTTACTTGGAGGACTGTTGTAGATTCAGAAGTAAATTCAGTATTTTCAAAACTCATGAAAATATAGCTTATGGTTTCATAAAGTACTGAGAATTGATTACATGGAGTTCCCTCTTAAGTTTCAAGAATCTTGTAAGAAAGAAAATTATTCAGACTTAGCCAGAGGCACATAGCTCTTCTTAAATTTGTTTGCAAGGGAGCTGGGAAAAATCTGATTTTGGATGAAGCTATTAAATAAACTAAATACTGGGCAAGGCTAAAAAAATAAATAAAAATCTAAGTACATTTAAAAAGCACACAAGTACTAGCAGATGATTTACTTGGCTGGGAAGAAAACTAATGAATGACACAACACTGGAGACCGCAGTGGAACAAAACAAATTACAGTCCAACTTTACACAAATTAACTTCAGATAACTGCAAAGCCTCTGAGCATCCTCAGCTTGCTTTACTGTTAGTTCACTATTTAAAATCTCCAAGAAGTAACCAATAGGTACCTCTGCTGGTCCATCAGAATCAACAGATGAACCAGATATCTCTGCATCTGAGAATCTTGAAGGTTCCACACTGCTCTTTTATAAACACCATTTCTCCAAGATATGAGACCTAGGGATCCATTTGTCTGCTATTACAACCAGCTCAGGGACATAGAATCATGGAGTGGTTGGGGATGGAAGTGACTTCTTGGTCACCTGGCCCAACCCCTGCACCAGCAGCAACACCTATGGCAGAGTGCCCAGCACCATGTCCAGGCAGCTTTGGTACAGGATTCCAGATGTGTCCTCTCCAGTATTAAGCAGAGGGGAAAGAGGATGGATCACCTCTCTTGACCTGCTGGAAATAGATTTCTTCATGCATCCCAGGATATCAGTAGCCTTCTCAGCAGTAAGGACTTTCTCCTGTTCAGTTTGGTGTCCAGCAGGACTCAGGCCCATTTCTGCAGAACTGCTTGCAAGCTGAGTGCCCTCAGCCCATGCTGATACCTGGGACTGTTACACACAAGGGCAGGAATCCGTGCTTCTCGTTGATGAGCCGTGGGCCATTCGAGAACAAGGAGAAGAAGGAATCTAGCTGCATTCAGCCTTAGCAAAGAAGGCAAATTTCCTGCAGTGGAGTAGACTGAAATCTAGGTCTTAAGCTGAAGTTACTAGAGTAGACGTGCCCAAGGTTCTATGAGCAGTGTCAGGGGACCAGATGCACCACAGAACCTCTGTGCTGTGCTCCATGGCCATTCCATCTCTCCCCATTTCCTTTCCCAGTGCAGCTAAGGTTGGATAAATTCTTGTGCAATCTGTGAAACCAGGATGGAGAATTCCAGATTCTTCTTTTCCCACATCTATTTCAAAATGCCAAATACATTTTGAGATATCTCAGTGTTTGTTGCTTTACCTGGAAACTAAATATAAATAAGTAGTTCTGCAAGCAGCAGAAGTCATGGAACCTGCTTTCCTGTGACCGTTTGTCTCCTGTTTGGATTATTATGCATCCATGAATGTAAGCTTTGTTCCAAGCTATTTCTCCTGCCATAGATGCAAAGAGGTTTGATTGATGGATTAGTATGAGCTCCAGCAAATGGAGAATCACACTCACAGTCATCACAAAATGAGCAACAAAGTGGTTGGTGTTCCTACAAGTGCAACCTGTGATAAGAAAACTGTTCAGATACTTTGTTTCAACGGATTCCCTGCAGGAGAAAAGGGAACTTTTTCTTCATCTAGGCCCTGGCACTGCTACTGCCCATAGAACTGTGGTGCCCCGTCCCTGGAGGTGCTCAAGGCCAGGTTGGATGGGCCCTGGGCAGCCTGAGCTGGTGGGGGGCAACCAGCCCATGGCAGGGGTTGGGGTGGGTGGGCTTACAAGTTGCTTCCAATCCAAACCATTCTGTGACTCTATGGTTTTTATTTCCTTCATTGGTATGGATGCTTCTGCAGTTACACTGGACATGCTGCAGCTTTAATCCTGTTTGGCTAATTTAACTTTTCTACCTGGAGGTGGACCTGGAAATAATTGTTTAGAAGAAGCATGTTCAAGGAAATATTTGGACCCAGACATTACTGGAAAAAGTGTGTCTTTGTTTAGCATTTAGTAAATATGGGTGACAGATGTTGAGAATGACATATTATAGCAGATGTTTTCTGTATGTAAGGAATACGAAACATTAGGGTTACAACACAGTGAATGTATTTGTTAACCTTTCTGGCAGGTGCTGAAGGGATGGCATATACATGAAGATGTAATTTCCACAAGAGTATGTGAGGAAGATTAATCACCCTGCATCTTGGGTCAGATCCTCAGCTGACGTGAGCTGATGTAATTCCACTGGACTCAGTGCAATTATGCTGATTTATACCAGCTAAGGACATCATACCTACCCCTGTACTTACTATATTTTTCTAATTAAAACTGAGACCAGAGTATAAGTTGCATTCAGCACTCCTTCAGGAGTTATTCCCTCATTTTAATTAAAAAAAGAATAAAATATCATAACCCTCATATCTTACAATGAAAGTTACAGTATGTAGCTGTACACAGAATATGAAGGGAGAAGGAATTATTTCTGAGAGTCTCAGTTCGCAGTTTTTATTCTCCATCATTTGGGAATTAAAATCAATCATAACATCCTAAGGGATTCCCAGTCAATACAAGCCAGGAAACAGTTTGAAGTAGGTTTGATAGGATCACCATAATAAGAACCTCCTGCAGGTTTTGGAGAAAGTAAAAAAGTTAGAAATTACTTACAATCTATTGTAAGTCTCTAAAACAAATCCCTTTAAAGTTCTGTAACGTACCTTAGGGATCTCGTAAATTTGAGTCACCATCCTGGATGTGTTTAAAAAACATTTGGTGTGGTACTCAGGGACATGATTTAGCAGAGGGTTGTTAGAGTTAGGGTAGTACAGTTAGGTTGTGGTTGGACTCCATGATCTTTAAGAACTTTTCCAACCTGAGCAATTCTATGATTCTATAAAATAATTTAAGAGTGGTTTTATGGGTGTTTGATACTTTCAAAGCTGTGCATGATATACACGGAGAAGAAGAAAACATTTCAAAGCACTTGTGTGACTTCATCTTCCAAACTATGTCACCTTACAAACATCGGAGAACTGCTCCGATGCACCCACTCTTTGGTGGAAAATGTCTTTTTATCATTCAGACCACAAAAGGAGTGACCCCCGGTAGTATCTCCACTTACATACCAAGAAGATAAGCTGGAAAGCATTCTTCTCACTTGGAAATGCTCTGCTTACTCTCCTGTATGATAGCAATGATTATTCCTACCAGAAATTACAAGAAACTGCCAAGTTACATTTGAAGCATAGCGTTTTCTTCATCTGTTCTCCAATGGTTTGCTTGCTGCAAGATGATTTTGCTCTCTGCAAGTCTGATTTAATGATACTCTCATTTACTCTTTATCTAAACTAAAAATTACACCCCAAAGATATGTAGGAACTAAAATGACATATGGGACACAAAATCTTTATTTTAAGCTGCATGTAAAAGTCCTACAAGCAATTCCATGCTTCTTTAGGCATTCAGCTACATTAGAAGGTCTGCTCTCAGCCTGTGGACATACAGGCTCATAGAAAGCTGGCTTGATTAAAATGTGCTTTTAGATATCTACTGTAATTGACAGAAGGAGCTGAGGGACTGATCTCAGCTGGCTAGAATATCTGAGAGATTGTTTCCAGGTGACAGATATATTGGGATTTTCCTGCTTCCTTTGGGAATCTATGAGTCTGAACTACCTCAGTGAAACTAATTATTTTTTTCCTGTAATTCATCCTAAATTTTCCTTTGCATAACTTCATCCTATTACTCATAGTCTTACCTCATGGCTTATCGTCCCTCTGAAATTTAAACTTACATATTCTGTATGGTAGCGACATTGTTTGTCCCCTGACTCTTCTCATTAAATTATGATATCTTTGGCTACATTTCAAAAATATTTTTTTCTACTGAACATCATTTTGGTTGTGTCACTAATATGTAATTAACTGCTAATTTATTCCAAGTATCTGCCAGTCCCTTAACGTCTTTCCATTGCTCTGTTGCCACCCATCTGAACAGTGTATTAACGTTGACCGCTACGTCAGTGTTGCAACAAAGCTGCACTATAAATCTACACAATTCTAATAAAATACCATATAGGTAGTGTTATACAGTGTTTAAAAGGGGCAAATCAACTCATTCCTCTTCCCAGACTCCATTTGCTTTAGTGGTCTATCATGATCTCACTGCCTTCTCTTTTACATGCCATTTCTTTATGACTGCATCAAATGTGAAATAGAAGTGGAGTTTTCATTGAAAGATAGTAAATACCCAGGGAAAAAGGTACCCTGAGTCATTCTGTAGATGGGACAGGCAGGAAAGCAGGAAAGCTAATTTTGTCTTGGTTATTTTTCATGTGGCTGACACTCTTGGTACGACACATCAGGGATGATTCACCCACCTCTGGAGATCTAATTAAGCCATTAATGTCCCAAAGCAAAAGCACTGCATTTTCTCCCCTCTCCCTTCCATTTGAAGCATCTTGCCCAGCAGGTGACACTTCTATAATGGCAGGAGATGGAAGCCACTGCTGCATCTCTTCCTTCAGTAGGCTTCAGGTTTCTGCAGGGGTCACAGTCAGCATGAAACAGCTTAAGTCACTAGCTCAGTAGGACCATGGTGCGGCACAAAGGAATGTGCCAGGAGAGGAGCATCTGCAGGCATGTTTTCCTGCAAGACAAAGTTACCCAACACCATTAAGAGTGGTTCACCCTAAAGAGAAACCATTGCATCTTTCTATTTGCCGACTGATTTTTACACCTTTGTTTCCTCTCAATTTGTATTTCCAAGCCATTTTGCAGAGCCAGGATCATTTACAACCCCGGCTGTGGCAATTACTATGTTCCAGTATTACCACCAGCATCATGCAGAGAGCAACCCTAGAGCTTGGCTCAGCAAAGCAGCCAGGAAATGTGCTCTGTGGGTTGTGGTGGTATCAATCTCAGGGCTATCAACTTTGTTAAGACCCAAAGGCTGTGTTTACCTACTAAGACACTTATTTTCTTAAATATGCAGTAAAAAGAGCAAGAGATTCTGTTTCCTGGTCTCTGGAGGACCATTAGCTCTTGGCTCCCAGGACATTTGCAGTGGCTATCCAAGAAAGTACAAGCAGAAATGTGCCTTGGGGCTCCTGGCATTTTCTGCTGCTAAGTGTTATATATAAATCCTCCACCTTTTGCTTTGTCTTTTGATGTGGGGTGAACTTTTTGCCAGTGACTCCGAAAATAGAGTATTGCAACTTGTTTTACAAATAGAGATGGCAATGGAGATGTTAAATCAGGGGAAATTAATGTATTTATTAGAACCATTAGAAGTTCAGTTACATGCATTTTTTTTTATCAAACACTTTATGTTCCAATGGATTACAGAGCTTCTTACTCATGAAAAACACAGAGTAAGCTTGCAGATAACTGTAAACATAAGGGACATGCCCAAGATCAAGGATATCATTTTAAAATATGTTTTCTTATTTGTGTTCTTTAATAGCTTGGGTGACTACAACTCAAAGAAATGTGAAGAACTAAACTGCATTTGGAATTTAATAGTCCAGCCAATAAAATCCATTCACATGGTGGAGGTTTCATAGAATAATTTCCCTGAAGGATGTCATCATTTTCAATTGCACTCACCTTGCAAAATTAGACATGATAATTCCTGCAGTTCTGTCCCCCTACAGTGGCACAAAAAAAACAGATCCAAAGCACGGTTTTCTGGCTATTTTGTATCTGACCCAGATCCAAAGCACTGGTGGTCTGAAATCTTACCTACAACAGGATTTCACTTTGGATCCAAATTTCATAACATGGGCAAGGTGAAACCAGGTGCAAGTCTCATCAGTATTCCTTATATTATGTGATGAATAATAGAGTTTCAGCTAAGCAGTAAGGAAGAAACAAATAAAAATGTTACTAGAGAGCTTATCAATATTTTACTTCAGTATTTAAGCAATCGTTTGAACAACCTGTTTTCATATAATCCAAACACGTCAATATTTTCTGCTCAGTTGGCTGCCATGAAAAATAACTCTCCAGGCACTTTCTGTTTGCTTTGGAGCTAAACAAAAATGTAAGGCAAGAGTCTGGGAAAGTTGGCAGTTAGATTTGCTCTTAAGTGTTTTATGAAACACAGAGACTTTCTGAAGCCTTAAGTGTTGGAGCAATTGGTCTACATGACAGTCCGAGTGGAAGGGACCCTTAAAGGCCACCTAGTCCAATTCCCCTGTAATAAACAGGGATACCTACAGCTCCATCAGGTGCTCAGAGTCCCATGCAGCCTGATCTTGATTGTCTTGAGGGCTGGGACATCCACCACCTTTCTAGTCGACTTGTGCCAGTGCCTCAACACTCATTAAAAACAACTTTTTTCTTATATCCAGTCTAAAACTTCTCTCATGGAGGGCTTCTGTTTTTCCTGTCACTTCTTTAACAGCTGTGGAGTGTCATTTTTATATAACATCATTCATAAAGAAAGATTTTATCCATCTCCACCATAAAATAAAATAAAATAAAATAAAATAAAATAAAATAAAATAAAATAAAATAAAACAAAATAAAATATAAAATAAAATAAAATAAAATAAAATAAAAATAAATAAAATGCTTCATACATTTTCTAGCACAATAGGAGCACTAAGAAAAATAAGAAATTAAGAGATGTTTAATATTTTTCATAAACACTTTGGATTTCACTCTCTTGAGTAAAAGGCAAAATATTTGTAGAAAGAATGGGGTGAGGAGGTCTGCAGAGAGTTTCAGTGCAAATTGTAGTCATGAACCTGTGTTCTACTTCAGATGTATGCTTAGATGCTAATCACTATTTACAGCACAGTATAGCAAAAGCTTTTTGTCTTTTCTTACTATCAGCACCAGCAGCCTGATGGCACATGGATCCTAACCTTCTGTGACTTCTAGAAAATGTTCTTGATAGTCTATCTCATGTATCCACACAATTTTCTTCCCCTTTATTTCCACTCAATCACATCTCCTGCCTTCTGACCTATTGTGTTAATTCTTCCAAATCCAGCTGACTTACATATAGGAACATTTGTTTTTCTGTCTTTATGTCTGCAGAACATGTCATGCTCAATGGAGCTGTACAGAGAGCCTTCTGCTAGCTGGATGCCATGAGTTTTGAGCAATCTCATACCTGAAGTTACTGTACTGTGCTCATCGAGCACATTCTTACACATCACAGGCAATATGAAATGACTGTTATGAACTGGAGGTGGCAATGACTTGCTGAGCACAGTCATCTCCACAGGACAAGAAGTGGCTTCACACTGTTAGGCAGTATTTAATGAAAAGGTGGCTGAGATTGGCTCTGATGAGTTGCAGGGTGAATTACAGGTTTGGAGTGGGAAAATGTCAGATGGAGACCTTTGTAAACAGCTGCAGACTTTACTGCTAATCTCATCTCTACTGGGATGTTCTTGGCATAGAAATTGTGACAGAAGGAATTGCAGCGTCTGGTGACTGGCCAGAAAACCTGAGCATCAAATCTATCTTGAGCAAGGAGATGGGAGAGCTGCAGACCCTCTGTGTGGAAAAGGGTTTAGTGTGGACACAGAATTGTTTTGCAAAGAGCCACATGATCTCAGTGAGGGCTCTCTACTCCACAGAGTATTGTGGACATTCAAGAGGGAAAACATCCCTGGTCTTCACATCAACATATCTGAGTAAAGAACATGCTGTAGCCCATGTGTTTCCTCTTAGTATCTGAGGAATTTTGAAAGGACTTTGTGTATCCTTAGAAGTCTCCTGAAGTAGCACTAGTACTTGCATCCTAGTAATGAAAAATTAAATTAATTGTGGTAAAATGTGGGTGTCAGACTTCACTTGACATCTCATTCCACTGGGCATGCAAACCTTGCGCTACACATTCAGTACTGCACCACAGCAAGATATTGCACACACCTGCCATCTCACAGGGTATCCAAAAGCCAAAATACAGGCTTTACCTTCAGGAGAGGTTTGCATTCAGGACAATCTAAATATCAGGTGTGACTAATACTGTAACATAAAAGAGTGGAGACAAACCCAGAGGAACCCAGAGCTGTAAGTGCTACCTTTGCTCCACAAACATTTCTCTGTGAAGGGATGGCAGCACTGGTCTTTTCCATTCTGCCACGAACAAACACAACTTTGGGTCATTCAAGAAAATATGTTCTGGCAGAAGAGATATCCTTTAAGAGGACAATCACTTAACCTCAGCCTGAGTTCAACTTTACCTCTCTCAGACATCCTGATCCCAAGCAATGCACACAGTACTCACATTAAAGAAACAAGTTGTAAAAAATAACTTCAAATGCTCATCCCAAATTCTTTCCAAATCGCTTAACATGCTCATGGGGGAGGTCGCTTTTTGTGCACTGCTTTACATCAAAGAAAAATAAGAATAGCAAAAATTCCTGTATGCAGTTCTGCAGATGTGCCTTTCTATGACCAAGGGCTTTATCTACAATTCAGTAACACATTAAATATACTGAGGCAGTTTTGTCCTTAGTGTGAGAAGACAAACAGCAGAATTTGAGTAGGTGAGAAGACAGACAAAGCAGACACAATTCTGCTTATGTGAACAGCCTGTTTTTATGGCTTGTTCAATTTTAAATGCTATAAGTAGAGCAGATCTGCACTCCACCCAGCACATGCTGGCTGATTTCAGAAGGAGAGAGGATTAGGTCTTCAAGAGAAATTCCAAAGACTGTAACCTTGGAGTTGAGATCAGAGTTGCAAAGTGTAAATAGGACCATGGGAATATAAAAACAAATATAAAAAGATAAGCTGTGTTCCCCAGGGTTCAGTATATGGCCATTTGTGTTAAATATACTCATCAACAATATTGATAAAGGGATTGAGTGCACCCTCAGTAAGTCTGCAAATGACTCAAGTTGGGCAGGAGTGCTGAACTGCTTGAGGGTAGGAAGGCTCTGCTTTGGGATCTGGACAGCACAGGTCAGTGGGCTGCTTCCAGTTGCATGGCATTCAACAAGGCTAAATGCCAGATGCTGCACTTGGGTCATAACAAGCCCATGCAGCAGTAAAGGCTTGGGGAAGATAGACTGGTGGCTGGACTTGGTGATCTTTAGGGTCTTTTCCAACCAAAATGATTCTACGATTCAATGAATATGAGATAAAATTGCTGGGAGCAACTTGATGAAGACAAAAGCTGGTCAGCAGAGATGTGTAGGTTCTTGGGTGTGAGGGCATGTAACCTGGGGATGGTGCAGCAGAGAAATAAAAGCTAAGCCTCCTCTTCTACACTGTGCAGCCTTTTTCCCTATCCTTGCCTGTAAGAGTGACGCTTGCTGTTTTCCCTTCCTTGGTGGAACATCTTATTGACAAAGAACAGCAAAGCCTGCACTGTGGGTAGCCAAGCTGGCAATCAATCTGTTATTAAATCAAGGGGCAGAGAAACTTAATAGGAAAAGTCAACAGTGCAGAGAAAGAACAAGCCTGAACAGCCCTCTGTGCTCTCCCTGGGCAGGACAAACAGCTCTGCCACTTCTTGCATCTATGCAGGGAGGCTGAGCATGCAATTAGCATACCATTTATTTGCTGAAAGAGAGGGCTGGTAGACCAACAGCAGCTTCAATAGAAAAGGTCCCAGGCAGTCGCATTCCCTCTTTCTGCGGCGTTGCCATGCTTACTTTTCTGCAGTCACTGAGATGCAGAAGTAAACATGAGTTAGGTGAAAAATGAACCTGGACTTGGAGGACAGTACTAAGAAAAATGAAGGGCTGTTTTGTCATTCACAGATGCCAGGCCTCTTTGTGTCACTGTCCAAATTCTTTAGCAGTGCTTCACATTTTGCACCAACTTTGCTTTCTCCATTGGTTCAATGCAAACGCTGCTCTTGTTGTGTATTTCTGTTGCAGGAGCAAGAAGTCACCCCACTCACAGACCCACTTTCTCCATTTGGAGGCACTGGGCACCCACTTAATGAGCCCTTAAACAACATGGCTTGAAGTCTGTATGTGAGACAACACAAAGAGCAGGAAAAAACAACAAAACGAGTGAAAAGGAGAAAGTAACAGTGGCATTCTAATCAATGCAGCCAGTTATAACCATATTGGATGTAGCCAGAATCAAGCCCACATCCTGGCTCTGCTGGGGAGTGTTTTGTCTGGCATCATAACAGAGATGAGTGTTTAATTAGTGTGATCCTGAGATCCGTGGGATGTCAGCACAGTAGGAGCAGTGGCTGCACTTCAAGACCTCCCATTTAAAGTAGCTGAAGTGCTGGGGAAAGAATCTGTAGATGAGAAATACCAATATAAGCCACCAAATATTCCAGACTTCCATCTAATCAGAATCCCTGTTCTGCTCACAAGATGAGGCATGGAAAAATCTGGCCCCTATTAAAGAAAAGCTCTCAATTAAAATGGTGATTTTAGTAAAGCTTCCAAAGGAAAATCCTATTTAAAGCTCTGTTTCCTTATTTTGATAGATTCCCTTGGGAAATGCACATAAGGATAACTCCTTTAGAAAACACAGCATGCTGTCCTTTGAACTTAGATGAAATTGCACATGGAAAATCTAACAGCTTGCTCTTCTTTTTACTAACAGCAGAGAGATCCAGGTGTGCAGAATGCACAACTAATATATAGAAAAATAAATCATCTGGGTCAAAGGAAAGAAAATAAGCTCATGGTTAAAGCAGAAGACCAAAAAATGGGCTGAGTTTTGTTTCTGCTCTAAATTTGAGAGCAGGATTCTGCATGGTCACATCCTGCAAAAATCACTGTGCCTTGGTAAGGGAATATGAATCTGTGCAGACTTACAGCTGGCTAGGCAGAGGAGTAAATATGCTGCCTTGAAAATCAGCCCTCTTTGTGAAAGTGATCAAATACCTTCAGAAATAATGCCAGTATGGCATGTTCTCTATAACCTATAGACAGAAATATCTGTACTGTAAAGTATAGGATTATTCAGGAATGTTGATAAGCCAGTAACTGGAAAGCAAAACAGAAAGCAGGCTTAGACACAGATTTTAAACCAATGCGATCACATTCTTAACCCAAGCACAGGAGTTAGGGTAAGCACATACGTGCTTTACACCAACGATCATAGAGGAATGGTATTGCAGAGCTCTGAATTGATATCTGGCATTGCTTTGGACATAGAGTAACAACTCAGTGGACAAGAAGGATGTGGTCTGAGCTGCTGAAATATTGTGTTGTTGAGCTTTTCTTTTGATTTTGTTTGTTTGTTTGTTTGTTTGTTTGTTTTTAAGCAATATTTTGGAGAAAAGGCAGTATATTGTTGATTTTAAAAAAATCATAGCCAAAAAGATTACTGCATTTCCACAGTGCATTGTCCAAGTGTCCCATCCTGGGTGTCCATAGTTCTAGAGGTTATTTCTTGCATGCATGTAACCCCAGGGTAAGGGCCAGTGTCCAGGATAGTTCAAAGGAATTGGTGAAGCTAAATCAAGGTCAAAGCATGTCAAACATCTTACCTTTCAATAACAGGAAATGCTCCAGCAACAATTCCAGGTACAGTAGCAGCCTAACCTCACATTCACTGCATTGATTTTGTTTTCAATTCCCATGCCACCCATTGGGATATTTCCACAGAGCCAGCTTTAATAAGCTTTCATATTTTCTTCTTCCAAGAATGAAAAGCATCATGTGTGGGATTCATTTGACCAAATATAGCCATCTGCTTCCAAGCTAGTCAGCCTCTGACTTCCTTTAGAATATCCACAGAGAAAAAGCTCTTTGAGGGAGAGATTTGTCTCATGCTAAAGACAGCTACAGTTAGGCACATGGACTGTGCCCTTGAAGAGCCCATTTCTTGCTTTCTGTTGCAAGGAAGCTGAGAGACAACAGCTCAGATGTTCACATGAGAACTTCTGAACTTAACCGAGTGAACTGAACGCCATGTTCCCATTTCATGGGCTTTTTTTTTTCCTTTTCTAAGTACCTTTGTGAAGTAGTGACTCTTTTTGAGTAACTTTTGTGCAAGGCTAAGGGCTTTTGTTCGCCTCCTAATGCAGTTTCTGATTTGTGACTGCTCTGTCATTATCAGGTGAGAACACGGAGTTGCCTCCCTTCTCTGCAACAGGAGGACAGCACTCGGTCCCAGGGGATACGGTGTCACCAGTTCTCAGTGCAACAGTCATAATCATTGTCACCGTCATCATATCTGGGAGTGCTTACCTGTGTTTCCTGAAATACATCTGCTCTGGATGCTGCAAAGCTACCCAAGTGGTACCTACCAGAAGACTTGATCCTAGCAGGTCTGAAGAACAAGTCTAGCCTCACCTCAGCATCATATCAGGTGATTATTGAGCTGTGGTAAGGCTCAGGAAAGCGAAGGAGGCTGCTATTCAATGAGTAACAACTAACCATGCTTTCTGTAACCCCTGTGCTTTTCATGAGTGTGCTATTATTTGGCTGGAGTAACCTTTTAATAGTTATTCTTGAAATTTGCTATATGTAAGTTAGTTGTAGGATTCTGTTTTTAAGCTACATTGAAGAGGCATGAGGGAATGAAGTAGTACTTAGTTCTGCTGTGCTGAGTGTAATGATAAGGGGGCATTTTCTAACTGGATCTTGATCTGCTGCCCTAGGATGACAGAGTACTCAACCTAGAACACATAGGACGAAACATTCAGAATTTCTCATGGATGATGGCAGCATTGAGGGATGTGATTTAATGGGCATGGTGGAGATGGGTTAGACTTCATGATCTGAGAGGTCTTTTCCAACCTTAATGATTCTATGTTTGGCTTGTTCTGTCCTATGTTTGCTCTACTTAATATGAAGGATTTCCCATTCTATTTCCTTTGTACAGGTAGTTGGTTTTTCCTAGGCATAAAGAATCTTCCTCAGAAGTTTTCTGGTGAATTGCTAATACAGGTCACATTTTCCAGTACTATTTGGCACTCTTTGAAAATGTCTTTCATTCTCTGATAAAATATAGTTCAGTGCATTTTCCTTGATACTCATCTGTGTTCGCATTTGGTAATGAACATAGAGTTCCAGAGATCTGCCATTGCTACCAAACATTCTCTATAGGCCCAGTGAGAGAGACACAGAACAGGGCTGGATACCTTGAGAGTGTCTGAATTTAACAGACACAAACTGGACAGACTTTCGGAGCTCCAAGCCCAGACTTTGGTCTCCATATACAAGTATCTGGATGATACACTACAGTTTGCACTACTTCAGAGGGCAAAATAGATGATCTAGTGATCCTCTGACATTAAATATGTGCCAATAAGTACTCACATTTCTGGCAGCAATAGATCTCTAAAAGTCCTGCGTTGCTTTTTCCATGGTGTGAAAACATTCCTTATTTGCCTTGTAACCAAGCAGCTATTGGGCATCCATCAGCACCACAAATGTATTGAACACTTTGTAAAGTTCTCAGCTGATAACACCATGGCCATGCAAGTGCTATTCCTCCAATTACATGTTCTATCCAGTGAAGTGAATGCTCGAAACACATTAGCTGGAGTGCAGGTGGAAGGATGAAATAAAAAATGAACATGAAGTTTTCTGGCAGCAAACACATAGGATCCTTTCCTGGGATCAGCTGAGAAAATGGTGTTCGGAAAAATATAGCAGTTGAATGGTTCTTCTTGAGGTGTGTCAACTTCAGTTGAAGAGGGAAGCAATGAAAAACTTCTTTGGAAGAAAAAGGAAATTGTGGGGTTTGCCATGCTGATCCAAAAGGAAAAGAAGTACAGATAGATAACAGAAAACATCCAGAGATGGCCTGTTTGTGAACCACTGGCATCAAGTCTTTGAAATGTGTGTTGTTTACCATTAGCACGATCACTTCCCCGTGAAAACAAAACCTGAACACTTGTGGCCTTTGTTTTTACAGTAAGAAGCACAAAAAAATATGGGATATTTGAAACACCCATGAGGAAAATCTGAAAGAGAAACGAGCTCTCTGTTTTACAAATCTGCATGTGTGGGATGAGCCAGTTCACAGTTTTTGAAGAGTTGGATTGCCAACACTGGATGCCAGGCGGGTTTTGGACTTAATCTATGTCTTTTGGGCATCCAGCGCTCCTAATCCCAACTGTGAAGATGAAATACAGGAGCCAGAACCAATGTTATTGTGGGAGAAAGCCAAAAAAAAAAGCAGGCCTGCATTCAGATCTGGATATCATTGCATGGATAAAATACATTATATTTATTCAGATTTCACCTGCTATTTATCAGCAGTATTTACATTCAAATAAATGGTCATTTATTGTGCCAAGTAAACATTGCATATTGTGTTTTGCCTCTTAAATCTCAGTGTATCTCAGTAGCTGTGTGTAGCTACACTGCTAATAGTAAGAGCTGTTTTATACCAGATGAAGCCTGACCTTGAGAAATCTACTTCACAGCTGTGCATACTGGTGAAGAAAACAAAATAAATCTTGATTTCTCTTTCTTTGTGTAAAATGACCATTGTGTTTTTATCTGTAAAAATTTCCATGGCTCCTTATTTCATTCCAGATGGCTATTTGTGAATATCATCCAGCAAACACCAGTGGTCCAAGAAAAGACCACGAGTTCTGCTGGCAGCTATAAATATATGCTGGTGGTTGACAATATTTTGACAGCTGTATTGACAACGTGTTATTTAGTCTTTTGATTGGACTGTTTTCATTGAAACCTTTTCACACATCTTGAACTATTCAGACTGATATCCCCAAATAAAGTCATCAAATGCATAATTCTGATTCTGCTTGATTATTGGTGTGTTTGGGTCCTTTTCATTCCAAGTTCCCATTCTGCTTGTACACAAGGAGGTTCCTCTGCCCAGATTCATTTTGACATGTGGTCATCCTGCTGGTGATGCACTTCTGGCTTGGAACAAGGATGTCATCCTTTGCAGGCTGGGCTTGAGAAGCCTGAAATGCTTTTCCACTGATCTTCTGGTGAACATTTTAGAGTAGGTCAGGTTGCCTGGAGAGGTTATGGAGTCTCATTCTCTGGAGATATTCAAGACCCAGTTGGACACTTTCCTGTGTGACCTACTTTAGGGAAACTGCTTTGGCAGGAGTGTTGCACTTGATGATTTCTAGAGGTCCCACCCAATCCCTACAGTTGTGTGATTCTGTGACCTACACCAACATTTCCCATTGCCCTGCCACCCAGCTGAAGATGTAGCTGCATTTTCCTTCTCTTCCTCCACTGGGACCTGCTCCACTCAGCAAGTAACTTAATTTGAGTTAACCAGAGAAGAAAGATAAGTAGTTCAGTAATTGGAGGAGTGCCCTAGGAGGCATGGGCACTTCTCCCATGCCCTGGGATTTGCTTCCATATTTGCTATCAACCTGCAGACAAGAACACACAACCAGTGCTTGAGCAGACTGATGCTTTCCCAGCTCTGGTGCCAGTTGAGACAGAAAAACATGGGCCTGGTTTATCTTTAGACCTGTGACACCCCATGGGACAGTAATACCAAGCATCACGAAGCTCAGAAGGAGTCTGGAAGAAGTCAGCAAAAGTGTATCTGGGCATTAGATCTGAGGAGATAAGGAAATCTTGCCCCTTAGTCCTCACTTTTTAAGCCAATATTGAAGAATTCTTCTTCACTCACATGTCTTTACAAAAACAAGTCCAGATGTAGAATATCAGTACAGAAGACATGGAGCTGTTGGAGCACATCCGGAGGAGGGTCACAAAAATGATCCAAGGGATGGAACACCTCTCCTATGAATTCAGACTGAAGAAGAGGGGAGACCTGAGAGCAGCCTTTCAGTATCTAAAGGGGGCTGTAAGAAAGAAGCAGAAAAACTCTGTAGCAAGTCTGTTGTGATAGGAAAAGAGGAAATGGTTTCCAACTGAAAGAGGGGAGATTTAGATTGAATATAAGGAAAAAGTTTTTGACAATAAGTGTGGTGTAGCAGTAGCACAGGTTGCCCAGAGAGGTGATGGATGGCCCATCCCTGGAGATATTCAAGGTCAGGCTGGACGGGGCTCTGAGCACCTGATGGAGCTGTAGGTGTCCCTTTCATTGCAGGGGGGTTGGACTGGATGACCTTTGAAGATCCCTTCCGATTGATTCCACTCCATGAAAACCCAACCCGCGTGGGGCTCCGTCCCAGGACGATGCGGAGGTGGCCGCCAGGGGGAGATGCACGAACGCGACAGACGAGGTGACACGGCCGGGGGCCGGAGGGGCAGCGGGGAAAGCCAGAGAGCAAGGCTGAAGGAGGCTGCCCTCCTTCGGAGAAAAACGATGAAATGATGGAACGGCACCTCCCTGCCCAAAGGGTAGGAGACATCTCTTGTTCAGCATGAAGTCCACTTCAAACGTTTATCACCAGAACAGCCTTTTTGTCCAATTCACATTTATACTGTTTTCAGAGGAGATGAATGCTGTGTCTCATTGCTTTTCCAAAAATCATCCAACCCCTCCTGCCTCCCTCACCCCTAAAATGAAGGCAGAGGATCACAGTGCAAGCAAACCGTCAAGAAAATATCCTAGATTCAAAATACTGTAATAGAGCTTTTATATTTTTAATCCCTCTCCTTGGTCTTGAACAACCTTTAAAAATAGCAATAATAATAAAAAGAAAACACAGAAATGTTCTTACTCCACCCTGCTGCCCATCTCAGTCCAAATTCTGCTTTCTATTAGAATAGAGAAGCACAAAGGATTAGTCCCATTTCTGTGTTTTACCATAACTAAGATAAGATGTTAAATGACAGTGATATTGCTGCCTTGATGAGATTATTTTCTAATTAGAAAAAGAGCAGCCTGTTTTCTGACTGCAGGAACTGTGGAGATGCTTGCAGGGCTTGGACATTCCTGAGCCCAAATTCCAGCCCTGAAAGCAATGGCCCCAGGCACCCAAGCATAGCCCTTTCTCCCCTCCTGTCGCCTTTGAGCGCAGCCTCTCCACTTCCCCACTTCTTGCAGGAATGCTAAATAAAATGCCTTGAAGATGAAGTGCCTGTGTGGCTGTCACGCTGCCAGTTCCCCTGCCCTTCGAGGCTGGCAGCAGCCAAGGTCAGGGAAGCATTAGTCAGCCTGGATTTGGCAAACAGGGGTGCTGGTGTCTGATGTCCCTCCTGGCAGATTAGACTGGTGTGAAATGCCCTGCCCTGGGTCACCCCTGACATCCCTTCAGCTGCTGCAGGAGAGGACTGCGAGTCGCACCAGTGAGCTGGAAGCAGGCTGGTTTCCTCCAGCTTGCCTTTGCTTTGCCTTCCTGACTTAGTGTTGGTTGAAACCTATGTGATTTCAATGTAAGCATCCCCAGTCTCTTTTATGGAGTGTTATTTCTTCACATTTAAACTAATATTTCTTTCCTCCCTTTTCTCTTTCCATATTTTTTCAACCATGTCTGAAAGATGTCTGCTGATAGGCCATCTTCAGCAAGGTTTCCCTCACTGCAGTCTTGCCTGTCCTTTCAGGCTGTGGGTTTTGATACAACAAAGTACTGCAGAAAGATCATAATGCAAGTTTCACTGAGCCCATACCAGTTCAGCAAAGCAGCACATCCACATTAGCACAATTATTACCTAACAAGCCCCACCGTAGACAGCGCTGATGAGATGGTGGGCAACACCCAGTGCCTGTTGCATCCAGTTTTGGAGGCTGCCAGCTGTGTCCCAGCCATTATACTCCAAAGGGAATGTGGTGGGTCCTGCCTTATCTGCTGCACTGGGAAAACATTGGGATGGCAGCAGGTCAGGTCTCTGAGGCTTGTTTTGATCATACTAAGAATGTCCTTTGCAAATCTAACATTTATTTTTAACATATTTCCATGATAGAAAGTCAAATACGAAGGGTGAAAAAGAGAATGCCAAGTGGGTTCTCAGTGCTGTTTGCCAGCCACCTTTAGTCTGCTGTCACTTGTCTTCAGGAAAGGCGAGTCCTTTGAAGCAATGCTAATGTAATTAGAAATCTAAATATTTGCACTGCCTCTCCGTGTCTCCGTGAGTCTCTTAAAAGACACTAAAGTCTCTGTTAGCAGCTGGGCAGGGTAAAGTCCCAGCTCCAGCTGTGCTGGGCTCACCAAGAGGCGGGGAGGCAATATGCATCCTCTGCTTTTGTGCCATTTTGCAATAAGTGTAGCACTGAAATGGATACTCGAACTGCAGTGGTGAAAGTAGGGCCCGCTCTGGCAGAGGCACGGTGCTTTGGCTCCCCTCCCTGTGAGGAGCTGAAGCTGCCATGAGGGCTCTCTTCAGTCTGCTCTGTTCTGGGCTGAACAAACCCAGAGACCTTGAGCCTCCACCCACACCACTTGTGCCCTCCAGACCCTTCTCTATCCTCATAGCCCTCCTTTGGACTCTCTCTAGTAGTTTTATGTCCTTCTTACATCGCTGCACCCAATCCTGCATCCAGTGCTCAAGGTGAGGCTGCAAATTGCAGAGCAGAGGGGACAATCCCTCTACCTTTGTGAGGGTCAAAGCTCCTCCCAGTTTAGTGCCATGAGACTCTGACAGTAATTATATATCCTTATGGGAGTTCCTACTATTCCCAGAGAATAACAGAATCATAGAATCATCAAGGTTGGACAGGCCAATAAGATCATTCAGTCCAACCAACAGCCCGTGACTATGACTGCTCTAGACCATGTTCCTCAGGGCCAGATCTACCATTTTGTTGAACTCCTCCAGGGATGGGGACTCCACCACCCCCCTGGGCAGCTTGTTCCAGTGCCTCACCACTCCTTCTGAGAAAAATTTGTTCTTAATATCCTACCTGACACATTCTCAAAAAAGTGTGAAACAATCATTCCAGAGAGGAGACATCTCCCAGCCCCTCAGTCATTCTTTTTGGAGATCCGTTGTGCTCTATACAAGCAAATCAGCTTCCAAAAAGCAACATATTTCTGGAGGAAAAATAGCACAAAATCAAAGCGTGTGCGAGAATGATCCAAGCTGAGGCCAGGAAGGCATTCAGCTGTCAATAAACGCTCCTTGCCAATAAATGCTTTCATGTGATAGAAACACAAATGACACAAGGGAGATTTAATTGTTGCAGTGAAATCAATGTGAAATGGCATTGAAATAAAGCCACATAAACTGGAGATAAGTTGGAGCAGCTTGCAGTGTAGAAGCATCCCAGGACAACCACAGTGCTGCTGAAGTCTGTGATGGAAGCATGGGCAGGAGTTACACAGAGATGAGTCCTTGCAAAGAGTCAGTCTTAATACAATCAAAGCCCAATCACCGTCCAAAATGAGACTGCTGTAAATAAATGGAAATCTTATTAGTTCCAGATGTTTTCATAATAGTAAGCTTTAGAGAAACCAAAGCGAATATCTTGAAGAAAACAAACACCCCTTTTGGCCCATCTAATAGATTGAGATATTGGCATAAAACAGATTCTTCAAATATGGAGATGGCTATTTACAAAATAATAATTATAAATAAAACAAGAGTCTTCCTTCCTCTGTTCTTCACACTCCTGTTACAGTTTGATCTCCATACATCTCACCAGTTGAGACCATGGGAATCCTTTATTTTCCTCATAACGAGTTATGGTTGTTTCAGACCGGAGTAAATTACAGTTTTCAGCCTGAAAAGTGTATGCACTGCTGTTAGCAGGAAGTAGAAGTCAGGGTTATCTGTGCCTTTGCTATCTCTGATGCAAGAGAATGAAGTTAATGAGAAAATTAAAGGTGGCTCCAGTGAACCAAACAATATACACTCAGATACAGTGGGTTCAGGATTTCACCCCGAACATTCTCCTGTGGTGTCTAAACTGCACCCAAATCCAAATCTGCAATCAGGTTTGGCTCTTTATTACTTTTCCATCACCAGTAATCGGTTTGGAATGGTATAAACAATAGTGCTCATAAACCATAAACCATAAACCCATTTTAATGCTGTGAACTGTGTTGTCTGTGCAGAGCTCACAGGGAGAAGCAGCAGTACAAGTTTATTTTAGCCAACCAAGTCCATTGGTAAGGTCCTGAGTATGCAGGAATTCCGTCTGCTGCATAAGCCAAAGCCAGACATGTTTACATGTTTCCATAGTCACTTCATAGCCACCATGTACAAAATCCCCTATTTTTGCATGCTTTCCGATGGACGAAATCCCACCTGGATTTTAGACTTTATCCTGCTCCTGTTAAGCCTTCCCTAGCTTTAGCTGATATTCTGAAATTCCACCAAATGGTTATTTACACTTAACCTACCCAAAAATGCCATGCTAAATTTTTGCTCAGTTCTGCCTGCTCATCCTGCTGGCTTAGTTTCCATCTGTACCTCAAATTCTCATAAACGTTTTAAGATAGCCTGTCTGCATTTCAGAAGTGATGGGCTCCTGTTTGCCTTCCTCTGCCTATGCACGGCAAATTCCAATTTGCAATCAGGCATGCGACTTTTTCTTTCCTCTCCATTACTGGAACCACCAGTGTGGCAGTGACACCACCGTGTCTCTGCCAGAACTAAAAGAAAACCCTTAAAACATCTTTACCAATAGATACAGTTCCTTTTTTTTTTTTTTTAAACTCCTTTGCCATGTGAGGATGTTGTCAACTTCTTAAAGAATGATGGTAACAAAACCAACTGAGAACATGTAATACATCACCAGGGGAAAAGAAAGACTCTCTAGTACCATGAAAAATTAATTTTTTGGCTTTTTTTTTTTTCTTTATGGCTGTGGCCTCCACTGAGACTTGGATGCCCTTTCTCAAGGGCTCAGCTTGAAAAGCACCTTATTTCATTTCTGGCAAGACAGAGGAGGCTTTAGTGACCCATGTCTTCATCACCTCTCATTTCACATGCCGTGATTCCCAATTTGAAGACAAGAGAACTCATACTGCTTTCTCCATGCTTTGGGTCTCCATGAGCACAGGTCTCTCCGCTGGCTGTCAGGCAGCTTCTGATACCAGCAGTCAAGCCCACTGTACTTCAGGAACCACAGTGTGACCTTAGGAATAATGAAAAGCTAGGATCAAGCTCAAGATGAAACAAAGATATGTTTTTATTTATTTTTCCTCACTGGAGTCTAGCTACCAAAGGAGATCAAACAAATTTAGTTCCTGAGCACCTTTAGGAAATTAGGTAAACCCTTCCTGCCTGGATCAGCTCTGCCAAAAGGAGACTCAGTCTCTGTCAGTGCAAGCAATTGTTGTTTCGGTTTCAGCTACAAGGTCATCTCCAGATGAAAATATTTGCTTTTGATCAATATTTGCCATCTGAAGGCAAATGATGATGGCATAGAGGAGGGTCACTAAGATCATCGGAGGGCTGGAGCACCTCTCCTATGAGGAAAGGTTGAGGGAACTGGGCTTGTTTAGCTTAGAGAAGAGAAGGCTCCGGGGAGACCTGATTGTGGCCTTCCAATACTTGAAGGGAGCATATAAACAGGAGGGGGAACGGCTGTTTATGAGGATGGATAATGATAGGACAAGGGGGAATTGTTTTAAAATGAGACAGGGGAGGTTTAGGTTAGATATTAGGAGGAAGTTTTTCACCCAGAGGGTGGTGGCACAGTGGAACAGGTTGTCCAAGGAGGTTGTGGATGCCCCATGCCTGGAGGCATTCAAGGCCAGGCTGGATGTGGCTCTGGGCAGCCTGGTCTGGTGGCTGGCGACCCTGCACATAGCAGGGGGTTGGAACTGGATGAACACTGTGGTCCTTTTCAACCCAGGTCATTCTATGATTCTATGATTCTTCCTCCACAGCAATTTGTCTTTTACACAGGTCTAACCAGCCCTTCCTCCAAGGCAATATCCCTTATAAAAGCTGAATTTCCTAAATAAAAGTAAAACATGCAACTAGGAACAAAATGAATTTCTCTATACAGTAAGAAGTGAAGGAAACACCATTACAAGGACATCATTTTTTCCAAAGCTTTGTATTATAATTGTCAGCCTTAGAACAACACCTACATAAAGCAATAAAGATAAGAACTCCCGTGAGATAAGCATTGTGCAAGTACTTAGAGTAAGAAGCAATTCTCATAATTGCAAAGAGATTAATGTTAAAGAGGCTGAAGTATTTCACAGCTAAATGTCCTGTCAGGGAAGCTGAATAATAGCCTTCTTTTCACACGCCATTTGCCTTTATTGAAGAAGAATAAATGAACCTGCATAGTGCAGCACATTAATGACTTCCAGCATTCAGGTGCAGTCACTCTGGATAAATCTGCATGAGAGATCAGGGCAGACATGAAGTTGCTTCCCAGTGTTCAAGACAGGTAGAAATGAAGCAGGCTCTGATCCAACACTGCATGACTGCATTCACATGGTGCCAAGGCTGTGTTCTTCCTCCTTGCTGGTGCAGCTGAGGGAGAGAGCAAAGAGCAGGGAGAAAGGATAACCTTACTGATACCAATAGCTGAAGAAGAAGTTGGGCTTGTTCAGCTTGGAGAAGAAAAGGCTCTGGAGAGATCTCCCAGTCACACAGATCTTATAAAGCCATGGTTGGGATGACAACAGGGCACACTTATGAAGAGCGCCATGAAAACCCCACATTTTCCAACCTGGATTTGGAAAATATAGGGTGCACTTAAAGCATTAATCTTTTCTTCCTTACTGTGCTGGCTGCAGCTTTACCAAGCTCATAATTTTTATCATGAGTTTCTTCATGATTTTCCCTGTTCCTACACAGGAGCCTGGGGTGAAGTGTTAGATACCAGTGAGGAAGTTGAGTGCACATAGGAGGAATGCAAGTGCAGGAGCTGGGCAGCCAGACAGAATCTGTGTCTGCTGCTGAAGGCTACATTGGTGCTGACACACTGGGTTATTTCTGCTGATATTACTCGGGTGTCTAATTAAAGATAAGTTTAAAGACACAGCCTGAGATTTAATGTTGTGAATACTTAAGAGACATTTCACATTTCGCTTTAGTGTTTAAAAGGTCAGAAGCGTTATAGCTCCTTCTAATCTCCACTAAGATGCATCCCAAACAGCCTCTCAGGTAGCACAAGCTTAGCTTTACTCCATAGGGACAGCAAGGAAGTATTCCCCTGCCATGGCTAATGAGAAAATATTTCACTAATAGGAAAGTTACTCAGATTTGTTTGAGTGGTAAAAGGCCTTTTCCTTAATGTAGGATATTAAGCAGTTTTGTTATTGTAACAAAGTTAGTGTATTCTTAATGCACAATGTGCAGAGATAAATAATATTTTTCCATTCGGCTTTATTTGGAAATAAAATTACAGAACTGTATTTGAAATGTAATTACTCATCCACGCCAAAGAGTGTGAGTCACACATGATGGTATTCATGCAGAAGCCAGTGGAGCTTGGAGAAATATCGTGGTGTTAGGTTTCTGTTCCACATCCAGAACCAGACAAACTGAGCTGTCTGAAGGAAGAAATCCAAGAATAAAAACAGTGGCCAAGATTCTGAAACTCAGGTGCCCAAGAGATATATCCAAGGTGGTGGACTTTGATGAAAGATAATGTTGATGCTCAAAATTTTGACTCCTATAAAATATCTGAACAGGAATCAAAGGTGTGCACTACAGTAGAAATTGGTGTGGGATTCAGGAAGGTACTTGTAGGTGTCTGCATGTGGACTAAGAACTAACATTTCATTATAGTGTGCAAAGATGGATTCTCCACTAACACAGTCTGGAAATGAGTTGTTTGACTATAGGGTGACTCCTTCAGGGTGAACTAAATTATGTGGTCTGTGTTGGCTGGATCTCCATTGACTATAAAGGAAGCATAGACAGTCAGTCCTCATGTACACACATGCACTTCTTCATTTTATTGTCTAACTGAATCCCACCCAGATGACAAAACATGAGCCATTAGTGCAATTGTAGTCAACGTGACTCTAGTTATGTCTAACCACTCATATGTCCCAAGTGCATCCACTCCATGGATACCCTCCAGAGGGTACTCCATGGTATGCACCACTTTTTCCCTCTGAAGACATATTTCTTCACAGCAAGAAAACAGGTTCTCAAAGTAGCCCTGAATTAAACCCCAGAGATGAATACCATGGCTCAAAGCAAAGTTCCAGAAGAGTTTCAAGCTTTGTCCACATGGAAAATACCTAGTCTCAAACCACAAGAAATGTTTTACCATGCCCTGCATACTCAAAACCTGAGCCTGCAGTTTGAATTCTGATCACGAGGAAGTGAAGCCAGCACTTGCAGTGGCTGCATGGGCTATCTATCTACCTCAAACTGCTGTAACAAAAGACATTGAGACTTCTGACCAAAATCACTTTCTATCATGCTGTTTTTGTGAAATTCAGACTCAGAAACCAAACATACACACTGTCCTACCAGTCCTTGCAATCTCCCTTGGTACATCTGAGAAGTGGCCTGAGCTTCCAAGAACTATCCAGAGGGTTTGCTTTTTTTTTTTTTTTTTTTTTTTTTAAATTATTATTTTTCAATCCTTTATTTCCATGGGTAACTTATAGCTGAAGCCTGACTGCTGGCTCCTGCTGCATGGACCTACAAATTTTTGCAGGGTGACACTGGGAATCAAGGGTTTTATAAAGTTCCCCTTCAATATCTAATCTAATGCAACAAAGGCCAGGAAGGGATGGGAAAATCAGCCCCAAGGTCCTCAGAGTTAAAAGTCAGAGAGGATGAGGAATGTTGTGCAGGGGGGAGCATGCAGCCCAACCAGATGTGATGCTGCAAGCACTGCAGCAAGGCTGATAATCAGAAACACCCAAAGCACTCAGCTTTGCCTTTGCTGTGAAAGACATCACAGTGCTCAGAAGTGTAAAAAGATGATGATCACTCTGCTTTTTGCTCTGGTGCTGCTTGGGTTCAGCCTCCTGAAGAGTCACTGATCACCAAGTGGTGCTTGCCCCTTTGCACAGCTCCATGGACCTCATGTGATCCCACAGGGCTGATAGGAGAACACACAGATGAAAGCCTGGAAATGTTTCCTTGAAAGGGCTGGGCCTCACCAAATATCCATTATATTTTTATAACCCTGCTCTTCAGACCAAGATTAAGAAAACAACAAACAAGCCGATTGCAAAGGGTCACAATGCCAAGTAAGGCAATTGAAGTCAATGATATAAATACACTTCGAACAAGACATCTTTATCGAGAGAGGAAGTATTAAGGGCTACAGTGGCCAGGCAACACGGGACAAGGGAGGATAAAGAGAGGCTGAGATAAGGCTAATGAAGAATGACAAACACAGACAAGGGTTTTTTTCCTGTTAGAGAAAGCAGTTCCCTGACCTCATCTGGCTCAAGGGCAGAGAGGGGACCTTCCTCAGCCAAGACTCTGCACAGAGTTAGCCCCAGCAGCCCAGGGACTGGGACACTGCTGCTCCTGCCCTCCCTAGAGCCAGGAAAAGACAAACACAACCAGGCACAGGTTCAGCCCTATAAAAGCATTATGCCACAGGCCACGTTTGTCATTTTGTCATTCCAGAAAAGTTCCATTTTTGGGGGGGATAATTTTACTTAATTGACTGAAATCAGAGTAGTGTCTTCTGGCTACCAGATGCTATTGCACTTGCATCAAGAGTTGCTTGCGTCTCTCCATGGTGTGGTTTTAATTTCTAATAATTGAGCTCCCTACAGTTACTTGTGAGCAGACAGCTCTGGCTGACACCCAGCCTGGTCCTCTCCCTGATGATGCCTTCTTGGTTAGTACAAAATACTGCACATTTGGCAGCAGAGCTAGGAGACAGGGAAGAACCCATCTCAGGAACTGGCTAGCTCAGAAAAAAAATGAAGACAGTGGTAAGAATCCAAATTACTTTCAAGGATTCTGGCTCAAGGCTTTTGAGACTTGAGGCCAAGATAACAGAGCTAGATGGCACAGAAGCAGAGCAGGTAAAGGTCAGGCAGAGATTCATTTGACCAAACCAACTGCCTGTTGCAGCATTCTTCTGCAGAGTAGGGCTCACCTGCCATCACACTGCCTTGCTCATGAGTGATCTTTGGCAAACCAGTGTCAGGCCCCGAGGACAACCACAAGCTTAAATTATTGCCCAGATCACCCTGCACCTGTGCAGTAAGTACATTTGTCCCCAGTCCTGTCTCTGTTCCCATCTTCACTTGCTCCTGACTAGGGTGGCTGCCTGGACACAAATGCTAGCTTTTTCCCTAGGCCTGGCCTAGTCTAATGGTTGGCAGATGGTCAACACAGGCAGTCCCTGCACTTGGCCCACATGTGACACTGCTCTGTCCATACCAAGGTCACTCTTCACTCCCAACCTGGCCTCATGGACACAGCCTGACTTTTGCTGCTCCTGGATATACTCAGTGCATATGTGGGGATACCATGACCAATGCTGGCTGTTGCACACATCTCAAAGTTCTTTTCATACACTACATCAGCCTTTCCAGCTTGTAGCCTTCCTGCTAGCGAGGCAGCTGGGCACAGGTCTCTCTGCTGCGAGTTGAATTGAGACAGATGACTTTCAAGACCTCCTTGAAGATGTCTGCATGTTCTCCAAATAAGAGGGATTCCATTCCCAGGTCAGCCAACTCAACTCTGCATCTAATTTTAGATTCTGGAGGGAAGGGTTAAGTGAAAGCTCAGGTTTTAATATAGATATAATCAGGTTAAAGAGCTATATCATGGTAAGTTGTGTGTCATATTGCCCAGTGAGGTTGTGGATGCCCCTTGCCTGGAAGCATTCACGGTCAGGCTGGATGGGGCTGTGAGCATCCTGGTGTAGAGGGAGGCGTCCCTGCCTGTAGCAGCGGGTTGAAACTAGACGATCTTTAAAGACCCTTCCAACCCAAACTATTCTATGATTCTATGACTCTATAACCCTGCTCTTCAGACCAAGATTAAGAAAACAACAAACGCGATTGCAAAGGGTCACAATGCCAAGTAAGGCAATTGTATCCAAAGTAACAAAAAGCCTGAATAGATTGATATACACACATCTATGCACTTTCATGGCTTCTTCTAGCTCAGCTCAGACAAAAAGACCTGAACATTCTTAACAATCATTCTCCAAATCAGATTTGGGAGTTGTAGCCCCATGGACCCATAAAATCTCAGAATGGATTTGAAAGAACCTCAAAGATCATCTAGTTCCAACGCCCTGCTGCAGGCAGGGTTGCCAACCTTTGGCTATGCCATTTATAACCTAATATATCCAGCAGTAGGGTGAGGATATAATGGCCCTTATCGTTTCACCAGATTGCTTGCAGTGTTAACACATTACTGTTTACAAAGAATGTGTTCAACAAAGATAGGTGCTCTTTTCAAATTACACGCAGGTAGGTATGGAAAGAATAACTTAATTAATTAATCAAAAATTATTCCAATAACTTTTTCGCTATTCTTGTTTAATTATGTCTTTTAATTAAAAAAAACAAAACAAAACAAAAAACAGACATAGGCTTCAACAGAACAACTCCTGCATGAAGCACCCTCTGAACTCCAGAAAAACTTGTTCTAATAGTGTTGCCTTGCATATCATCTTGAAAGATTTTCACATGTACAGATGTTATTTGGCTACCACCACTTTGCTGGCAGCTGTTTCACAGACCTTCTCTTCACTATAAATAAGATATCATCAAAAAATGACAGCACAAGAAAAATAGGGCAAAAATGACAGCATTTGGTAAAAGTACCAGCTGTAAATTTAAAAGCAACAGGAGTTTAATGAACTGTAGTAACTCTTGTTTTTCAAGGAATTTGCTACCCTAAAATATTTGCAGAACAAAGGTCTCAGAAGTCCTGGGTGAGAGGAAAGAGCCACTGCTTCAAGAGAAGAGGTAGAACTGAACGGCTCATTGATATGCACAGCAAAGTAATGTCATTTGTGGCACATGCAGTTGCTATATAGAGCTGCTCTGCTGCTCAGCAAACCTCCTTCTTTGTATTTTTCTTCTTTCTCAGTGAGAAGAAGGGGAATTAGCTTAGAATCCATGCAAAAAATATATATTGAAAATACCAACTCGTCTCACATCGTGCTGTGCAAGCATTTCACTGCAGAGAGCGTAGGGACCAGACAGATCTGAGCATGTGGAATGCTTCTCTATTGACCTGAAGGTTTTATGGAAGCTAAACAAGGCTTATTATTGAATTTCTTTTTGTATGCTGTAAACTACTAAAGAGAGGTCCCAGATTTCAAAATCTGGCCTGGATTTCAACCTCCCAGAGTGCTGGGCTGATTGATTCCGTGGTTATAGTTCAACTGCTGTCAGGCAGCCAGTTGCAAAACTGGCATGTGGTTCCAGCCTCAGATTTTGATTATATTTGGACTAAGTGTAGGGTGCATCTGGAGTTGGGATTTCACATTATGTCTCTTTTAAGTAACATTTTGCAAACGATCAGACCAGAAGGAGAGAGTACATTCCAAGGGGCACAAACCGTCTTAAGAGAAAATTGTTTCTTAAGCCTTGACTTCCCATCTTCTGCACTAGAGCAACATTCAGAGCTTCCTAAAGCACATGTACTGACAAAGAGAATTATAGACTTAAGTCCAAATGCAGCTCTAAGTACAGGTAATTTGCTAGTTCCTAATACAGCAAGGGCTCCATAACAATATAGTGGAGCCTAAGGCACATCTGTTTGAGAACAGCCTTTGGTGGAGCAGTCACAGACCCTATTCAAACCCTCTTCCACCCTGCAAACACCACCAAAGTAAGCATGGGTCTCCCAAGGAGTATAGCCATAGAATGGCTTGAGTTGGAAGGTCACTCAGTTCTAGGTGGAGATAGGACTCCCAGGCCGGCCATATCACACCTCTAACAAAAGGGACCGCAGAACTGAGAACCCCTCTGAGCAGCCCTATCAAAGGGCTCCAGCTGCAGACACTTAGCACTTCATTCAGAAAGCTAAGCCAGGGGCTTTCCCAGAATAATTTTAATTCAGCTTTCATTGGTGGTGAATAAAGTTACATCTAGCTAGTGACCAGTCACAACTGATGTTCCCCAGGGGTTGGAATTGGAGCCTGCCCCGCTTAATATCTTTATTGATGACCTGAACAAGGGAATTGAGTGCACCCTCACTAAGTTTGTAGATGATGCCAAATTGGCAGAAAGTGTCGATCTGCCTGAGGGTAGGAAGGCCTAGTAGAGCAATTTGGACAGGTAGGATCACTGAGCTGAGGCCAATGGGATGAAGTTCAACAAGACCAAGTGCCAGGGCCTGCACTTTGTCCACAACAACCCCAGGCAACACTACAGGTTTGGGGTAGAGTGTTAGGAAGACTGATTGACAGTTGGCTGGACATGACTGAGCAGTGTGTCCAGGTGGCCAAGAAGGCCAACAGCATCCTGGCTTGTATCAGAAATTGTGTTGCCAGCAGGAGCAGGGAGGTGATGGTCTCTTTGTACTCAGCTCCCGTGAGGCTGCACTTTGAGTATCATGTTCTGTTTTGGGCTGCTAACTTCAGGACATTGAGACCCTGGAGCGTGTCCAGAGAAGAGCAAAGGAGCTGTGAAGGGTCTGTAGCACGAATCTTACAAGGAGCAGCTGAGGGAACTGGGACTGATCAGTCTGGAGGAGTCTCAACAGAGACCTTACTGCTCTCTACAACTACCTGAAGGAGACTGTGGCAAGGTGAGTGTTGGGGATCAGCCTCTTTTTCCACTTAAGTAGTGAAGAAAAATTTCTTCTCCAAAAGAGTGGTCAGGTGCTGGAATGGGCTGCCCAAGGTTGTGGTCGAGTCACTGTCCCCGGAGGTGTTCAGGAGACTTTTAGATGGTGTACTAGGGAGCATGGTTTAGTTATTATTTGGAAATACTGGTGGTAGGTGAATGGTTGGACTGGATGACCTGGAAAGTCTTTTCCATCCAATCTTGGTGATTCTATGATAAAACCATCTGAACAAAGCTAAATCAGCGGTAAAAGGTGCAAGGGACAAGTGATGGAAAGAAGGGAAGTGGGAAATCTGGAGACCTTCCAGGCTCAGTGCATTTTAGACTGAACTGCATGTGATTGTTAAGAGAGAGGAATCGCAGACCTTTGGGCTTAAATTAAACAGTAAGGAAACTATTCTTTGATAAAAGCAATGGGAAAACCTCCACGTGGTGTTTATTTATCTCTAGATTAATCTGTTTTTACGATGTGAAAAATATGTTGCATCTGCAGTGATTTTTACCATTTCTGGCTGTGTGAGTTTTGTTGCTACTGATGTCCAGAACTCCTGAAAACACGTTCAGCAACCATGAGCTAATACTCACACCAGCCGAGTCATGAGTGTGGGTGAGAATCCTATAAAACATTTCCTGAGCTCTTTGAGAGTGGCTGATACCTGGACAGGGCTCTGAGGAACATGACCTAGCTGTAGGCATCACTGTTCATTGCAGGGGGTTGGACTAGATGGCCTTTAAACTTCCAACTCAAACAATTCAATGATTCTGTGATACCCCAAGAGAAAGTGAGTGGCTGTACCATGAATATTAACAAAATTAGGGTTAGGGCTTACCTGTGTCCCTAAGGCTCCCCTGTATCCCTTTATCAAGACAAGGTAAAGTAACTTCTCCCATGGTAACTTAAGAGAAGAGACCTGTCTCCTCCTTGCAGCACTGTGTTAACCACCTGTCCCTGCTCCTGCTTACAAGTAACATAGAATCATAGAATATGCCAAAGTGGACGGGACCCATAAGGATCCCTGAGTCCAACTCAAGCCTCATCTGAAAGAACTGTGATTCATTTCTTAAGAAAACTGACTGTTAGAGTTCAGCACCCTGTTAAAAATGCAGTTCCTTGAAATACTGGTACATACAAACATTACTCAGTAAAGATCGCTTTTTTAAAATAACTACCTGTGTTAATTACAGTATAATTTCCTTATCTTCCCCTCCTGGCTTCTCTAAAGTGCTAACGGAGCTATAAGAAAGGGAGGTGATTTTTAATTCTGGATTGCAAATCATCAACACAGCTGCAGATTCATTTCCAGAGGAGGATTCTTTCTCATTAATGAAGTTAAAGCCAGAAGAAATCCAGTTTGGCTTTGATGTTTTAAACAGTTTACGGGCCTGACTGTTGGAAGGGGGGAAAAAAATTACCTTTTATTTGTACTTTGGGCAAATTAATTTTTGAAATGGCTGAAAGGCAGACAATGAGCCTTGCGCTATCACATTTGCAAGGCTGCTTTTGAGATTAAAGCTAAGCACTAAAACTTCTTGGATGGAAGCCTGAAGTACTCCCTGGGGAATAATTGTGCAACAGCAGAGGGATGAACTAGATAATGAAATAAATCTATTTTGCCATTACTGTCTGTGATGCTAAACTTATTAGAGTGCTACTAAGGGCATAACAGTAGAAGAGACTTTTAAGACTGTTGTCAGACTTGCAAGAAAGAAAAAGCAGAAAAAAAAAACAGCAGCTGTAAAAGCTAAAGGAACTGCCAGGCCTGCTGGTACCCAGTGCAGGGAAAACTGTAGTCCTGTGAATTTTTAGAATTCCACAAAACTGCTGGAAAAGAAAAAGACTGAAAACTGACAGTCTTCAAAATGTGGAAGTAAGAACCTGAAGCAACAGAGATGGTGGAAAGCCAATCACCTGCCTACAGGACAGAACCACCCAACTTGCTCATGTTCATGCAGTATTGAATTTGCATCCAAAAGCCCTTCTGGTGGGCTTGTTATAGGAAAACATGTCCAGACAGCTCTGAATCTCTTTGTTCTAGCTCTGTCTGCTTTCAGATCCCTGTTCAGCCTGTCCCAGAGCATCCTGTGCCATCTTCCTTCCTTGTAGGCAAGGTAACCAACAAGATGAAAGATCTTGGTGTTTCAGAGGTGAGAAGAGGTGAATTACAGGCAATAGTATAAAAAGGAGAAGAGGAGAAGGAAGTTTGCTGGGAAGAAAGTTACAGCAAAGGGAGATATTACTTAAGTCAAAAAGTAGCTACAGAGAGCACACGTGGAGTTCTGCTCAGATCTGGAGAGGAGAAAAGCCATATAAACCAGTGAAAAACAGCTAAATGAATTCCAAGAGTCTTGCGTGGGAAGGTGATTCATGTGAAAGTGAATAGGTTACTATTGCCCGTATCAGATACTTGATTTTCTACACATGAAACCCTCATATCTGTCAGGAGCTGCAAAAAAAATTGGCTCAATATTTCCCCCAAAAAGTCTCACCATCCCATGAAGAACATGGGCAGTCCTTCATATGATTTGGGTTTTCTGAAGGTTGGGGGTTACATTTCTCTACTACAAGGCTTGGTGATGCAGCACATCCCTGCACAAGGCCTTCAATTTGGTTGTTTTACAGCATATTAAAGCAGCACATGGCATCAGCTCTGGAGAACAACAGGATATGCATGAACTTTGTGAGCAGAAGGTAAGATAAGAAATGATGGGGGTTGGAAATGGTGCTGCGAGCTGCCTGGAAAAAGGAGAATATATTGTTGCTTGGAGATTCATACTGTAATATCTTGCAAGGCCAAAGAAGGCAGCTGAAGGCAGAGAGTGGTCAGCAGCTAAGCGCTGTAGAAAGCATCTGGGAGGAAACAAGGCAGGATGTGATGGAGCCTTTCTTGTAAAAATCCCAGGGATTTGGGATAGAGGCAAGCACCTAAAAATGGTGCCAGAGAAACAGGAAAGCCTCTCTGAAGGTTAAAGCAATTTTCCTGTTCCTGGACCAATACAGAAAAGATTTGGTGGAAGGAGGCATTCCTTTAGGTGAACGTGGTTATTTCAGCTTGCGTTTGATGTGAATGGAGGATCAAAACAACACCAAATGTGGAATTAGATAGGAAATTCCATTTTCCTGACTTCAAGGTGGTTCCCAGAGTGGGTGCCGTGATGCCGGGCCGTGCACGCAGAGCTGCAGCCACATGAAACAAGTGTGCCTTGCAGACAGAGGGAGGGAGGCACTGAGTGTGGGAAGGAAAAGTGCACTTACAGAGAACAATGGAGTGATGCAAATTATGTAAACTATGCAGAGCTAAGAACTAAGCCAGTCAGGGACAATTTCAATTTATTTTTTTTCCCTACACTGTTTTTTTGTTAAAGTTTCTTTAATTTGGAGGTCTGCAACACAGTCTTGTGGCAAAAGAAAGGAGAGAGTGTGCTGGGGCCCATCCCAGGCCCCAGTGATGTGGGGTCTGGTGAAGAGGGAGTGCTACAGCTTGCGTTTCTCTCTGACTTCCCACTCCTCCCTCATATCAATTACTGTCATTGCATCCCAGAAAATAGGAACAATTCTCAAAGATGGGCAGAACCCTAAACTGGAGTTCACATTTGACTCAAAGTCCTTTGCATTTTAAGAGGAAAAGTATGTTGCGGTCTGACTCATTAAATCTATCTATAGTACATTGATGTTTGGTAGACCAGTGTCTGAGTATCTTCCAAATTTAAGTTTTAGCTGTCGGCTACCTTTCCAAAACAGGAAAGTTTTGCCCTCCTGTAACTGAGCTGGAAGCCCTCAGCTCCTTTGAGTGACAATAGAGAGAAACAATTTTATGCAGTGACTCATCTGCCCTATTTTAAATGTCAACTTCAAGGAAACTTGGATCCTGACTACAAGATGGCTTCTTCTCTCCATTGACTGCAAAGGAGTGTTTATCACATTGTAGACATCTGTATTTACTCCATTCAAATTGCATCCAGAGAAACTAAAGCCCACATCTAATTTTCTTTATTTCACTGGAGATTGACACTTAAACATCTTCCAAATCTGTGCATGGTTACACAGATGGGAGAAATAAATCCAGGTCTGAATTCCAGGTTAACCTCTGATCACTGGATTATTCTTACATCCTGGTATAAAGTCAGAAACAGTTTGTTTTTGGCTTCTCTTTCAGTTACAACTACTTTTCCAGACAGGCCACTATGGTTTGAGTTCTTGTGTTCAACAGAGTAGAAACACAACCAGAAGGCTAAATCTCAGTATTTCTCCTATGTTAGAATTCTTACTCCGAATTCAATTACTTGTCTGATCATAAACTTAACCTCAACGCTAATTTGTCTCAATTTTGAAGCAGACCAAATCTGTCTAAAGTAACATCTACCCCGATCCCAGATTACTTTGCTTCAGAGAATTTATGTTTGAATCCTGTCAAAAATCCCTATGAGTGTTTGAGTTGTCAATTTCTTCTGTCAGATGAAATTGTACAATAAGGTGATAACAGTTTATAGGATTTCTTTGTGATGAGTTCACCCAGTTAGTTAATTTTGTAGAAAATTTCTCTTTTTTTTCTTAATATTAACATAAAATTTCCCAAAGAAAGAATTACTTTACCTTTCTCTTCCTTTTATTAATGTTCCTATGCCTTTATACCATTTTTTTCTTCTTTTGGTAGAGCAACTCTTCCCCTTCATTCAGGGAATGGAAGGGGTTTCTATCCACATATAGATAGCAAATTCAAGCCATAGGTAGTGATGTTCTGATGTTTAGCTTTCTGCTGACACATTCTTATATACATCACCCATTCCTGGGTCAAAATAAGGGTTTGAAAGGGATTGTTGTATAGGATTAAAACACTATTTACAGCTTGGATAAAAAAAGGCTGCTCTAGTGCTGCCGGATTTAGAAGAGAAACTTATATTTTAGCAGATCAGGGGATTGAAGTTGTATTTCTCCTCTTGTTTTTTCATGTCTGCCCAAAAGCTAAGGAATCCCTAGGCTCTCAGAAGAAAATAAATAAATATATACATATATATATGTATATATATATATGCTCTACAAAAGTTTCTTCTGTACAAATAACCACAGTCTTCAAAGAGTTCATCCTTACTGTAAATGCTTTGTATTCTGTATACTGTATTCTGTATTCTGTATACTGTTCTCCAAGGAACTTGTACCTTTGACTAATTGCTTCACTCATACAGGGGAGGAATATTTCCCATTGATATACTTCAGGGATGGAGAAGAGTTTGGGCTGGCTCATTCAAAGCAAGCCTGTGTAGTGTGACCTCAAGACTTTAATCTGTAATGCTGTCTATTTTCTGTCTGGATGGGCTTTTCATTGGTTCATAGATCAGCTGCTCACTGTGAAAGCCAAGCTGCCTCCTGGCAGAAGCCCACTCTTCCCAGCCTCCTGATTCAGCACCTTTATAGACACCTAGCAACTTTGACCTTTCTAGAAAGATCTCTCGGTGTTTGCACATGTAGCAGTCAAAGCAAAGGGCTGAATGTCATGAATTGCCTTGTGATTGGATGTGGTCTTGCAGTTGGACCCTACTGGACATAAAATATATACTCACTAGGCATAAATTCAGGAGATCAAGGTCCTGTTTTCAACGTACTGGCACCAAGATCTCACAGCATCTGGTGGATATCTCCATTTTTTTGTATAAAGATAGTCCTCGGGCTTGACACAAGGATGAGAAACTATGATGAGAAAGATGATCTCTCAACCTCGCCTGCTTGAGAACAGATTACATCCAAACATGTCCTTACCTTCCTTCCTTCCCAAGGCTGGGCTTGTTCATGCCCATTGGCCTTTGAAAAATTGTCTAATGCTCCAGAAAAGAAGGAACCAGTTTTATTTCCAAACTCCTCCTACTCATTTTCTCTATCTCTTACCTAAAGGTTGTAATGGGTCTGTTTTGTTAGACCATTTGAGATTGGAGGGCATGAAGAACTTCAGAGGTGTTTAATAGCAGTTTTATCAATGATTCTGTGAAACGACCATATTGTTGGATTAAAAATAAAATCCATTCACAACACTGCATGGAACTCTGCTGAGCTATTTTTACTGCATCACAAATAAAGCTGAGGAGAGGGGGAAATCCCACTGACTGAACAGGATGTGTGGGAAGGATGGAGCATGACTCCTTCCCGTATTACCCAGGTACTCATTAACTCTCTGATAACCAGTTAGACAACACAAAGTGGAACATTTCCAGCACCAGATGGTAGTGATGAAGAAGAAAGAGGAGTGGAACAGACAAGATAAAACTTGGCAGGAAAATATGGAGAGGAATTTCTGTTCATTAAAGCAGAGATTGGAATCTGAGGGTCCTAAGTTTAACCATTCCTTTGTTGTCAGGAAGTGTTTTTAATTCAAGGTTGATGTTCATTGATAAAACCCCTTAACTACACAGCATGCTGTGTATTTTGTGCTTTCTTCAGTGTCCCAGAGCATTACAATGTAGCCTCATCCTTTGCAACAAAGAGCATTATTTTAATAATTTCTTTTAATAAACAAAAAGCAAACCTAGGCAGTAGTAGTATGAAAGGTTTGTTCTTTGGAAATGATCAGTAGTTACATTCAATAACTGTACACATGAAAGTGAGCCATGGTAATGAGGAAATGAGTCTTCCAGATTAATGAAACTTCTGTGAGGAAAGAAGAATTTTATTGACAAGGATCCTATACAGACTGTGCAGATAGACAGATATTTCTGGAATGCATCTCCTGATGAGATATCAGGACTGTTATTAATCCTGTCTGTCATTTTTATTGAAAGCCAAACAAATTGCATATAGTGCATGAAAAGCAAATGTAAACCTTCAGTGGCAAGTAATGGGAGAAGCCCTAAGATCAAAGCAAGCAAGCCATGCTTTCTCATTATATGCCTTTTAATATAACATGTTCTGCCTTGGTGAGAACACTTAGCACATACTTATCGTGCACAAACCAGACTTATAGAATCATAGAATGGCCTGGATTGAAAAGGAACACAATGATCATCCAGTTTCAACCCCCTGCTGTGTGCAGGGTCACCAACCACCAGACCAGGCTGCCCAGAGCCACATCCAGCCTGGCCTTGAATGCCTCCAGGGATGGGGCATCCACAGCCTCCTTGGGCAGCCTGTTCCAGTGCTCTGTGTGAAAAGACTTGCAACAAAAACGTGTGGAGAACTCAGATGCTGCAGACCTTGGTTTCCAGGTTTATTAAAGAATGCTGTAATGGAGTACTTGGTCACCTGTTGCAACACCTACAGCCTCCATATCTACTAAATTCGGAGAGATCGTGTCTAACTGTTCATTAATTCCTGCTGCCTCTTTCCATTTCACCTTCAGCTCACAGATCTTTCACAAAAGCAATTGTGCAGTTACAGAATCACAGAATCACAGAATCACAGAATTGTAGGGGTTGGAAGGGACCTCCAGAGATCATCGAGTCCAACCCCCCTGCCAAAGCAGGTTCCCTACAGCAGGTCGCACAGGTAGGCATCCAGGCAGGTCTTGAACATCTCCAGAGAAGGAGACTCCACCACCTCCCTGGGCAGCCTGTTCCAGTGCTCCGTCACCTCACTGTAAAGAAGTTCTTGCGCACGTTTGTGCGGAACTTCCTATGCTGCAGTTTCCAGCCGTTTCCCTTTGTCCTGTCTCCACTCACCACTGAAAACAGTCTGGCCTCGCCATTCTGCCCCCCACACCTTAGATATTTATAGACCTGGATCAGGTCCCCTCTCAGTCTTCTCTTCTCAAGGCTGAACAGACCCAGTTCACTCAGCCTTTCCTCATAGCAGAGATGCTCCAGGCCTTTCACCATCTTCGTGGCCCTCCGCTGGACTCTTTCCAAGAGATCCCTGTCTTTTTTGTACTGGGGAGCCCAGAACTGGACGCAGTACTCCAGATGAGGCCTCACCAGGGCAGAGTAGAGGGGGAGGATCACCTCCCTCGACCTGCTGGACACGCTCTTTTTAATGCACCCCAGTAAGCCATTGGCCTTTTTGGCTACAAGGGCACACTGCTGGCTCATGGCCAACCTGTCATCCACCAGGACACCCAGGTCCCTTTCCGCAGAGCTCCCCTCCAGCAGGTCATCCCCCAACCTGCACTGGTGCATGCAATTATTCCTCCCCAGATGCAAGACTCTACGCTTGCTTTTGTTAAACCTCATCCGGTTTTTTTCTGCCCAGCTCTCCAGCCTATCCAGGTCTTGCTGAATGGCAACACAGCCTTCAGGCGTGCCAGCCAATCCTCCCAACTTCGTATCATCAGCACATGGTTCCCTTATTGACGCACATGGTTCCCTTATTTCATATGGATGGTCCTTCCAGAGTCAGCAACAGGGTTTTGGAAAAATAATACACATAACAGCAAGCCACACAGTGATGGGGCAAGAGTTTGGTACTAGTAAGCCAAAAGTCTCACTGCACAACAGTCCATAGATTGCAGTTTCTCAAGACATCATTATGGACAGCTGGGAGCAGTTAACAGAGATAAGCAAACCAAAATCCAAGTTACCCAATAAGGAACTACGGAAGTGAGTTGGAGGCAATAGGATTTGTTCAGGTCAGGTGGGTACATGACTTCGGCTGAGGTACTGCGATGGTGCTGAAAGGAACAAAGTCCAGCTCAGTGCCATGCAGCCAGAAGTGGCCAGGCTGCTCCTGCTGCCCTGTGGAGGGACAAAGCAGGGTCCTGGCAACCCCCAGCTCATGCCAGGTCACCACAACATGCAACAGAAGTATGGTGAGGAGGGGAGAAAGGTGCCCCTTGCACAAGCAGCAGTGCTGAGATAAAGGGATTGTGCGACCTCATGCCAGTGACATTCAGAACTGTGACTCTTGATTTAAATCTTGCATCCAAATACGCAAAATATTTCCTATCCCAAACAGAGGATTTCTACTAAAGCTTTCCATAAACTGACTTCACAGACTGATTTTGTAATTTCCATATTGCAAGAGCCAAAACCGGGAGGAATAGGATGGCAACACTACTTTTGTGCATCTCACAGCCTTTTCACTTGAAGAGGAAGATACTGTGACAGCAGATTCTATGACTCTTGGCTTTGGGATTACATCAAAATTGTGTTTTATCTGACATCAAAAGAATGAGCTGTTTTATCATCATGACAACATTAAAGATCTTTCATCTGCTCGGATCAGTAACAGCCCAGATAAGGCAGCTATGGAGAATTTAAAAAAACATTAATGCAAAGTTACGTCCTTAGGCTTCATCTGTGGTTTATCAGCTTCTAAACAATCAGCTATAGGAAGAAAGAGAACAAATGCAGTTCATATGGTCTGGATTACTGCTGAACAAAAATGAATGTATACAACTTCTTGCTAGGCTTGCACTCTGGATAATTTTGAGGTTTTGTCCCATAAGGCCCCAAATTATTTTGATAATAGTAAACCAAAAGCCACTGCCCCAATATTGCAGTCTTAACTGAAGTATTTCTTTCTGTTAAGCATTTTAAAAAAAAGTCTAAAGTAAATGTGATGAAATATATGTTATTTTGTACTTGATTTATTGCAGATTCTTAGCATTGCTCAAGCAATGATTTAATTTTTATAACTGTTTTTGGTGAATCTAACTGGGTTTCAGCAAAGCAACTGAATTGGTGCCATAGAGTGAGTTGTTAGTAAAAGAGAGTCTGGCTGGAGTGAAAACAAAAGGTGCTGAAAGAAGAACTGTCGGGGAGGGAGGTTGCAGGCAGACTTACCCAATCTTCACTAAATACATTTACCAGTCTCATTTGTGCATGAGGAGACACATTGATGAAATTCAGTGATGACTAAAGGCTGGGGGGGGAGCAGCAGAATAAATATCACGCAGGAAGAACTGAGGGATCCAATTACTGAAAAATATTCTAAAAATACTCAATTATACAAACCCTATGACTGTTCACTCTAAAGGGGACCATGCTGCCACAATGAGCTCAGGTCCAAACAAGGAGACAGGAAGCCTGGTTCTGTGATAAAGACTGGGAATTGTGACTTCCTGACGCAGGTAACTGCAGATACACTTCACAGGAATGGAACTGAGTTAAGAAAGGGTCAGAGGACTTAGGAGAGGTTCTTCACCAGAGGGCAGTGGGCATGGAACAGACTGCCCAGGGCAGTGGGCACAGCCCCAAGCTGCCAGAGCTCAAGTAGTGTTGGGACACCGCTCTCAGACATTGGGTTTGGATTTTGAGCGGTCCTCTGTGGAGCCAGAAGTTGGACTCAACGACCATAACCTTCCAACTCAGGATATTCTACAATCCCACAATTCATAAAATCGTAGAAGGGATCGTTAAAGGCCATCTAGTCCAACTCCTTGCAATTAAGAGGGACACCTACAACTCCATCAGGTGCTCAGAGCCCTGTCTAGCCTGACCTGGAGTGTCTACAGGGATGAGGCATCCACCACCTCTCTGGGCAACCTGTGCCAGTGCCTCACTGCCTTTATCGTAAAAGGCTTCTTCTTTATATCCAATCTAAATCTCTCCTCCTCTAATTTGAAACCATTTCCCTTTGTTCTATCACAACAGACCCTGCTACAGAGTCTGTACCCTTCTTTCTCGTAGCCTCGCTCTCTCAGCCTGTCTTCATAGGAGAGATGTTCTATCCCTTAGATCATTTTTGTAGCCCTCCTCTCCAACATGTCTACTTCTCTCCTATGCTGAGGACTCCACACCTGGATGCAGTACTCCAGGTGAGTTCTCAGCACAGAGCACAGGAGCACGATCACCTCCCTCACCCTGCTGGCCACGCATCTTTTGATGCAGGATCTATTAAAGAATGACTTCCCATTGGATGGAGGTATTGCAAAGTTCAACAAGAAAGGCCAGAAGGTGGCCAAACCCCCGCTCAGCTGTAGTTAAAAACATCTCTGAGCTCACTCACTGAGCAAAGTTGCAGCCCTCCACCTGCAAAGCTCTCCCACTCTGACTCTGTAGTTCAGGAAAGTGTTTCAGAGATATCCACACATCTGGAATGCCCCCACAAGCACAAAAGGTTGACTCTCACCACCCACACAGGCTGGGAAAGCCTTCCCTGCTCTTTCATTGCCCACAAAGACCCCTCAGAGGGCTGGCTGCCGAGCCGCGCTCCCACACTGGTGACATTTTGGTGAGTCCCTTTGCGCAGGGATCCGCTCCCACCGAACACAATAGCATGCTTTGGAGGGTGCAGCATTGAGCCCAGTGTGACATTTTCTTCCACCCCACGCTTCTTCAGTGACTGAAACTTTTGTGAGACCATGGGGACAGAAAGCCCCAGTGGTCCCACCTGTTTCTGTCGTCCCTGCTCCCACACTCAGCTCACTGTGTTGGTGCCTGTTGCATGCTCATCCCCCCACCAACACTGAAACAAGCCCCCAGGTGCTCCATTCAGAGTGAACAACACTGCAGGAAGCCAGTAAAACGCAAATCATGGACAAGAGAAACATGATGGCTGCAGTTGAGTAGCCATGGCATCATCTTTTTTACATCTCATTTTTAAGGATCACCATTCTTTTCCATCAAGAGAAGTGTTCTTTTCCAAGGAACAGAAGGAGAAAGATGGAGGCAGTAAGAACTGTTACCTAGCTAGCACAGCCTTAAAACAAACTAAACAACCCCATTTAAACCTATCCCCTTCTGTATGAAGGCAAGGTAATTTAAATTCAGTTCAGAAGCAGGACTTTATACAAGCCTTTATGAACATCTGCAGAGATGAACATTTTTGTCCTCTTCTGAGCTGCCCACAGCAGCAAATACACCTGCATTGCTGATAGCAGATGTCAAGAAAAATCCAAGTCATCACTAAAGCAAGTTCTTTTTCTATGGAGGCTGTGGAAAATCACCAAATCCATGATAACACAGCATAAAGCATGTATAGGAGATTTTGCAGGATAAGATGGACAGTTGTATTGTACTTTACTGTTGCTGTCGCTGCAATTAATAGCTGACAACCTGCACACACCTATCATAGACCAATATTTCGGAATAAATTCTTTTCTGAGGGTGGTGAGACACTGGAACAGGTTGCCCAGTGAGGCTGTGGATGCCCCCTCCTTGGAAGCATTCAAGGCCAGGCTGGATGGGGCTGTGAGCAGCCTGGTCTGGTATTAGCAGGCGGTTGGAACTACATGATCTTAAAGGTCCTTTCCAAGTTAAACCATTCTAAGATATTACAATGACACTTCTTGTATTGGAGATGGTCAGGGTCATCAGCAGAACACTCTCTCCTTACCACATCAGCATGAACAGCAATTTCCAAAACTGAAGAAATTGAGAACAAGCAACCATCAGCTAACAGGCATCAGATATTTCACTGTATGTGCTAATACTCCATTTTATCTTGGGAATAATCAGTGTTGATAATGATGTTCAGGGTATGCTACGATGTTTCTCTTCCAGTTGTTGTTCCTCTTCCAGCGCTGTTAAGCCATCTACCTGTAAGAGCCCAGACTAGTTCTAAGAGCAGACACAAACCACACACTACCAAACTGCCACCACCTCAGGCAGGAAAAAAGCATCCAGAAATTAGAAAAGATGGAATTCCTAACTCTCATCACTGACATTTATGCTTTTCCTGTGCACCTACAGATGGGTCACAGTCCACATCTTTCACATGTAAGCGCCACACAGATTAGCAATTACACACTCATTTTAAGAAGCTTAACATAGTTCAGCTTGGATGTTTTTATTCTACATCTAGCAGAACAGGGAATGGAAATGAACACCATTATACACCAAACCAGTAGCTGTGCACAGCCCTGTATGTGCACATACCCACAGCAACTGATTCACTATAAATCTTCTCTGCTTCCTTTTCATTATGAGAAAGCAGAGCGGTTTCTACCCACCCGTCATAGTTGATCCACTCTTTGAAAGCCTCCCCTCTGAAGGGCTGTGCACATTGGGCTGGCACTCTACCAAACCCGGCTAACAAATAGCAGATTAAGTGGAAACACGGAAAAGAATTTCAAGCATGTATTATACTTGCTTGGAGTTCAGCATGCATCTTTAAGACGAGGGCTGCCCTCTAAACAGGCAGGCCTGGGAATTCAGTTGCAAAACAATTACAGATGCAAGGAAAATACCTTTCCTCTGAGAAAGGAACGTGATGATATTCTGCAGCCTCCAGTGAACCATGCTCACTGCTGTGCTCTGGAGGAGCTCAGCGCGTTCTGTGTCTTCTCGAGCCCTTAGCTGCCATCTCCAGCACTGCTCTCTGAGGGTTTATATTGCAATAACCAGAATCTGTCTTGTGTCAGTCTCTTCAAGATGCAGGAACAGAAAATTATAATCCTTCCCATTCACACCCAGAACAGCCTCTCTAAGGCAGAGCAGCAGATGGATATAAAGTACAACCATTATGAGGCACTCAATTCAGATCTGCAGATCAGCAACAGTGATGATAACCTGGACAACTACATTTCTAGTGCCATGCCTGTGTATGATTTAGTTCCACGTGTTTCCTTGATGAACTACTTTGGCTATGTGATTATCTTCCTCACCATTTTTTTACATCTGGTCTTGGAAGAGCCCCCTTTACATCATCAAGGCAAAGAGAACAGTTTCCAAAACTGCTTAGCAGTGACCCAACCTAGTTCTGAACAAATCTGCAGCTAAATTACCATAAGCCCAGATGGGCACAAGTGCAGCGGTCTTGAGCATTAGCCAAAATTCTGTTCACATTATCCAAGATTTTATTTTCTTTCCAGTAACAAACTGGAATATTCTTATTGGGCTTACAATACAGAGACACAACTCCTCCATTACTCTACACTTGCCTCACAACTTTATAAAAAGACCAAGACCCTAACTTGCTCCTATTGCGTTAGCTTATTGGCCTTCAGCACAACTCCACTCTGCCAGACACCTCAAAAGAATTAAAAGATCTCAGCCTCGAGCCCAAGCAAGCGCTTGAGAATATAGGCCCAGCAGATGGGAGATACATAACATAGACCAGGAGTAATGCACTCAAGCCCATGATCAGAGGTAAGGAAATCGTATGGGTAGCAATTCCCAAATCACAAACTAGAACATTTCTGCTCTCTGGTGTTCCTCTAAAAGCAGTGACTCCCAGTTGGCTTCAAAGGAATTTTTTTTCTTACCGCATCAACTGAAAGAAAGAGATGGACCTGATTTATGTCTTTATATTGACTGGTTCAAATTCCTCCAAAGTTTATTGCCCCTGAAGTTAATAAAAACAATGTGACTCTTCAGTCTAATATGTTATTTTCAACTTTAACTAATCCAAGGTCATGACTGGCTTTGGATCCACAACAATCACACAAAAGCCAAGATTGATTATTACTGCCCCAAAACATACAGTAGTAATTAAGCTCATTGAAAACAAAAATATTTACGTAACAGGTGGAGAGAAAAGAAAACTATAAGAAAATAAACATCACCGAGGATGTAAATACAACTTCTAAGTGCTTGAATGCCTTTACAAATAAGTACTTGTGAAATGGGATTGAAAAGAAAACCCAAGTATAGCACAAATGCGAGAATATCTGCATTGAAATTCCATAACTTCTCTTTATTCACTGTGATACATTCAAACAAAAGTGCTCCAGATAACAGCCATAGAGTAAAGAAATTAAAATAAAATGGCAGAGAAAAAGACGTCAGATACACGAGGCGATTATTCATATTTCAAAGCATTAGTAACTGCTTGTATCTGAGTGCACCAAACTCCACGAGGATCCATGTTTTTGTATGCTGCACCTCTAAAAGTAATAATCATAGGCAGCTCTAGCAAGAAATGGCTTTCAGAAGTAGAGCTGAAGCCATCACAAACAGAAAGCACCATCAGGCATATGTTTACAAATGCCTTAGTAATTAAAAGAGTGAAAGAAAGGCTTAGCTGAATTAACATTTTCCTTGTAGCACAGGGAAGCTCCGCTCAGAATCATTCCTTCCCTGCTCTGCCATCTCACACGAGAGACGTGGCTTTGCCCCATGACACCTTCCAACAGAACAACTGGGTGAGCTTTAGGAGACGGTGGAAGATGGATGGAATTGAGACTGGAAATGGAGCCAGCGTCTATCCTCCTATTTAAAAAACAGTATTGTCTTGGCAGCATGCGTCAACTGCGTGGCACAAGCCACCTGAGAAACAGCTCTACAGACCACGCTGATCTCCCAGTGCTGTTTGCTAAGCCACAAGTGTTTGTCTGGACTGATTTTACCTATGCAAGGCACTTTTTGTTTTAAATTAAAATTCTGCTGTAGTAAAAGTTGCTGACATCTTTAAGAGACAGTAGAGCATCACTTCATAACTAGTTCATATTGCATCCTGTAATTTGGCTCCACTTCAGCTGTAGAATTACTGAACAGTGCACTTGCCAAGAATTATTTGTAACTCAAAGATCTTGGGACGGGAGTCCCTGACTCAAACAACACAAGAAACAGAAGTCAAAGTGCTCTACAGAGTACAACGTGAAAGGGATACAAAAGAGAGACACAAATCTAGGGTCCCTCTACCATGCTTATTTTTAGGTAGAATAGCATGGATCTCCAACAAGAAGGGTGGAAATTTCAGGGCAACCCTTGTCCTCCTCTATCCTTTGTCTGCCTTACAGTCAGCAGTTCAGATGGCCACCAAGAGCAAAGACAGGCTTCTCCTCTGAGTTGCTGACATCAGATTTTCCATTAAAAAACAAAAAAAAATTTAAGACATACCAGAAAACACGTATTAGTCCCATATGCTTTCATAGGGATTTTACCAGGTGTAAGGCTGCACCCCAGCTACTATAAAGATTTAAGCCCAGATATGATTTCCAAAAGCAGGATGCAATGGCTCTGCTCCTATGACCAACACCATCTTCAAAGACAAGACCTTACAACATCAAGGTCTGTCTGCTGGAAAAACATTTTTCTTAACTATGTTACTAATAAAGTCTTGAATCACTCAGGCTGAAAGAAGGTTACAAGTGTTATGCAGTTATTTACCCTTCATGCTATTTGTGTGGCATTCATCTCCCACAGCGCATGCTTTGCCCTTTTCACACTCCCTTTCTCATGCAGGAACACAAAGCTGTAATGTTTGGGTTGCAAACACCATTAAATGCCCCTCTTCAGCCCCCAACAGCATAGAAATATTTTCTTTTAAAAGCTCAGATCAAAGCACTTCTACTAATCCTAGGATTTATTAAAACAAACACTGTAGGCATGAGATAGTCAACAGCGTCCCTTTTATAGGATTCTTTGGAGATGGTTCTGAGTTTGTACTGTTTACTGATCCGCCCCTAATTAATCTTCAGCTGCTCAGCTGCAAACCCAGCAAGTCCACCTGCTCCTTCCCCCACCCAGAAGATGCCCCTTTACACCCCAGTTTCTAGCTGCTATGATAGCACCACATAGCCTCTGTCCCGACAACAAGGTGGCTCGCTTGAAAAGCCATATATCACATCCTGACATTACAAAACCCTATCACACACATTTGCAGCGAAAGTCTAGCCTTTCCTCATTTAAAACCAGTCATTAAGTGCTTTCAAGGAGTTTCTGTATCTTTATCCTTCCCTGCAGTCAAGATAGTTGCCTTTGATCCAGTAACAGATCTGTGCGTATTTGAGGGGTGTGATGCGAACAGCCACATTGAAATCCTGCGGGGTACCATTCATGTCCACCCACTGATGGCCTGAAAATATGCCAATAATTTTACGTTCCCATTTGTGATTCTGCCTCTTCCACATCCTCACGTACACCCCAGACCCACTGGCACCTGGTTGGGCATCACACTGCTGGTACAACAGGTCGTACGTTTCATCTTTGACATCACAGAAACGGTACACCAGGTTTCCTGGTCGATCGTTGTCGTAGCCAGAAAAGTGAATTCTCCCTCCAGGCAAGTGTCTTGCTGGCGGGCTCACACCTATCTTCATAAACTTTCTTTTATGAGGCTTCTTGAGCTCCAGCAGGGCATAGTCATAATCCATGCCGATATCATTGGCATTGCCTTTGATCCATCCTTTGGGGACATGTGTCCGTTTCACCCGGATCCACTGGAATTTCATTTTCTCAGGCACTGCCGAGCCGGTGATGTTGGCCCCTTTGCTGCCATTTTTCACTTTAGGCTTCAGGAACCCCACCCGCAGTTTCTGAGCTCCTTTGACATAACTCTTGCCATCGTGGATGCAATGAGCAGCAGTAAGCACATGCTTTTCAGCCACTAGCGTCCCCGTGCAACCTGTAGATAGCTTCACTGATGTGGAGAATGGGTAATTCAACAAGAAGTCCTTCCCAAAAATGCTAAACCTGCTGTCATAGCCATAGATCTGCCTCTTAGTTCGAGATCTGCCTCGAGACTCATCACCACTGCTGCTCAGAATATATATGCCCACTTCGGTTTCAGTGAGGCTACCATTAGCATACAAGGTTTCATAGGACAGGTAGTTCTTCACTTCTTCATAAGTTGGAAGCGGAGAACTTTTGTGGCACTCTGGGCCACACGGAGATGCCACTTCCAGTCTGGCTTCAGCATCAAACTGTGGTTTGTCCAAGTTAAAGGTAGACTGTGGCAGGATAACTGGAACTCTGTAAGAGGGCCAAGTGGGCTTCCAGTGAGGACCGGAGGGCATCGCATCTTTAGCAGCACACAAAAGGAGGATTAGAGTGGACAAGCCAGCCATTCTGAACACCACTCTGTGGAAAGCAAAAGAAAGCCCAGTTACTCACCCCAAATTGTTCCAAGACTCATTTACCTTGCTAAGCAATGGTTTGCTAACTACTGTAAAATAAGAGTCAAATGATTTGAATGCAGCAAAAATGCCACAAAATCCTTCAAGCTTCTCAGCGTAAAGCTAATGCTTTAACTTGTGTCTTAAAACAAGCATCCTAGGTTAGCACATGAAACATTTAACCCTTGAGTATGTTAAGCCACCTAACTTCTGTGACAAGCCATAGAATTTGCCTTCATGCAGCATAAAGAAAACTCAGACTATGCATAAATCCCCACATCCTGTAACTCCTGCACACAACACACATCCTTACAGTCACTAGATTACAGCACTCTGAAATTCTCAAAAAGCTGCCACCTACTCTCTGACTCCACCGAGAGGTTCTTCAGCCACCTCACAGTTTGCTGTTCCAGCCTGAGAGGTCACACTGATAGCAGGAACGGGCAGGTGGAAAAAGAAAAGCACCATAACAAAAGGGGGCTGCAGAGTGCTGCACAGGCAGCTCGCTTCCCATCACAGCTCACACCAGAGGAAGCTTTCTGCTCCATGTAGCATTTGCTCTCCCCTCAGCTTATGTGTGAAAGGATGGTACAAATTACACCACAGCAGCTAATGAAGCAAGCCTACAATTCCTGAGGGAATCTTCAGTTAACATACTTATTCCTTCACAAACTTAATTAATTAGAGATGCAAACCAACCTCCCTCTGAGCACAGGGAGGTAAATGTGTTTATGAACCCCAGGCAGAGCGCCTTGGGCTGCAGAGAACAGCGTGCACTAGTATTGTGTCAAGAAAACGTGTAACTTCAGTTTACTTGAAAATTAGCCATACAGCTGAATCACGGCAGGAGGCAGCGCACCCTGGGCAAGAAGGCAGCCAGGATCTCCCTCACACAAAGATTATTCAAACAAAACTTCATAATTATGTTGAGCTCACACATATTTAAACCCTGCTGGGGTTACGTTGAACACAACTGTGGGATCATTCCTGAAATACCTCAACCAAGCAAACTAAGGCAAATCAGGCAAGAGACGACCACAGCTATCTAAGAACAAAAAAGAAAACGCCTTTCCTCAAGTGCTGTGCAGAGGAATGCTCCAACCCTAAAGGGTCACTGAAGAAGACTTCAGACACAGCAGACCAATAAAGTCTGAAGGTGTCCAGCTCAAATACTGGGCCTGGGTTGTTTCATTGTTGGGAATACTGGCACAGGCTGCCCAGGGAGGTGGTGATCACCATCCCTGAAGGTATTCATGAATCATGGACATGCAGCACTGAGGGATGTGGTCAGTGGGCATGGTGAGGGCAGGCTGGGGTTGGACTAGCTGATCATAGAGGTCTTTTCCAATCTTAATATTTCTGCAAAGGTTATCATTAAACTGGCTCTTTCTATGGTAAAGATTAACACTGGATGCTGGCTGTGTTTTGCAAGCTATCAAATTAGACAGTCTCCAAGCAATATAACAAGAAACAATTGATGTATATCAAATGTATTTGCTGTGTAACAATGATTAGGGAAATAAAATTTAAAAAAAAAAAAAAAAAGTGACAGTGATGTGTCACTTCTCCATCCCCACAAAGATAATATACACCAGCATTAGCTAACTGCTAGCTGCCCTAACCTATGACATGAGGACCCTGCTAGCTGCCCCCAGCAGACCAAATCGCACTGACATTGTGCATCAGCTAACTGATCTCACTATTAAAGGCACATATTCGTATGCAGTCTGCTGTCATCTGTTTCCCACCACAGTAACTCCCTTAAATGACATCTGAAGCTTTTTCAGTCAATGTAATCTCAATTTAAATCGCTCTTCTTGGATCTAAAAGTCGTCAGGTTAATTTAGGCGGCAGGGGAAAGCTGGAAGCATCCTGTGGGGTACTGGCACAAACAAAGAGATTCCAGCAGTGCACTCCGACAGCATAAGGCAAGGAGTTACCTGCAGCCCGCCCTGCTCACCTCCCTGCCATCCCCACGCAGCACTCCAGCACTGGAAAGGCAGTTTCAGACAGCAGAGGGCAGCCGCCCGATGGAGAGAACGAGGCAGGAGCTGCAGCACAACTTCGTCCCCCCAGAAAAAGGCTTCGGAAAGACCGTACCTGTCCTTAGGCTGAGCTGCGTTACAGCGGAACTCAGCGCGCTTCACGGCTCCGAGCCTTCCCACCCCTCCCCGCTGATCGCATCACAGAGACGCGCGATAAAACGCCTTCTTCACCCTTCGAAGACCTTTGTTGCTGTTTGAAACGCTAGTAAAAGCCCTCGGCAATAAAGCACAGCTGTGAGTTTATACCTGGCCGCAGGTGCGAGGCAGCACTCGCAGACCATAGCACTGACGGACGCCTCTGCGATCGTGTCTTCTCCGGTAACAACCAGCCCGTAGTTGCAATGAAACACAGCAAACGTCTTATTCATAACAAGAAGCCAAAAAATCAGCGCGTAGGAGATCCTTCCTCTTTACCAAAGAAGCGGATAAGTAGCAAAATGAAGGCATTTGAAAAGTAACGTAAACTTAAAGAGAAACCTACCGCTCAGCCTCTCCCGTCGCCTTTCCAAGAGCCGCACAACCGCAGCAGCAGCAGCACTACCGAGCTCCCTGCCCAGCTGCTGCCATCGGGTGACCCGGCGAGATGCGCTCGCAGAGCACGGAGGGGCGAACGCGGCCGGACGGCGTCAGCCGCCGATGAATGACCCGAAATTCCCAGCCGACCGCCCGCGCCCGGCGAAGCGCCGTCCTCGAAGTTCGCCGTTCTCCCGCCGTTCCTTTGTCCCCCCCCTCGGCGGCACCCGCTACCGACCAGCTCCCCGCGACGTCTGCGGGAGCCGCTCAGGCGGGCGGTGCTGGCGGCGGCGACGCAGCCGCTCCCATCCCTCCCGCCGCCTCCGCGGGGCTCGGGGGGCCGCCGGCCCTCACTCAGCGGCGCGCTCCGTGCGGGGCGGGGCGGAGCGGAGCGGCGCCTCCCGCAGGTGGTTCCCGCGGCCGCCGCGCTCCGCTCTGCCGCTCCGCAGCGCTCCCGGCGGCGCAGGCGCCCTCTGCCCGAGCGGGCGAGGCTGGGGCCCGGCGCAGCGCACTTCGCCTGCACGCTTCTCCCGCGGGGCGCCGCCGCTCTACTTTTTACCCTCGTGCTGCTGTTTTTATTCGTTTCCTGAAGAGAAACGCCTTCTTTTCTTTTCTTTTCTTTTTTTTTTTTCTTTTCCCCCGCTCACTGCTGGTTTTAGTCCCAGTGCGGTGCTGCTGTGCTGGCTGAGGGACTGTGGTCACCCATGTCCTGGGGTGAGGGGCTTTGGGGTGTGGCGGTGGCTCTGCAGGAGCCCCAGCAAAGCAACAAGTGCCTGGGGTCCCTGACTGGTGGGTCCCTTCTCCGCGCTGTGTCCTGCATTTCAGTTACAACAGCCCCAGTGATTTCTGCAGGCTTGGGGAGCAGTGGCTGGAAGGCTGTGTGGAAGAAATGGAGCTGGGGGTGTTCACTGACAGTTGGCTGAATGTGAGACAGCATTGTGCCCAGGTGGCCAAGAAAGCCAATGGCATCCTGGCTTGGGTCAGCAATAGCACAGTCAGCAGGAGCAGGGAGGTGATGGTCCCTCCGTACTCAGCTCTGGTGATGCTGCACCTTGAGTACTGTGTTCAGTTTTGGACCCCTCACTACAAGAAAGACATTGAAGCCCTGGAACGTGTCCAGAGAAGGGCAACAAAGCTGTGAGGAGTCTGGAGCACAAGTCTTATGGCTGAAGGAGTTGAGATTGTTCAGTCTGGAGAAGAGGAGGCTCAGGGGACCTTATCGCTTCCTACAGCTCCCTGAAAGGTTGTGGTGAGGTGGGGCTCAGCATCTTCTCCCACGTAACAGCAATTGGATGAGAAAGAATGGCCTCAGGTTACACCAGGGGAGGTTCAGGTTGAATGTTAGAAAAATTTGTTCTCCAGAAGAGCGGTGAGGTATTGGCACAGGCTGCCCAGGGAGGTGGTGGAGTCACTGTCCCTGGTGGTTTTCAAGATCAATGTGGAGATGTGGCACTGTGGGATGTGGTATAGGACAGCATGGGTTGATGGTTGGACTAGATGATCTTATTGGTCTTTTCCAACCGTAATGATTTTATGTTTCATTTTAGTCCCAAGGTTGCGGTGCTGTGGTGGCTACAGGTCTGTGGTCCCCTCAGCCTCATTTGGACTGAATGCCACCCCAGTTTTGGGGTGGTGTGATGGCTTTTTGGGATCCCCTCATGTCACCAAGCACCTCGGGTCCCTGGTACAGCACATCACTTCTCCGTGCACCCCAGCCCTGGGAGATCCCCCTCACTGAAGCACATTGTCCAGGAGCTCTGCAGTCTGTCACCTCCATTTCCTCATCAGATATTTGACTTTAATAGTCAGACACATCCTTTTATGGGTTTTAATTGCTCATCCTGCTTGAATCCTTATAATGATACCTGGCAGGAAAAGTAGGAGCTGGAGCCAAGAAGGCAAAAATCCTGCAATGTGTTTTAGCTCCGAGAGAATAATCCGTGAAGGCTTTTGCCAAAATTCCCAGCTGATGGCCGCTGCCCCAGAAGGGAAATATAAATTTTGCAGGAACCAGTTGATTTGCTTCCTTCTGCTGATCTCTTCTCCTTGCTGAGACTTTCACAAAGGGCCAGTGAAGCCCGAAGTCAAGCACTTGCTCCAAGCACTGGCCCTATGTGAGGAGCTGGGCTGTTAGGGGAGCAGAAAGTCTTAGGAATGGATTTTTAAATTTGCGTTTACTTGGGCCATGCACCAACCCTGCTTAGCGTGCAAAAAGATATTAAGAGATGGCTGCAAAGTGCAAGAGGTACAAAAATCATCAGTACTCAGACAGGTGTTTCTCAGCTACAAAGGATGAGAGAATGACAACCAGAGGTAGAGGCCAGATATCCCCAGCAGAAACCCAGCTTCAGCACCAGCTGAAAGTCAGCTGGGGTGCAGTAAGACATCTCAGATAAGTTTGGAAACCAGTGTTTAGGCAATTCATTCAAACAAAAATATAATGCTTTAACTTTCCAATTCAAAAGAATTAACAAAAATGAACGAGTTGCAGATATTTTTTTCTGTGTGTACAATTCCTAAGGAATGAGAGTTCTGGAGAAATTGCGCAGTGAAAGAGAGGGTGAAGTCCAAGATCTCAGCATTACTGTGAGCCATTGTTGAGGCAAAGAGCAATAAGTGACAACATGTGTAAGGGTGAAGAGGTATTAGCTGCACTATATTGTCAAGTGATAACACACATGCTGACTTTTCACCACCTTGCGAGTAAGCTGAAAATGAAACAGTCTACAGGTGGGAGTCCTAATGAATAGCACTGTCAGGAGATAATTTCTCATGGTTGAAGAAATCTTTTATTCTGCAGGGAAGTGAAGTAACCTGGCATTATGGGCCTGTGCCAGATTCTGCTGCAGACAATGGAGTGATTTCAGAGGCCACTGAGTCTGGAAGGAAGAATGACAACCCACAATTGGCTCAAATGAGTCCTCCCATTGCTCACTGCTGATGTAATGCAGCAGAAGAGGGCTGGAGCTCCCCATGTCATGGCATCTATTCAGCAGGCTCCCTTTTACTTGTGTGGGACAGAGAACCCTACACACAGGTGCCCCATTTCCCAAAGATCTTTTTAAATGTGGGAGGAAGAAGTTCAGTGTGAAGATACTCTCTAACCCTTCAAAGACAGTTTTGAAGGCAAGAATGATGGAGTAATGAGGGCGTGAGCAGTGACTTTGGAGAAGCAAGTTCTGTCCCCATCTCTGCCCCTACTCTCTGCATCACTACAGGATAGCTCTTTGCTGTCTTGGTCCCTGATCTGTGCAACAAGTGTGAGAGCACGTTCAATCTCACTGTAGTACTGTGATATGAATACAGTAGCTGTCCCATGACTGGGAGCTGTGATGACAGGAAGGGGAATGCCACACATTGGCCTCAGAAATGTTACACCATAAGATGAGGTCACCCAGAGAGAATGTTTAGTTTTCCAAGACTGTGGATACAAGGATGCTGGGGGGAGGCACTTAGTCCCAGTTTTCAGAAGAACGATGCTTTGACTCAGCTGTTAAAGGAAGCATATGAGGAGTCAAACTCAGTTGTTCATCGTATGAAAAAGATTTCTAAGCAGGAGAACTGACAGCTGAATGTACACAATACCCTTCTTGTCTTGGCAGAAATGTTGTCAACAGCATGATGCAGTGGATCTCTGTACCCTTAGAGAGAATTCCTTTGCCCAAATAAGAACAACTACAAGCCAGACATGACCACTGTGGGTTCCCTTTGCAGCCCTGATTTATTACATCCTAAAGTAGGCCAGGTAATTGTCCTTTACAAATGCTCATTTCCTTCCATTGTCTGGTTGGAGGGGTTAAACTACAGATGCCTACAGTTACACGAGGTCAGTCTCACTCAGCTTATCTATCTTCTTCCTAGGTTAATGGGAATAATTTGAGCAGCACATTTCACTAATGGGAGAAGGTTTCAATTGCACAATTTCATCTACAGACATAACTGTAAATAAGCACCTTTGCCTGAGATGACCCAAGCTTTACAGAAGGTTTCTGAAATTACTGGCAAAATAACCTACTACTATGTGGAAAGCACAAGAGGTGACACTGGATTAAATATACAGTGAAGGCCAATCAATACATTTAGGAATAATTTTGTAGGGTGTTTTTTTAGGGGGGGGGAGGAGGGGAGAAGGGAGAGGTCAGAAATCTCAACTGAAAGGCTCTTTAGGATTATTTACATCTGTGTGACAAGTTCTCTAAATACGTGCTTGAAGTAGAGTCTATTATATAGAGATTTTGATCAAACCGTGAGATACACAAACCAGCAGAAGAAAACAAGGAGAAACATTTTAAATTCAGCTTGGTTCAAAGTTCACAACTATATATATCATATATGCTCCAAACTTTACAGATCTTGGGAGTAACTGGTAATCGTATTACTGAAAACATTTACGACAAGTGATATTTAGACTAACAGTGCCCCTTTAACTTCATCATAGTGAAAACAAGTTGAAATAAAGCAGGCACCTGGATTTGCTCCAGCAAGGCTGAGGTTCTTGTAAGACACTGCATCTTTCCATTTGGATAAACAGCATATCAATACAGTGAAGTAATCCCAAAATAACACCTTAAAAATAAAACATTCTCTGCGACTGCACTCACTGAGACCCTCAGGAATTTCCTGCAAAAGGGAATCTTCAGTGTTGTGTGAAGCTGGATCACATTCATCACTGCTGTTTTCATCTTCATGCTAGCCTGTGTCTTCCTGCTGGGTTTAGATTCTGCTGTAGGTTTCAGTGCTCTGGCAGTTCTGAATTTACAGTGTACTCATCTAAGAATAGTGAGCTATAATACTTTGTAAGTGCTCTCTGTGACCATAAGGTTACTGTATGGTTCAAACACCATGGAGGGTATTAATAGACTGCTTTTCAGCAGCTCTTTGAGATCATGCTCACCTTGTGCCCAACTTGTTTAAAGAGACGCTCATGTTCAGCTCACACAGCAAAAGAGAAGGCTGGAGCTTGTGTCACCCCACATGAGAGCCCATTTGGGCACAGTGTTTGGCCCAAATCTTTCATTGCCAGCCCATCAACTCTGCAGTAATGTCATGTGTTAATGCTGGGAAGGGCCTTAGCTACTCCTCTTGTGCAGCAAAGCTGGTGGGATTTGTGATGCCTGAGTACCCCGAGTTTAGCAGCGTGTCTCATGAGGGACCCCATCCTATTTCAGGCTGTGCTCTAGCTATTCTGGGCCAGGCAGTGCAGACAGAGGTTAGCTGGTTAAAGCTAATCAGGGCTGAAGGTGCTGCTGCTGGCAAGGGCATCCCAGCATGGATGTAGGACTGCAGGGATGCCTGAAGCAAGTGGGTCTCTGACTTTCCCAGAATGACTGTTAAAAAAAAAAAAGGTAAAACAGGCAGGGACTATTTAGTGAACTCCTTTGCATTAATTTTTCAGTCAATCAGCTTTTACTGGTAGAATTTCAGTGAGTCCACATAACAGCTATGAATTAGTACTCCCAAGAGGAATGAATGTAAGGGCATAGAGCATAGGATCATAGAATGGTTTGGTTGGAAGGGACCCTTAAGATTGTCTAGTTCCAACCCCCTCACTGCAGGCAGGGACACATCCCTCTAGCATAAAGAAGGCAGCTAGCTGTCGTGGCCAGCACATAGGATGCTGCAATAGGGGCCCATGGTCTGACACATGAAGAGGAGTCCTATTTGAGGCAGGAGAGATCAGTTATGATTAGCTTGGGAACGAGTAAACAAAATTGACCTCAGCTAATTTTAGCCATCTAAAAATGATGCCAGTACCCTGAGCAAGGTCATCTTTAAATCGGAGAAGAGGCACCTCCAGAGGGTAATCCACTGCAGAGGGTAATACCACATGCTGCAGGTACTATGGGATGAGCTGCACTCAGCAATCACTTTCTCTGGGATGTCAGTAGAAGAAGCCTAAACAACTCATGTGGAGAGGACGTTTGGCTTTTATGTGAGATGGCAATACACTGTCCAGAGTTAAGTGCTCCTCAGCAGAGAATTGCTTTTGGGAATCTCTTCTTCACATCTTGTTAAGATGAGCTTGGCTTGTTTTCCAAATCTTGCGTATCCAGCTATAAAAACAGAGAAGGAGATTTTCCTCCCAAATACGCAACCTGTTTCACTAACCTATGATCCTTTCCTTCCCTTGCCAGATGACATCTTACATTTGCAAGGTAATAATTGCTCTTTTATGCATCTCAGCTGTGTCTACAGTGGCAGTACTCCGTGCAGTTTTGGCTACCTAGTTCCATGTGAGACATGGACAAATGGAGGTAGTTAAGAAAAAAATAAGGTAAATAAAGGATATTTTTATAGTTTAGCTAGAGAGAAATCTAACTATTTATGCTTGCATTGTGGAATATATAGAGCCCTAAGGAGGAATTATTTCACATAGCATTAAATAATATAATGACAAGAGTATAAAGCAGCAAGATAAGAAAAGACATATCTGAGCTGAGTGTCACTGGAAAAAAATGACCATGCAAAATGGTTGAGAAATACTATCCCACGGGATTTTCTTTTCCTAAAGAATATATAAACTGTGTGAGGCATAGTTTTAGGAAAGCGAACGACCCTGAATATCCTCTAGCAGTCAAAGTCATCCAGTAGGTCTTTGTTAGCAATAATTACTGCAATCCACAGATCAAAGCCTAGCACGCAGGAAAATCATTTGGTAAAATGTTTTGCAGAGATGGATCCCACAAGGAATACTTATAGTAAGTCTGGGTTACTTATAATTCATTTCCTACACTAGCATACATCAAAACTCAGAGATGACTGCCTGACAGTAGCTTTGTGCCACTGCATGTTATGTACCAGGTACCTATTGGCGATCTGGAAATACTTTTCTCAAATGTGCTCAGAAAATACTCTCAAATGTATTCAGCAAAACAGTCTGCTTTCTAAGTGCCAAGTCTACTCACTTGGTCTACATTCTTTCAGTTAACTTGAGTTTCTTTCTAAGCCAAGAAGGAAGATTTAAGTGGATAAATTTAATTCTTCACGATGAGTGCGCAGCCTCACAGAAGCCAAATCATATGAATGTGTGGGTGCGACAGACCTGAGAGCAGGACCTCGGTACCACGGGCTGAGTGATGCATTAACCTGCATAGGGCATTTGGAATTTAACAGAATATCCTGTGTTGGAAGGACCCTCAAGATGAAGTCCAACTCCTGGCTCCACGCTGAAAACGTGAACAAGAGAAGCAGAGTGTAGATATCTCCTTGTGTTAGACAGCAACCTATGGCTGACTGAGAGGCATTGCTCTGTGGCCACGTAGGAGTATTGTGTATCAGTACAATTACTGCTATTCTGAAAAGTGTAATTGCACCAAAAGCAGTATTGTTCTTTGACAAAAGCTGTTTCCACAAAACTTGACTGTATTCATTCAATCCTTTCTGAAATACTTCATCTATCAGATTATTTAATCTGAGATCTGAATCAAGCAGACAAGCCCACAGTTTTCTATGCAACCCATTAAAATACTTGCATCACCGTAACTTTCTCCCAGAGCTTTGCAGTTTTCCTTCTGCTTTGGTAACTGAAACTGGCTGCAATGGCCAAGATGCCTTCCAGACAAGCTCTTTAAAACTCCTTTTAAAATATCTCATTTTATCAACTGCTGTACACAGCGATATTTAACACTTGAAATGATACCTCTGTTAGCTGGCAATGGTAGTCTATATTTTCAGTAGTGTGGATTTTCAATATAGGAAACTGTCCTAAGCAGTTTTTAGAAAATCTCACTGTCACTGTGGGAAATTCAGCTTCCATCATTCTAAGTCTCTTGCTCTACGCATTGTAGAGGTGCTTTAAGCAGATATTTATCCCGTGGTTCAGACACAGTTGAGATCAATGGTTTCCCTTATCAGCGACAGAAAGAGGCTAAGCCATTTTTGACACACAATACCAGTTCTGCTATTTTGAGACCATTACTTGCTGGCTCGGTTGTAACAAGTGATTTTAACTGTTTAATCACAGGAATCCTGCCACTAAATTCAGTGACATCAGCTAAGTCAAACTTATGCCTATTAATGAACAGGCAAATTCCTCCTGCTTATTATCCAGACTCAAAGTATTAGCCTAAAATGAGATGTTTTCTTCTTTCTAAGTCTCTTGGCTGCTGTGTTCATTTATGTTACATTTAGTTTTATGCTAATGCATGCATTTTTGCTTTACTTTTTCCCTCTTCTCTGCTCCCATCAGCTTAATGTCACAGCCTCGTCCCAGAGAAATCTATAAGCCTTTCTCAGAGGCCCTATAAACTGCTTCCTTTAACAAGGAAAAATAGCCCAACATTTGTCAAGGCTTTGAATGTGTGCTATTTACCTAGCTGCCAGCTAGCTTCTGCCCAGCTTTTACCAGTTCTTCCCAATCTCTTCAACAATCTTCTAAGCTGCTTCCTGCTGAGAGAGCTGTGGTGCTCCATCCCTGGAGGTGCTCAGTGCCAGGTTGGATGGGCCCTGGGCAGCCTGCGCTGATGGGGGGCAGCCAGCCCATGGCAGGGGGTTGGGGCTGGGTGAGCTTTGAGCAGGTTGAGAGTTCTTTGTGGAAATGTGTACAGCTTGGCAGGCTGAGAGATCTGCATCCATCTGCCCCATTCCTTTCTGAACGTTTTGTGCATATGTGGCTGAGAACAATATGTAGCAAGCTTAGTGGCGATGTGAAAGAATGACTCTCCTGTTCTCAGGGAAACAATAAAAAAATCACAATCAACTCTTTTTCCCCATTTTCTTCAAATGTATTTTAACAAAAGTATTTTCTTGCCGTTGTTTATCCGTTGCTTACCAGACTTCATTCTTTTCCTACTTGTGCTGTAGCTGAGCTGGCAGATCCACGGCGTACAGCAGAGCAATTTGCTGGGAACTTCATGAAGTCTCCTACTCTAAAGAGTCGAGCTTGATGAAGTAAAGTAGGATGAAACATAGGCTTTGTGATATACAGCTTAGATTATGGGTATATCTTTATCAATCTGAAATTACAAAGGGTATGAGCTACAATAAATATGATGTCTTGATTCAGAAGGTATAACGTGTATGCATGACTCACCGTGCACAAACTTCACCGATCTGGAGACACTCTGTTAACATATTTTAAAACAAGTACTTGTTAAGCACTTGCTGAATATTTCCTGCACTGCTGGCACGGAGGAATAAAGATACAATTCTCCATTGTACTGCAACAGGCATGATTAGAAATGGAAAGGCACTTTTAAAATAACAGATTCTCTATTATGTTTCATTAAAAGCCGTCTGGTTGCTACTGTCAGTGAGCACAGAAGGGTCCATGAAAGCAACGCTCCAGGTTGGACTTTGCCTAAGTGTACATTGCTTATAGTATTATGCTGGTAGCTGCTGACCCGTTCCATTCTATGACTTTCAAACAAACTTTCACCCTTGCTGTAAAGCTAAGCTCAGGTTTTTTTGTAAGTTCTTGGTAAACATCAGCCGAATCCCCATTTACAAAAATAGAATGCAGCAGAAATTCCTTTGCGGCTGGACAAACGATTGCAAATGTTTAAATATTGGATTGGAGAAAAGCCAGATTTTGAATGTCATAGAGAGTGGCCGGTGCCAAGCATCCAATTCTTCCACAGGGCCTGCACGTTTGAGCTGGAGCTAATTGTTTACCCAGTCTGTCTGCCCGGGCAAACAAGCTCCTCAAAGCTCATTGCTGCGAGCCTGGCCAGATCCCCATTCCTTGCCCTTTATGTACTTATTAGGCTTACAATAAGGGACAGCACCCAAGCAAGCGCAGACGTGAACAAAGCCAGGGAAACGCCAGGCCTGGTCAGAATTAAATCAGTGCATCACAAATCTCGTTCTGAATGTGAATGTTGGGTTTCTGTTGTGAGGGTGGCACACGGCACAAGGATGAGGAGATGTTGCTGAGCCCCCTGTTCTGAGCTGGGCAGGGGGAGCTGACAGATGAGTCAGCCTTAATTAGGACCTGACGACCTGATCATTATTCTCCTTGAAATAAATGGGAGCTGTCTGCTTAAGGACAGCATTATATTTTATTGCTACCCCAGAATCCACAGGTCTAATTCAGTTTGCAGCTGCACTGTGATGTGCATTACTAACAGAAATAAATTAAAAAAGAATGCTTTCTTGCCCCATTTTGCAATTAAAGTAGAAGAAAGTTTATCTGCCTGTGTTTGCACATTGCATTACTGGAACATGGAATAAAGCTGAGGTTCCCCTAAACCCAGACCTGTAGGCAGTATTGCTCTCCGTCAGTTCTACTTGTCAGCTACTCTTCTAACTCTAGAACTTAACTTGCCTTGAAATTTCATATTCTTTCATAGTTCACATGCCTATAATGGTTTCAGGAGGCTAACAGAGCTCCCATAATAATACCCCACATGACATCCACTGAAGGACGGACAGAAATGTTAATTTGTCTCTAATGTGCTCAAAGAGATAGAAATAAATCTGTGGGGCTGATTGTCCTTCCGGGAAACGTTTGAAGATCAGAAAGCAAAAGGAATGCAGAGCTGGAAAACAGCAGCACTTGGAGGTCTCTGTTAGAAAACTATTTCAGGAGCTGTTTGTTTCCTCATGTTGGCTAATTCCCTTCCTAGTTTGACAGAGACCTTGCACATGGGAATCAGAAGGATACTCCTGGTTTAGGTAACAGCCAGGTGCCTTCCCCTGGGATTGGTGGTGCTGCAGGACCCAAAGTATCTCACACACGCCAGCAGGCTGCTCCATCTAAATGCAGCTAAGAGGACACCGGGATCTTCCTCACTTACTCACTTTCTGGCCTTTCTGCTGATAAACATGTCAGAAAGAGGTGCTGTTGGAAGACTGGATTTAGATTACATCCCCAAAGTGCCAGCTGCCTAACTCTGGCTGCTGCCTTGGAGCCGGTTTGAGTGTGTGACAAAAAGGAACCCTGTCAAAATCCTCCGAGGGCTGCCTCTTCTGGCTTGCCAAGGGAGACTTTGAATTAGATTTATATGTGGGTAGGAATAATCCTCCCTAGAATCATAGAATGGTTTGAGGTGGAAGGGACCTTTAAGCCCACCTAGTTCCAACCCCTTACATGTGCTGGTTGCCCCCCTACCAGACCAGGCTGCCCAGAGCCACATCCAGCCTGGCCTTGAATGCCTCCAGGCATGGGGCATCCACAGCCTCCTTGGGCAGCCTGTTCCAGTGCGTCACCACCTTCTGGGTGAAAAACTTCCCCCTAATATCTAACCTAAAGCCCCCCTGTCTCATTTTAAAACCATTCTCCCTTGTCCTATCACTATCCATCCTCGTAAACAGCTGTTCCCCCTCCTGTTTATAAGCTCACTTCAGGTACTGGAAGGCCACAGTAAAGTCTTCCCTAAGCCTTCTCCAGGCTGAACAAGCCCAGCTCCCTCAACCTCTCTTCATTGCAGAGGTGCTCCAGCCCTCTGATGACCTTTATGGCCCCCTTCTGGACCTACTCCACCAGCTCTGCATCCTTCCTGTGCTCCATGGAAGACAAATAGGAGCTGGAGGTCTCTGCAGCTCCAGAGCAACGTCAGCACTGGGTTACGAGTACATGGTGAGATGCTGGCATGGCTGGAGGACACAGATGAACTGCCATAGATTCACACTCACTTTTTAGGAAAGACAGGGAGGGTAGGCAAAACAGCTGTGCTCGGTGCAAAGGAGAGCTCCCTTAGAAACAAAATTTCTCCACAATCCCCCACAAGTCATTTCCCACGGAGGACTATCCTTCCGCCTCACAGACCTCTCACCAGGAGACCAGCCTATATTTTCCATTCTCCCTTGTCACAGTTCATTCCCCCTGCATTTTGCTACATAACTTTTTCTCCTCCTGGTCAGCCGCTGAAATCAGTGATAAAGCTGGAATTGCAAGGACACTGCCAAGAAGACAAGTTCCTGGTATCCTCTGATGAAAAAAACACTTGTATCTAGAAATATCAGTCAGTAATTAGTTTGTGTTTTGGTAGACTTACATCCAATTGCTTCTTGGAAGTACTGCATCTGTAGAGGAAAGCAGGGCAGCCTATGAAACGACAATTGTTTAATTGATAGAGTGGAAGTAGGACAGATTTTCTACAGGGGAAGTAGACTTTTACTACTACAAATTAAAAGAAGCAGAAAAGCCTTTTAAGGTCTGTAGGAAGTGGTTGGTCACAACTTTGCCTATTCAATTATATTAATTTACAGCACGTGAAAAACTGATGTTCAGTGATAGAAGCAGCTAGTTATTTCATTAGTCTGTGTCTCACATACATGCAGTACTGTGTTTTATTGCTTTTGGTAGTTCTTGTGCCCTCTGTGTTACTTGTATTCCAGTCCTCGTAGCATTGTCCAGAGGAGCCATGGATGCTCCATCCCTTGAGGTGCTCAAGGCCGGGTTGGGTGGGCCCTGGGCAGCCTGAGCTGGTGGGAGGCAATCAACCCAGAGCAGGGGGCTGGAACTGGGTAGGTTTTAAGGTCTGTTCCAACCCAAGCCATTCTGCAGTTCTATGACTGTACAATTCTATGATTCTATATCCTTAATCCTGCAGTTTTCCAGCGATTTCCAAGGAAGAGGTCATTTGGCACTTAATTGTGAATAACTGTGGATGGGCACAGTCTTTTTCACTTAGGGGTCCCGCTATGGACATGATCATAGCTTTTTTTTTTTTTTTTTTTTTTTTTTTTTCCCCAAAACAGAAGAGATATCTCCAAAAAGCTGCCAACAGCCAAGCTCAACCTCAGCAGAGTTACGGATCCCAGCACTACTCCTAGCTAAAAAAAAAAGGGAATGGCAATAAATGAATAACTAGGTAGTAGGTATTTCTGCCACCTCTGGGCTTCCCACAATAGGATCCAGACCATCATATGCAGAACAGAGGCCACGCCAGCTCAGCAGGATGCTCAGCACCGCTGTGAGGGATTGAGGGACCTGCAGCTGAGAGATGCAGTTCGTTCTGCAGAGCGGGAAGGAATTGCCAAAGTAGGGCAATCAAATCCAAGTCCCAGGTGAACTTGAAGTGTGTCAAGGACAAGGAGCCAGTGAGCAGGAAGGGGTTTGTGCCAACTGCTCTGAAATGTCAGCATTTCTCTTGCTCCGTGGCTCAGATACGTTATCTTTTCTGGGTCAGGCAGCCTGAAAATATCCCTGTGATGGAAACAGGTGATTCAAAGCCTGGCAGCTCCGCGGGGTGCGTGCCTTATGTGTATATCCCTGTAAACCTGTTGAACATGAGGCAAGGGTGAAGGTATTTGCAGGGCTAATATCAACTGAGGAACAGATACACAGCCTGTCTCGTTCAGAGATGAGCTCTGGGAAGTGCTAATGAGGAGAGCAGCTGCTACTGCAGTCACCTCTGAGAAAATCCTGGAAAATTCTGGAAGCTCATTCTTCCATCCTAGGAAGTAATGCTGGTGTCTTCTCCTCAAAGCTGGAGAGTTGCTTGCTGCAAGTCTTCTCACCCTGTTCCCAGAAGTGCAATTTCCTGGAAATTGGAAGGTAAATAAGTGGAAAATAGTGGGTAGATAAAACCTATTTGCTGAATTGTACCAACTCCTCTGCTGTAAGGCTGCTGCAGCTCTCACTCTGTCAACACTGTAAGGTGCAAAGGTACCAAAGGACATCTGAACGTAGTGTCCGGATTTTGTAAGAGGAGGAGGCATATATTTACTTCATCATCGTCTACCTATAAAATAATGCAACTGTAGATAAAACATCACTTGCATCCATGCCTATATGAAAATATTCTGACAACACATTTTCCCTTTCTGATTCATCTGCACTGAAAACCCTCTGTAACAGTGCTGACTTTGATGATATTTTGGTTTAACGACTTTAGCTGACTTTTCATTTCACAATGACTTTCTGTCCCCGGACATATTTTGTTCTATATTGCATTATATTAATACTCCAAAAAGCTAAAGTCAGAATAGCATTCTTTGTTTGGACCATAATAGAACTGGAATTAAAATGCTGGCATTTCTTGTGGAATGGAAAGTTAAGGTTTCAGCTAGATCTGATAGCAGCAATTTCACAGAAGGGGAGAAAAGCTTCCCTCGTATGTATTCCTTTTATTATTTTAATATAGACTGAAACTGTAGGAGCATGAACTGACACCTGTTCTGTAGAATCCAGCTGTCTTTCATAAAAACAGTGAGACATGCTTGTATCATAAAATGATCTTAACCTCCATGAAAAATTTGGTTGGAGCTCGGAAAGCGTACTTCCAGCCAAAATCAGTCAATAGAGATTCTGTCTCTGTTTGCTGCTATGATTAATTTAAACTTCACATGTAATGGGAAGAAAAATGGAATGCATCACCATTGATGAGGAAGGCTGGCAAGCTATCTCACATAGCTGGATGGAGCAGGAGAGGTGTGCACAGCTCCTCTTAGCACCCCTTTGGTTCACGGAGTGACCTTCCTCCTCATGTGGGGGGTTGTGTCGGAGGAAGGATTCTGCCCAGTTTATTTACAGGTATTGACAAAGCAAAAGTTTGTTGAGTTTTCACATTTAATAGCATACAAATCACAGCAAAGAGTACAGAGCTGCAGCACCTTTTATCAGATAACCATTTGCGCAGCCTTTGCCAGTGGGAAGAAGAGACAGTTTTTCCATGCCAAGTAAAGGTGAGAGAGGCCAGGATTAAGCTTGCATCACATCTCTTTTCCACAGTCCCAAGCCAAATGACTGCTATAGAGTTCCCCCTCCCACTCACTGGACTTTCTAATATGAGAAATATCTTCCCAAGGAAAGCAGTGGTTACTCTGTCACATGGGATCCTGCCTTACTCATGCTGCTGGCTTTTGGCTCTGTTTTGTGAAACCAGGCAGAGATGCCAGAGTTACCCTCAGACTGTGATCTGCTCCAGTCAGCAGCAGCAGAAATCAGGAGGGAATAGACAGGCTCCAAGAAAGCCTCCCAGTCATCGTAGAAAGTGACTTTTGTTTTACATCCCTTGTACATTACAGCACATGTATTGCTGGAAGAAGAGAGAGAAATACGAGGACTAAACCACCCATGCTCCCTGAAGACCCCACAACCTTTTTGCAAAGCAGAGCCGTTAAATTCCGAGCCTTAGATAAATTCCAATCTAAACACAATGTACTTATCTGCACTGCTTTGACAGTACTAGTTGGACACATATCCATCACCCTGACTTTATCAGCTGGGACTGGTGCATGAAGCTCTGCCTTTCTTTGGCTGAGAGCAAGGATGGCATTTCCTTCAACATGAATCCCAGCTGAAACATGGCAGGAGAGAGCTGAAGCAGTGAGATCTGGTGGCACTGTCACCTGTGTGAGCAAAAGCAGGGGACAGCCAGGCTCAGCAATTGCTCCATATTCATAGTTCTTTTCATCTGCAAGGAATTAATATGTGTGTTTACTCAAAACAAAGGGCTGTTCGTAATGTGCTTGAAATAAAGATTAAATAAAGTCATTCTTTCTCTAAAAACCTTCTCCACAGACAAATATGGATGGAAGCAGGTCTGTATAAGTTTGGAGAGGCCTTAGCTGCTCTTTCCACTGTCCTGCCTAAGGAGCAGGAGGCGAGGAGAAGGCCAAGTCCACATTTCTATTCTCACTGATTAGGGAGAGCCATCAGGACCATAGCGTGGTGCATTTTAACAGTGCCTCCTCCTCCACTATGTATTCATCTGCACAGAGTGATACAGGCAAAGTGAGGGCGTGGAACAAAGTAACACCAGAAAAGGAAAGTGGTAGATGCGTGCTATGGATTATATTAAGCCTTTAAAAGTTCCTCTTTGAGATCTGAAAGGCAACCGAAGGCGGTGGGATCAGCATGTTCCCTGGGAATAGGGACCAAAGCAGGCACCGATATGGAAAGCTAGGTTGCTCTTCATCACAGTACTGTCCTGGTAACACTTGTATCTGTTTTTCTCTGCCTGCACTATTGATATAGGTTTCAAATGGTCAGACCAAGATCAGAAGAGGCAGTAAGAGATATTATCTTTCCTTATAGATCCTTCAGATCTACCATCAATTCCCCAGCCCCAAAACACTCTCTGTGGAAACAAAATAGCTACTATGTGAAGAAAAAGAATGAGTTTCAGGCTTCCGTCCCTCACCATTAGGCTGCTCTGATTCACAAGAGCCCACAATGTTGCCTACAATATGATAGTGGGTTTGGATTTTGATTTGGTTTGGTTTTGTTTTTCACTGCATTAAAACAGCAGTAATAACAGTGTCATGAGACCAGCACCAAACAGAAGAAATCCTGGCAAGTGAAGCTGTGCTTGTGTATGGCTCAAAAGCAACAAGGAAAGGAACTGTCCAGAGACTAAAACATTTTCACTTAAGACTTATGATTTAATACTTGTTTAAGTTAAACATTAATATGGGTAGAGTAACTTTCAAAACAGAGCCAGTGCAGAGTTGATCCAAAAGTCAGCAGAACAAAAGAGTCTGGAGCAAAACTCTGAGCCAAACCACTGAAGCTGATAATGTCTGGCAAGAACATTCACCTCAGAGAAGAGCTCGAGGACAGCAAAACTCAGTACGAGACAGAAATCAGACCTCGCCCCTTGCTGCCTGTCTCTGCCTTTATTCTGACCAGATGTGAAAGACTTGTGGTCTTGGAGGCCTGGATATAAGCAGGCTGCAGAGTCAAGAATTGCTTCTGCGCTCATGGATTCAACCTCCAGCCTGAGCTGCAGCTGACACAAGGACAGAAACCTTAGAGTGACTGGCCCAAACTGTATTTACAGACAGAGTTTATCTTCAGCTTGCCAGCTATTAGTTGTACTTCAGCAAATTGCAGAAGCTTCCTGTCATCCATCAGTGTACCCATGTTCCATTATTCTGGGCTAACAGCCTGTAAAATGAAACAGCAAACAGAGCTTCATTAAAACAAAGTAAGACACATCCTCAACTGGCAGGTTTGGGAGATGAGGAATCAAGCCCCAGGGGTTGCTCTTCCAGCTTCATCTCTGAGGATCTATATGGGAAACAGGATAAAAGTCCTCTCAGCTCTCCGAACCTCAGTTTGTACATCCATCAAGTGGGGGCACTGCTACTCAAGAGTCCTCTTAAGAACATTATGGAAATGAATTACAATTTATACAGCGGTCTGTGACCTTGGGTGAATGCAAAGCCTTACATTCTTATTCTAAAAGCATCCAGAGAAGCTGTCAAAGCATTACATGTTATGATTCCAGCTCCCGAAAACCTAGGATAGGAGTATTGAACAATAACAATCATTTAGCTAATTTCTCATCCAGTGGATTACAAGAGAAAATACATTCCTCCAGTCTAATCCCATATACCTTGGATACCTTAGTCTGTCTGACCTGACTCTGCCTGCGGCTGAGGCAGCTGCGCAGGAAGATAACACCTTCATTTCCAATGCAGATAGACAGACAGACACCTCCAAGAGTGCTCCAGATCCAGGGCTGGGAGGAAGGTGAAGGGGGGGCTGATTCAGTCTCTGGAAGCATCTATATCTTTCCAGATTATTAGGCTTTGTCTCTATTAGCAAATTAAATGCATCTAAGTTCCATCCCTGAGGGCAGATAGCACAGTATAGCTAGCATCCAATGCAGTTGTCTTCTAGATCAAGGTGTCTTTGTGAGGACCACAGATGGGAGTCAGCCCACCCACATGTGAACTCCCAGGTCATCATAGAATCACAGAATGGGTGGGGTTAACAGAGTATCTGGGTCCATCTGCTCCATTGCCTGCTCCACCCAGCACAGGGTGGCTGGGACCATGTCCAGCTGGCTTTTGGAGATCTCCAAGGAGGAGACCCCACAGCCTCTATGGGAAACCTGTTCCAGTGCTCCATTGCCTGCACAGCACAGAAGTGCTTCGTGGTGTTCAAAGGGAACTCCTGGTTCCAGTTTGTGCACTGCCTCTTGTTCTGGCAATGGACTCCACTGACAACAGCCTGACTCCATCCTCTTTGCACTTCCTGTCAGATATTTATGGACACTGATTGGAAATCCCTCTTCTCCAGAATGAACAGTCCCAGCTCTCCCAGCCCATCCTCACAGCAAAAGTACTCCAGGCCCTTCACCATCTTGGTGGCTTATTCTGGACTCTGTTCTGTATGTCAAGGTCCTGTTCCGCAGAGCTGCTTTCCAGCACTCAGCACTTCTTGTTGAACTCAGCGAGGTGCCTCTCAGCCCAACTCTCCACCCTGTCGAGGTGGCTCTGGATAGCATCCTTCTCTGGTTAGTCAGCCACTCCTTCCATTTCTTCATGTCAAGGTATTGTTGGGGTAGGGCTGGTACCCATCACTGTACCAATGTCAGGGACTTTTCTGACAACGTAACAGCAGCTTAAGTCCTTGTGCCCAGTAGCATTCTTTGGTCTTTTACTGGAGGCAAAGGTGATGCCTGAGATAAAAGTGCCTGAAGTTACCTACCTGGTGTAGGGAACCTGCTTTGGCAGGGGGGTTGGACTCGATGATCTCTGGAGGTCCCTTCCAACCCCTACAATTCTGTGATTCTGTGATTCTGTGATTCTGTGATTCTGTGAAGTTAGCTGAGATGTGCTAGGACTGCTTGGCTGTATGAGGGACAGGGTTAACTCTTCCCACCCCACAGCCTTGTGACACTCCTACTCATCAAAAAGAATGGACATTCCCAATACCCAAGTTGACAAGGTAAGTCTATATAACCAAATACTTCATAGGAACTCAAGAGAATCTCATTTAGGTGCTCAGAGCTCTTGGAAAGTAGTTGTTTATTCATGGATTTAAGCTCAGTGATTAAGCCCATGCTGTGCTGGCAGTCCTGCACTCAGTAGTTACTGGGTCAGGGTTCCTCACCATGCTCTTGTCAGTTACCCAGTCTTGCCTGTTGGCTGGTTACTGACTATTGCTTCCATCTTCCCCTTCCCATTCTGGCATCTATAGGTCTGCTTGGTAAAATACTTCTCCCTCATCACTTTTATGCGCCAGGGTAAGTTTAGGTTGGATATCAGAAAAGTCTTATTTACAGAAAGGATTTTAAGCATTGGAATAGGCTCCCCAGGGTGGCGGTTGAGTCTGAATGTGTTTAAAAGCCATTTGGATGTGGTGCTCAGAGACATGATTTAATGGAGGGTTGTTGTAGTTAGGGTAATATGGTTAGGTCATGGTTGCACTTGATGATCCTAAAGGTCTTTTCCAACCTGAGCTATTCTATGATTCTATGATTCTATGCCAGTATCTTTGCACTGAGAGTGCTTCTTATCGAAGCCCTTACCAGTGTCTGTGCTGCAGAGTGCCATGCGTGCCTAGAATAAGGGTGAGAGGAATCTGAGCACCCAGGACTTGCTCTTAGCCTGACCTGAGTCAGTGTGACAAACACAGAGTGCAAGCCAGGACAGCTGAGTTGCAGCCCCCTGCCTGAGCCAGGAGCACGCAGTGCCTCACCACTATTTTCTGAGCTCTTCTGGTCCCACTGCATTAACAACCCTCTAATGAATACCAGACACATCCACCTCCACAGGGAGATAGAGAAAATGGGGCAGATTGCCCCCCGGTGCCATAGAGAGAAGAGCAGTTCCTGGAACATTTACCAAGACACTGAAGCAAATCTTTGTTTTTATTGTCCAGCTGACAGTTTTGTCAGAGTTTTTCAGCCCCTCTTTATACATGACAGCCATTTTACAGCCCAAACCTGTATGCAATATCCTAACATCCAAAGAGCCAATGGTCATGGCATCACAATAGCAGCAAAGGAAAACCTTCATATACAGTGCAAAATGAAGGTACCTTTATCACTGTAAATGGACTTGCATTGGCATATACTGATATTTGCTTAATCCTTAGCATTTAAAATACGGCTTTTAACTGCCTTAAAATATTAATGAAAGGAACTAAAACTTTATGTGACAATTAAGAAAGTGGCTCTAGATTTGGTTCTTTGACTTTTTCAATTTGATTTAACAGTTTGGGTTGCATGGATAGAAAAACACTTGCTTCAGAGTGATAGCTTTTCCTCCTTAGAGGCGACAAACTAGCATCCCCTAAGTGCAAAGGATTAAATCAAAAAGAAATTAAGAGGCACACTACCAAGAAGGCTGGCTGTGTACTTTTCAGTATGGACAAAGCAACCCTTCTCCCTGCTGGTAAAAATACACGCTAGTGCAGAGACCCTACATAAAGCCCAGACGCCACTTAAACATCCTGCCGAGGGGCTTAAGTGTTGGCTGGGCTTTGTGCTAACCTTCAGTGGCTTGAATATCATTCAGAAGAATGAACATGAATAAACTGCGTTTGGGTTTTCCCTAGGCCTGATTCTGTATTTCCACAGCCCTTTTCTGATGGGAATTTGGAGTCAGTGGGAGACATAGAATGTGGCTTCCAGCTTCACCTTGTAGTTGAAACCTGCCTTTGTACTGAAATGGGGCATATGGATTTATTATCTATGCTAATAGCTCTTCAGTGTAGATAGACATATCTACATAAAATGCCCGCAGACCAATTACTGCTCATCAAAGGTAGAGACACTCATCTAAAGGAAGTGGTGTCTCACAAGTCATTTTGGTTCAGGCTGCCCTGTTGTGATTTCATAATCCGTGTCTTCACTCTGACACTGTGAGGTAGTGTCTGCCCCACGCTGTGAGCTGGGGCTCAGCGCTGCCCTCCGCTCCCTGCGAGGAGCTGCAGCTGCCCTCAGGCCTCCCCTCAGCCTCTCTGCTCTGAGCTGAGCACACCACGGACCTCAGCTGCTCTTCACACACCTTGCCTTCAGACCCTTCCCTATCTTTGCAGCCCTCCTTTGGATGCTTTCTAACAGCTTTATGTCCTTCTGTTGTGATGCCCAGGACTGCATTAAGTACTCAAGGTGAGGTCACACCAGCAGAGCAGACTGCTTCTTCACATGGGAACTCATCTTTCTGTGCAGATTATTCTCTAAGATTCACTCTTGACTTAGGCATCACTGTATTTTTTCATATAATGGCTACATTTGTGTCCCAAACTCTGCCATTAGGAGAGGAGATGCAGATACTGTTGGCGGCTACTCCAAACTTCCTGCTGCCATTTCCAGCCAAGGAAATCGTATGGGTAGTCCCCTAGGAAGGATCACTGCCTTGGCTGGCTCAGTCTGCCCATGCTGCCATGTCTACACAGCTTCCTCAGCCCTTTCTGATGTGTTGCATCCTGGAGTTAAAAGCAGTTCCCCAGGAGGCGCACCATGGTATGTCTCCTTATGAGAGATCATGCCTTTGTTTATTTGCATTTAAATAAGAAAACACAGGAAAAAATTTAAGTGGGAGATCAGTCAAATGAGTCAGTTCAAAATTCATGACAGACACAACATTGCTGTATGCTTCCCACAAATATAAAAATGCCGGGCAATAAAAAATGCATTACTAATGGAATCAGTGTTTTCCCTGTCTCCTGGTGTCCCCAAAGGACCCTCAGTCCCAGCTACACCAGCCCTTCCCAAAGGCGTATACAAAAAGCACAGCTTTACTGATCTGAAGTAGCTCAGATCAAAGGGGGCAGCGGACTCCCAGGGCACCCTAAGGCTTTTGCTGGAATTTTAATATGAAAATCAAAATGGTATCCTGGGCTCCATCAGAAGAGGGGTGACCAGCAGGAACAGGGAGGTGATTGTCCCCCTCTACTCTGATCTTGTGAGGCCCCATCTGGGGTGCTGTGACCAGATCTGGAGCCCCCAGTACAAGAAAGACAGGGAGCTGTTGGAGAGGGTCCAGAGGAGAGCCACAGAGATGATCAGGGGACTGGAGCACCTCCTCTACAAAGAGGGAGCTGGGCTTGTTCAGCCTGGAGAAAAGAAGGCTCAAAGGTGACCACATTGCAGCATTTCAGTACCTAAAGGGAGCCTACAAACAGCAGGGGAGTCAACTCTTTGAAAGGGTAGATAACTGCAGGACAAGGGGAAATGGTGTTGAGGAAGGGAAGATTTAGGTTGGATGTCAGGGGGAAGTTCTTTACTCGGAGAGTGGTGAGGTGCTGAAACAGCTGCACAGAGAGGTTGTGGATGCCCTGACCCTGGAGGTGTTCAAGGCCAGGATGGATGGGACCCTGGGCAGCCTGGTGTAGTATTAAATGTGGAGGATTGTGTCCCTGCGTGTGGCAGGGGGGTTGAAGATTCACGATCCTTGAGTCCCTTCCATCCCAGGCCATACTGTGTGATTCTGTGTCTGTGTGATTGGTGGGCAGAGTGGGCACAGGACCATCAATCCAGCACCCTCTTCTCAAGAACCTGTAGCACCAGACATTAGGAATGATACCAGAAACCCTTTAGGAAGCATTTCTGTGTAAACTGTTCCCAGAGGAGCTTAGTACTTTATCATTACCCTTCCCCTCCACCACAAATGAGAAAAAACCAAAACCAAAAACAAAACACAAACACTAATCTGGCTTTGCTTTTTCCTTTTGAAGTATTTTTTCCTTGTCCCTCTGGATATTCTTATCAGCTATATAAATACACTGTCCCTTTCAAGAATCCTGCTAAACTCCTGATATTAATGGCTATATCTAGACTAGTAAGTTAAACAGCACTATGACACCAGCACTAGGACTGGCGTGTGATCGTCTGTTACTGCTTAATGGTCTCTTGACATGAATTAGCACCAAGTAGCAGACAACACCTGAGCCCAGCACAGAGCCGTGCATTCCTGGGGCCATTCCCAATAGGCAGCCTGGGTGTGGCTGCCCTGTTTTTTGGGAGAAAAGCATTTTGTCATGTGGATATGAGTCATAACACGGCCTTTGGCTTCTCTCCAGGCAGCAATCACCGGTCTGTTGCAGTTACTATGACAGATGTAGCCAGTGGGACTTTTTAATAGCAAGCTCCTTGGACCCATTAACCCACCTGTGAACAGCAGCGCTGGGCGCCTTCTGAAGGAAGGTACACACAGTTGTGACGTTGCTGCCTCGATCCCCTTTAGTGGAAGAGCAGAACATTTCCACATGTCGGTGTTCTGTCAGAACACAGGTTGTGCCCTGAGGTTTTTCTCGCACTTGCTAAACTTTATCAGCAACCAAAGATTAAACGTGCGCATAGAAGACTTAGCACTGGCCCTCCCAAATACCTTTCCATGCCTGTGGGCATGTGCAAGGCCTGTTCAAGCCAGCTTGTCTTGAATCTGATCGGTTGTTATCCTCAAGCTAAACACAAATATCTCCTAACCTGAGGCACTCTTATGTGAGTAATCGTATGGGAAGGTTTGGATTGCCTAAACCAGCCACCACCCTTAGTAGTTCTTCAGATTGACAGTGCAGCTATTTCCTCAGAGGCAAAGGAAACCTCTTTGCACCGGTGAGCCGTTTATATAAAGAATTTGTATGCTGGAAAGGATCAACTTAGGGATTCTGCTTCTTCCCAGCACTCTGTATACCCTTTTGTTTCATTTTGAAAGCCACCAAACCTTGAACTCTGTGTGTATAGGCTGGGTGTGTTGGTACCTAAGGGTCAGGGTATTGATAATAAAAGGCCAAAAGGCAAAACAGCAGCACCATGGTTTATAAAATGAAATACTGAAATAAAAACATGCCGTACTGTGTTTGGTAGGGATGTCATCGTTAATACACAGGATAAAACTCATAAACATTTTAGATACAATCCTGTAATATCTCTGTTTTGCCTCATTATTGAATGTTTGCCATATAAATGTCATTCATAGGCAATGGACAAGCAGAAATTACACACACTGCATTTCAGAAAGCTTGGGTGTTAGCTTCTGCAAATGAGCAATTCTGGTAATGCTAAATCATTCAGGGAGGTGAAGTCTCTGGCAGAAAGCTGACCACGCCGTCAACTCTTACTGAACTCCAGCTCCTGCAGAGATCTTGAGCCTTCAGCTAAAACAGAATGGATAGGAAGGATCCTTTTTGGGAAACTCAGAAAAGCTCCTCTCTTTAGCTACACTGAAAGGCTAGGAGTGTACAAAAAATGGTTTTCTGGACTGCAGGCATTAAAGTCAAGGTTCACAGCAGACTTCAGGCACGAAATTCCTTACTTAGATACAGAATATCAATACTAGAGTCCCAGTGGAAGTTTTGGAGCCATGTTAGATGATGTCTAACACCATAGGAAAAGCCTTAATGCTTAAGAGGAAATACTGTAATGCACAACTAAAGCCTTCTACATCCTACACCCTATGATCTTATGGAAAGCCAAGAGGTTTCAAGGTACCTCTGCACTGATCTTTCTTTTACTGATAGTAAGTGTGATGTGATGAGGGAAGTGTGACATAGGTCCTTCAATCTGTAATTTCTTAATGACCCTGAATTCTAGTTTAATCCTGTCCCAGTCCTACAGTCCAGGCTAAACACAGTTTGAAATGCCTGAATCATAACCACTTGTCGATGTACTTTCGGAAGAAAGGGAGGAAGTACTTCACGAGGTCTCTGCTGGCCTTTGTAACATAAATACAAGACAATCTGCAGTCAAGTAGTAGAAAATGAGTCCAAACAGTATTGAGTAACCCCGAATGAGCAGAGAAGTGTCCATAAAGTCAGTGGGAATTGATAGTGATGTCTCAAAGGGCATGGGAATAAGGCACCACGGCAAGCCAAAAAAGGCATGAGTAAATATTTAACTGAAGGCTGAAAGAACTTTTCCTTTTAGGTAAATCACTGTTCCTATCTGAGTTCATTACAAGGTGAAACAGATGAAAGACAATTAAGTGGGCATTACTCAAGTAATTCCAGAAACAAACAGTGTCGCTTATGGGAAAATCATTAACAAAAAGTGAAAGATAAGAAGTCTGAAAAACAATTAGATAACTGATGACACTGTCTTACAGAGGAAGGAGAGATGGATGTTCTGTTAGGCACGTCTGAATGGAACAGTCTGCAGATCCCTCTGCAATTACAAAGAGGATGGAAATAAGTATATTTGGAAGAGAAACATCCAAATCATGTTCTTAGTAACATTACAGTGAATTTTGCCTCCTGAAATCAGTGCACTTTCAGTTTGGTCTTTAGTACATGCTTGTATTTCCATACAGTCATTCAACCCCCTTGGTTTCCTCTGCTGTATACACATCCAGGCCCTATCAAAGTGGTTGGATGCTCCCAGGGGAAGGAATATGAAGCTGAACATGTAGATCCACGTCTTGTCAATCTAACAACAAGTCAGTCAGGTGAGCAGTGCTGTGTGACCCTCTCGAAAAGTCAGTGCTTGGTTTCATTCATGTATTAGGATCTTAGCGAAAACACTTGACTTAACTCTGCAGGGTAGTTTGGTTAATGTATGATAGGTAAAAGAGATATTGGTGGGGTGGAAATAATTTGAGACTTCAGAAAGTCAAAAGGTGAGAAAGCTGAAAGCTGAATCTCAGTGTAAAAACTAAGAACTGCTGAAATCAATGAAGAGATTGTTGTTGCCTTTGATAGGAACTAGTGTTCACCTCCTAAACACCAGTTAAAGCATTTCTTAATTTATCACTGCTGGTTTTAGAGCTTCACAAATGGCACTTTTATGAAGACTTATTTCAGTACAATGAAAAGAGTTTTGACTTCAATTTAATAGTAAGCATTGTGCAAACTCATTCTGGCTGAAAGCGTGGTTATTTTTTATATTGGATAATCCTTATGACAAACAAGTAAAAAATGCATCTGCAGCTCTTGGGCTTATGGGACTAAAATCATTAAAATGTTTGTATGGGAAAAAAAAAACAACTTATGAGTAAAAAAAAAAAAAAAACCCAGACCTCCACACTTTTGCTCTAAGGGAAAGTTCATTCCAGGGTATGGTATAAAGAGCACAGAAAATCACTGTTTAAGCAGAGATATGCCCCAGATACACTCTTTACATATACCACACATTTTTTCAGGATGTTTATGTGTGTAAAACTCACTCATCTTCTGTTGTGTTTTGCCACATTTACCATTGCATCTGACAGCCCAGTTAGAACTGGGAGCAACTGGCTTTCAAGCAGGTAAGGATCAAACTTCAGGAAAACAGAATCTTAGAATCATTAGGGTTAGAAAAGACCACTCAGATCACCTGTTCCAACCATCAGCCCATCAGAACCATGCCCACTAAAGCAGACACCACTGTGAACATGAAGCTTGGATCAACTACGAGAAGGTTAAGTACTGGGCAACTGGGTATCTTGCAGCTTTAGTGTTTCCCTAAACTCAGGGGCAACACACAGTAATTATTTTTAAAATCTCACTATTACTTCTCTAGGAAATGGGCTTAGACTTCGTGTGCTTGTTCCATGGCTTACTCAGATAGTCATGAAGGAGCTGGGAAACAGTAGGAAGGAGCAAGGCATGGAGCAAAGTAGAGGTAAGGAGAACAAGCAGTGAATGTCAGTGGTGCTGCCAAGAGATTCTGCATGGGGCAGTTTTTGGAAATCACATCTCAGGTTTAAACCATGCAATGGACTGTGCTCCTCCTAACATAACCCATGAATCTGGCTGTTAAAATGCAGTCAGTACCTGCAGGTTCCTTTAGCCTGAAGCCTAGGAGTTTTCCTAGAAGAAAATTCTCCTAAAAGAATTGCTGAAAACTGTCAGGGCATGAGGCTCAGAGCTGGGGCTGGTGGCCTGGACAAATGTGTATCATCATACACCAAATGATTCATTGTAGGCATATTTTGCACTGAGTTCCAGTGTTTGGAAGCAATTGGGACAATCATTATTAGACTGAAGGTTTTTTTCTTCTGTAAGATAAAAAAAGATCCATTTTTTAAATCCTGCTTATCTAGCATTATACAAGTCTTCAAGGAAATAAATGAGGAAGTTTGCTTCTGACAAGTTATCTTACTAAATTGAAAGCCGGTGCATTTGTATGTGAATTGCATGTATTATAAAAGACTTCTGTAACTTTTTAATTACCAGAAGTTGTAGAAGTGATCCAGATCCGCAGGGAGTGATCCCAATGGGTAAATGTTAGTGGCCTCTGCAGTCTGGTGGAGGTTCTGACAAGAGGTGGAGTTTCCTCTTGTCCCTTTAGGTAACAATTTCCCAGCCTGGCAGTCCCTCTTGCATGAGATTTGTTTGCTTTATTTTGTATTTGTGTTATTTAATTTGTATTATCCACTCCTGCTCTATTCATTCACTCCTGTTCTGTTTTCCAGTAATGCATTATGCAACGTATACAACGTTGGGCATTTCTATGTGCTCTCCTGTGTCTTCCCCACAGGTACAAACAAGCACTGCAGCACACTGCAGGGGGAGCTGGGATTGAGGGTGGTCAGGTTCTGAGGTTCATTTTGTATCTTTATGACTGCTCATAAACCCCATGGATTTGTATGAGATGTTTGTGCTCCTTTCTGTTCCATTATGTGAAGCAATAGCTCAGTGGCACGTACAGATGTGTGGAATTCAGGCTTTGTCCACTTAACAAGAGAAGAAAATCCCTTCCAGCTCACCCAAAACATTGCTGAAATCTGTCCCACAGTGAAGATGTGCTCCTCATCCATGTATATGACCTTTACTTCAACTCCACCATTCTTCATAGGAACCAAATCATAACTCATTTTTTCCTTTTCCTTCTGAACAAACGGATCATTAAATAATTAAATACACAGCCATGGAACCTCTTGAAGTTAGATACTGTGTTGTGGGCATAAGTAATTTGTTGGTTTTTCACCAAGATGGCAATAGCTCTGTTTTTTTCATAGAATATCTCACAGGTATTCTATGATTCCATGATTCTATGATTCTGATTCTTTGATACTGTGATTCTAGGAGCAAGCTGAGCTGACAGATGCAAAGCCCAGGTGACCTACACCCACCCCATGCCTCTACTGTTGGCTTTTTACACCTATAAAAAGAGGTGTGATCCATCTTGCTGTGTCCTTGCCAGGATGTAGGCAATGCACAGCCACCAACCAGTGCTGTTTTTCTAGATGTAGCCTGTTAAAATGGAAGGAATGAGTCAGCGATGTGCAGATTGAGAACAACATGATTAACACCTATTTCATGTGCATTCCTGCCTCCTTGTTTTGCAGATGAGGGTTTTGAATTGTTGGCTCTCGGCACACAACCTCCTAGGTGTACTAAGCACCATCTCACCTGTGCACTGGCACTGATAGGATCAGTACCCACAGAGCTGCAGACTTACTAGTGATTTAGGGTTAAGAAAAATCTCCCTGTTGGCACCTCTTCAAAGGCTGCTTCTCATCTCCAGCTGTGGAAGACTTGCTAAAGTCAACTGTGGCCTTGGGGACATCCTGCTGGGGATCCAGCACTGTCACCCAACCACTGTGCCCCACCATGTCCAACATTGGCAAGCAGATGGGATCTGCCCAAGATGCTTATGCACTACAAGTTGTTTCCTATAGGTGGAGTGATTTGTTTAATGCTTTGTGGCTGCTCTTCTCCTTTGCAGGTTGATTCAGTAGGTGTCGCATCACACAGGGCAATCTGAGAAATGGATTTCCAAACAAGTTATTGATGTATGATAATAACAAAAAACATTGTCTTTGGCATTCAGACGGTGGAACGAAAGTTTCCTGCTAAAGGAAGCAGGGAAGACAGTGGTATTGCTACAGGAATTATTAATGGGGATTTAAAAGCAGTATTACAGCTGTTTGCAGTCATTCATAATCTCCATCCAGTATCCCAGAGGCTCCGGCTGGGCAGATACTGTGGTCACAACTTTGTTATTCAGAGAAGAAAAATCACACATAGTGACCCTTCAGGCTTTCTACACTCCAAGAATCTTCCCTCTTCTTCCTTCAAAGCTCTTCTGAAAGCCCACCCACCAGCATGGCTGTTGTTCCCACCCCACTGTCAACATCCAAAAGTCTGTGCATGTTGAAAGCATTCTCCATCCCATGCTAAAGGGTCCTTGTAATCCTATGATGCTGCTGTGCATGCCTGGGGCTTCAGACCATAACCAAAGCTGATGGGGACTGGTTGGGATCAGGTTCACAGAGCATCTGCCCTGGGAACCACCACATTGCCTGTTTGTCCTCTGTGGAAACATGTGGTGACTGCAGTGGCCTCCTTCCCCAGCACCTGAAGACAAAGCATGTGCTGCCATGGGAGAGCTGGAGTGTTGGAGCTCACCATTAGCAAGTGCTGATGAGACTGTATCCTGTTATTGTGTTCCCCAGCACTGGCACAGCCCAGTGAAGCTGTGGATGCTCCATCCCTGGAGGTGCTCAAGGCCAGGTTGGATGGGCCCTGGGCAGCCTGAACTGGTGGGGGGCAACCAGCCCATGGCAGGGGGTTGGAGCTTGATGACCCAACCCAAACCATTCCATAATTCTGTGATTACATAAGTCTCAAGTGTTTGAGTGAGACTTTTAGCAGAAAAACAAATTAACTTTGTTAATAGGCAAAACAAACCAAAGGCAACTAATCTTTTGGCACTGGCCTTAAAAAGGAATAGGCCATTATAAATCAGGTTGTGCTTTGAAATTAGCTTTTTACACAAATGACATCAAGGCAACAGCTCTGGGTGTTGCCAAATCTGCCCACAGTGTCTACACAAACAGGCACTTCCCACGTACTGCCTGTTCCACCGCATGATTCACCTCCATCATAAAGATATTTGTGTGCAGGCAATGGCAGATATTTATTGGCATGAGGGAAGAGCAGTGAAAGGACTACTAAAACAAATCGTAATAAACTATTCTTGCTGGTCAAGGCTCATTAAATTTTTTATTAGTCGTGCTCGCAATTTTCTGCAGACAGATTCACAGATCTGCAAGCTGAGCCAAAGTACGTATTGTGAATTGTTCTGACCTTGCTCAGAGCAGCTTTATATGTTTGAATACGTTCCTTTCTCGTAACCCGTATCTGAGCATTGCCAGATGCATTTGCCACATTGCAAAATGCTGAACGTCATCCACCTCTGGAGATTAAAGGGAGCGCTATTTAGCAACAGGAGCTGAACATACTGCCCTTGATTGCACTGGGGAATGCCCCATACCCTCCATCACAAGGATGTTTATGCCACCAGCACTGGCTCTGGATGAATCCAGACACACAAGAGCCTATAAAAAATCCGAACGTTAGTGTAGTAGGCTGGGCAGGGGAAACTCCTCTGTTTTGGCACAGTCTCTAACACTTTTTAGTTATGGAGGAGATTTCCTACAGAAAAACTGGAAGCAGAGGAGGCTGCAACAAGAATTTCCTTATCACTAAGCTTAGAAAAGACCACTAAGATCATCTAGTCTAACTGTGAACCCATCCCCGCCACATCCACTAACCTCAGAGCCACATTTCCACAGCTCTTGAACACCTCCAGCGACAGTGACTCCACCACCTCCCTGGCAGCCTGTACCAATGCCTCACCACTCTTCTGAGAATAAATGTTTCCTAATATCCAACCTTAATTCAAGTTAAAAACTGCCTTACAAGCAGCTCCCTGGGAGGAACACACCAATAACACAAACAGGATTGTTTCACATGCCTCAGATTGTTCACTTATAAATTCCAGAAACTATGAAAAAGGACCAATTGCAATATGTATTTATCATCTCATTGTGGGTTTGGTTTTTCTTTTTGGCAGCTGCTTTGGGGATCAGTGTACTGTATAGTTGGGCTGTCACCCCCCATACAAGCCACTACAGTAGCACATGGCTCTGCAATATTTCCAACACTTTGTTTGTTCTGAGCTTGTTAGCAATTGAGGATATTCTTTCCTCATGTCTCTCCACAGTTTAAGTTGAAATGCTTGTTGTCTTGATACAGGCCAGGGATCTGGCTTGTATGCAAACTTTGACATTACAGTGATTTGGGGCATTTCAACAGTATGCAATAAGAAGTTCAAATTAATTGGATTGGAATTGGATGAAATGCCAATACATTTTGCACACAGTTGTGTCATCACAAGGGAGCGTATAAACAGGAGGGGGTACAACTCTTTACAAGGGTGGATGGTGATAAAACAAGGGGGAATGGTTTTAAAATGAGACAGGGGAGGTTTAGGTTAGATATTAGGAGGAAGATTTTCACCCAGAGGGTGGTGATGCACTGGAACAGGTTGCCCAAGGAGGCTGTGGATGCCCCGTGACTGGAGGCATTCAAGGCCAGGCTGGATGTGGCTCTGGGCAGCCTGGTCTGGTGGTTGGTGACCCTGCCTGTGGCAAGGGAGTTAAAACTAGATGATCTTTGAGGTCCCTTTCAACCCAGGCCTCTGGGTTGGGTTGGGTAATCTTCCCTGCCCCAGCCAAAGCATGTCAACAACTGCTGTACTCGAGCAGGAGTAGAATGAACAAGAAGAAAAAACACTGAGACTTTTTACCCTCATTTCTTTGTCCCATAAAGGTAAGTCTTTCTTCTGGAGTTCAGTCGTGTTGTGAACTTTTTCCACTGGAGGCATTCACCATCCCCTAGCTCACTCCCCATTGACTCCACAGGAACCCCAGCCCACAATGGGGAAGAGTTACATGAGCTTTTGGAAATTATAGTTGCCTAACTTACAGAGACTGAGCCCCACCCAGACTCTCAATAGTCAAAAGATGGACGGCCAGTTCTGCCAGGGATAAGGACAGTTCTGTAAATTTCTATCTGCATGATCTGCTTTAAATTCTGCTGCAGTGCAGCTGTAGTGTGCTGTTAATATTTGATGTTCAACACCCATAAGCCTGCTGCAAATCACAGCAGGTGACTCCCACTGTTTCACTAATGAGATCTGTTACAATTGTTTGGGATGATTCTACAGACCACAGGGTCCTTTTTATTATTAATTACTACTATATAATTAAGCTTTATCTATCTACATAGACTTTTAGCTACATAATTTTTTCATATTTGTTTACAGTATGAAAAATAAGAAAGCATCCTTAAATGGAGCATGGTAACAGTGATGGATTCAAATGATTAGCAAAACTAATGAACAGAGATTTGTCATATTGCTGGGCAAAATGTCACCATGGTATGTGACTATGAATGACTCAGTTTCTCTTTGAAAGAATGCTTGCATCTCTCATGATGCTGGGAATCCTAATTGACTAATACTTTCAAGGCACTTGGAACTGCTCAGATGAAAGGCTTCCCTGAATGCAAAGTATTATTACATGTTAGGTTCATGTCTGGAGCAAATTTTTAAAACAAACCATATGAAAAGCAGAATTAAGAGTGGAATTAAGAATTAAGAAATGCTGATCCAGCCATTATTTACTTCCCATCAGAGAGTGGGCAGAGGGTCTCCTTTTATGCTGTTTATTTCAAACAAACAACTCTGGGAATCTCCCGTGGAAATGAAATGCAAAAAACCCATGCCCTTTCATGGGTATTTTTGGTTTATCTCCACATGAATCTGAAATTCATCATGTGGAGAGAATGTGGAACACATTTTTTTCCCCTGTATACACACTCATTTTCCCACAATGAATAAAATCCATTTTCTTGCAGTGTTTGTCCACTTCTTCACCCAAGGGTAACAAAATAACCCGGAAAGCAGGAACACCCTGTCCGTGAACCCTGATGGAAAATAAATAAACATAAATCCATACATTCATAAATAAAGATGCCGAAAAAGAGGGATGACTCGGAGGGTTCCCAGGAAAACCAGCTGTGTCTAACACTGCGACCATGGACACAGGAGCCCCAGAGCTCCTAATTCCTCAGCTATTGCTCAGCAGTGAGTCAGAAGCTGCCGCTGGGTGACTCACAGCAACTCCAAAATGCAGCTGAGCTTGTGTCACTGGGCAGGCAGGCTTCAGGGAGTCTGAGTGGGTCAGGGAGGCAGCGTCCCTGCAGCTGGCTGTGTTACTCTGTGCTCCAGTGACAGCTGCTGGTATGCAGGCAGTCGTGGCAGAGGTGATGGCACATTCAGTTCTCCAAAGGCACTCTGCTTATGTGTGTCACCATCTTTTCCGCCCTCCTTCCAGTGCACACACATACACCTCACCCTTTACCTGATTTAACTCTTCAGCTACAAAGATTTCCCTGCTTGAGATACAGCATCAAGGGAGTTGGCTGTTGGCTGAGGCCCTTCTCTGGCTGCATGGAAGGATCTAAATCTGCACTGGATGCATCTAAATCTGCACTAAAGGAGGCAGACAGCTTCCACAAGAGGTAACCAAGTTTCTCCATACCTCAATTTCAGAACTAGAATGAGAAATGCACTCACACCAGACTTACCACAAGTTTTGGGAAAGGTCATTCAATTCATTTTCTTCTGCCACGCAAAATTTTATTATGCTGCATCAGCAAATTGACACTTGAACAGGTGACAGTTGGTCTTGGGATAGCTGGCATCACTTCCTCTTGTTTGTTACAAATTTGTTCCCATAACACTTGGGTGCGTACTGAGCCCTTATAGACACTGCAAATCAGTTGCCAAAGAAGAGGAGCGTGTCTGTCAGATGTGTTTGCCTTCACAGCTCAGTTTCAGTGAAATATCCAATGCTGCATAATATGAATAGACACACCACCCACACACTGCTTCTTGGTGCATGGCTTCAGGTTGTATAATGGGAACAATTTCTTCCCAGAAAGAGTGGTGATGCATTGGCACAGACTGCCCAGGGAGTGATGGAGTAACCATCCTTGGAAATGCTCAAGAACCATGGAGATGTGGCACTGGGGGGAGTGGTCAGAGGGCATGACAGGGATGGACTGATGGATGGTGATCGCAGTGCTCTTTTCCAACCTTTGTGATTCTATGATTTTTCCCATGAAAATGTTTTGGCCTCAGCAGACATTCAGATTTTAGAGCTGATATGTATGTAGAATTATAGAATCACCAAGGTTGGAAAAGGTGTCCAAGAACATCTAGTACAACTGTCCAAGTTGTGCCTCTCTCTTTTTTTCCAGCTATTCCCTATACTACTGACTGCAGATCCTTGATACATGTGTTTTGCTATCCACTTTGGCCATGGAGTTGTCATGGTTTTATGATTTTTGGTCATCAGTATTCCACACCATAACATCATGTAATGCACTGGGGGTGGGGTTTGATATCTGCCGAATGTTCGTCCGACGGAGAAGAACTGCATTTCCCCAGGAGGCTTTGCGGTCAGCAAGGGGATATAACTCCATGCAAGGTCACCTGATCCTTCTTCTTCGCCTGCGCTTCGCTGTCTGCGCTTCGCTATCTGCGCCTCGCCGCCTGCGCTTCGCCATCTGCACTTTGCCGTCTGTACTTCAGTCACTCAACTGGACTGCACTTCTCACCCCAGCATTGTGGTGAGGTCTATACAATTCAAACAGATTCTCTCTCTCTCTCTCATTGTATTTTACTAATACTATATTTAGTAAAATCATTTGTTCCACCTCAGATTAGTGCTGTTGTTTTCAAGTATTTTGGGGTCCCCTGCTTCCCCTTTCCCAGAGGCGCGGATCCGCAGATCCCTCCGCCCTGCTGGTCACGGAACTGGGCCGGACCAGCCCATAAACCGTTGACAGGAGTTCTTAAGATTCTAAGGGAGTGTCTCCTTGTTGAAGAAGTACTCCCTTCCGTCTTTGCTGCTTGCAGATTTCACTGTGCTGTGATAAATTGTCTTGCTCAGGCCTGGAAAATGAATATATTCATCAGCATTCCATGTGCCAATAGATGTTAATGGTGGTAGTATGAGCTCCCTAGGGATGAGCCTTCGCTTTGCCGCATCCTTCCCTCCTATTCTGTAAGTTACTCAAATTAGTTCATCTTTGAAGGTTCATCATTGATGTCAATCAGCCATTTTGCACAATGAACCATTTACAATAATCTATGCTTTTCCCAAACAGTAAATGGCAATTGACAAAGCATCAATTTTCCAATGCAGCATTCTAACTGGATTGAGAATACCACTGGAAGCCTCCAAGATTCTGCATGGCTCCTCTGGCCTGTGCTGATGTGCTGGCAGCCACTGCACGTTACAGCTGCAAGTGATGGCTGTTCTGCTTTTGCCTTCTCATTTATACAGCCCCTTTGCAATGCCAGAAATCCCCACTGTGACCTTCAGGATTTCTCTTTGCCAAAGAAAAGCCCTCCTCTCTGTTTGGTACAGTGTTATGACTGCTGTTTTCTCTTGCTATTTTATAAAAAAAAAAACAAACACCCTTTCTGTGATCTGACACAAGCTCTGACAACATGTGCTGCAGAAGTTCAGATGTTACCAGAGCCAGCTGTCCATCCCCTCTGCCAAAAATTCATTTCCCAGAGCAGAGTCAGCAGAAGAGAACACACACCCAGTCCCCAGCAGCCTCAGGGCAAAGCCCAGCTTCAGCTGAAACTTGTCTGGCCCTGACTTTTTAATGATAGGCAGCAGTTCTGATTAACAAATAATCACATTGATTAACATTCCTTCACTCCAGTCCTATGGCTGGGTCATGTATGCAGACTGCGTGTTGCCCTGTTATCCCCAGCCTCTTCCAGTGCATCTGAGAGATGTCAGCAGACTACCTAGATTAGTTGGCTTTTATCCACTGAAGATTTCCTACTCTCCTATTAAGTGCTTTTTTAACGTGTTAATCTTTGGATTTCCTTGTCTCTGTAATAAATATGAATTTCTCAGTACAAACACTCAGGAAAAACACTTTATGTTGGGATAAAGTAATCAAGTCAGTGATACAAGTCTGTTAAAGAGAACCTCTGCTTGTGTAAATAAGAGGAATACTGGTGTGAGAAGATTCGTATCAGTCAAAATTATAGGCCTGCTGACTTCAGAAATGGTTGTCCTCTTTTATTTTAATAATCATAAGAGACTGAAAGTGTCCTAACATCAGACCCAGAAGTTTTTTGCAAGATTACCATGGAGGTTATAGAACTGACTTGAAGAATAGATAGAAGCTTTGCAGACTTTTGCAATGCCAAAAAAGGGTGTTAATGAAAAAGTATTGCCCAAAATGGTTGTTTATTGAGAAAACCAACAACATTTTCTGCTGTACTTCCATAAAGAGTGTGCTGTTCTGGTCCACAACGTAAGAAATCTGACCCTTCTTTCTTTCGTCCCTGCACAGAACACAAAGCCTTGATGCTGACTGAGGTTGCACGTAGTTTTACTGCAGGCCAGCAGCCAGCCCCAGTGATACAGCAGGCCCTGCCCTGCTGCCAACCCTTCCTGCCATTTCTCACTTTCCATTTGTTTGCTTTCTTTATCAGCCCTGACTCTTGTCAATAAGGTCTGCAGCACGGAACTGGATGCATGAGAGTTCAGGAGGAGTTTGCAGCCCTCTGTGAGCTGTTATTTTCTGACAGAAATTGGCTGCAGTCATTTACCCCTTGCCAAAGTGTTTAAAAATGGCATGCTTGCTGATTCAGGTGATTTTATGAGGAGGTGGTGCCTGCCATTTTCCATCATAGCTGGTGATTGCTAATCACACAGCTGATAACTGTGGACAGCTGAATTAAAGGGAATTCCTGAAAGAGCATCATTCTATACAGACACCAGTTAATCTGAGAGCCTGAAAATTCTCAAAGAGGTGAATTTTTCCATGCCAGGTTGGATGAGGCCTTGGGCAGCCTGATCTCATGGGTGGCAACCCTGCCCATGGCAGTGGAGTTGGAACTAGATGGTCTTTAAGGATCCTTCAACCCAAGCCAATCCATGATTCCACAATTCTATGATCCCTCTTACTGCAGTTCATGATAGAGGCTTGGCTGTTAGGAAGATAATCTTTGGGATTAGGGTGGGGACAGAGTCATACATAAATATAGCACATGGAAAATGCTCCACTTGGCGTTCATGAAGCTTGCCTTCTAGGAATGGAAGTGATGACAACTGCTGGTCACAGAGAGCAGGGGGAACATATATCCTCTGTGCAATTTGGTGGCTCTTTTTCTGATTTTGTAGTATTCAGAAATAGTAATTTACTAAAGTCGCCTTTTCACACGTCTAAGTGAAACCTTAAAAACCACTTTGTCAAGGAAGGCAATGAATATGAAGTATAAATGATTATCCTTCATTAAAAGCTTTTCTCCCTGCTTTATCCCTTCATGATATAGACTCATGTTGCCATAGAAGATGCAGCAATGTCAGAACATGACTTAAAATGATTCCACTGATAAAGTGTTAACTGCACTCTTGTACAATCAAAGACTGCTCAGGAACACGACTCCTACTTTTGTGGTAGCAAATCATTGCCAAACCCTCCTTTGACCAAACTCTTCTTCAAACACTGTTATAACCATAAACATTTTACTGGCTCAGAGCTGGAAAGGACCATTAAAACTCTGGTTACCATAAATTGTGATATTTGTTGCACATCAGCTGTACATGTTCCCATTGCCATGGCAGATGCAAGAGTGAAGTGGGTTAACCCACTCAAGATAACTCAGATTGCTGCAGCGTATTTTCATTTGTAATTAAGCTGCCTCAAACTGCCCTCATAGCAGCAGTGATTGGGGATGTGCATGGATGGATCAGCTGGCACAATCATTTTACCCCTCAGTAACCTGTGTAATGGCTTTTGTTCGTGGTCTGTGTCTTTGATTGCATTCTTGACTTCTTTAATATCACAAAGCATTATCAGGATATTTCATCATTTTGTGGGTTGCAAAGTCTCACTCAGCACCATTTTTATTAATCCATATTGCTAATGGAATCTTTCAATGGCACGGAGTTTTCCAGCAGAAATAAGGGATCAGGACAGGCTTGTGACACATTACTAGATGCAAGGTCAATCCTGCTTCTTCAAATGGCAATCTGACTTCTAAGGAAAAAGATTATCCACCTACTTTCACTATGCTAAATGTAAAAAATGTACTCTTGCACTGCAATGAGAACTATTTTTGCATCAAAAATGACTAAAATGTATAGCTGCACCACAGCAGTATTCTGGTCCTATTGAAGCTAATTGTAAAACCTGTAATGCCTTCTAGAAGAGAAAGATCAAAACCTACACTTACAAACAAATCAGTTCTAAAATAAATCCAAGTTATAAGCATATGTTTCACTATAAATTGATTCTGTTGATTTTAGAAATCAAGATGTCAAATGATGTGTTTTCTTTTCTGTACTGTCCATTTCTCTTCAGGTATTTAGACACTGAGGGTCACGCTCATGCATTACGGGGTTAATGCCATGCTCAGGCCATTAGTAGTGAGATGACAAGAAAACAGAAGAAAAAAACCACCAACATTTATGTTAAACAAGACAGGAGAATTTACTGACTGAAGTGTCTTTATCTTCATGTTCATTTTTCATTTTAAGAGGTGTAAGTGTAAATCATCATCATTATCATTTACAGCCAATCAAAGCCTGGAAAGACGTCTGAAGATCTGATTAAGGATTTCCATGCACGATGCAGATGGGTTTTGTCTTGATGACAGATAAATCCCTCACTACTGAAGAATAACATCATGAGAGCAGAAGCCAGGGAAATAAACTGTGACAAAGAGAGTCAGTGATAGATGACCAAGTGAGCAAGGGACTGACAGCCAGGACATATGGATCTAGTTCTCAGCTCCATCACTGTCTGGGTATGTGAACATGAACAAGAAGCCTGTGAAGCCTGTGCATGTCCCTTCATCTGGAATGTCCATCAGACAATATGGACGTAGCACAAGAGCACGTTACTATTCCAGAAAAAGGTTTTGAAATTTACCTCATGGGACAGGAAGATTTTTAAACGAAGATTTTTAAAACCATACAGGAACTGGGGTCATCTGTGGCTATTGGTCAGTCACCTGATGTCCTGTATTTGTTAGAGCTGAACAGAAGGATTCTGTGGCTGCTGCATCTGGAGATGACATGTGAATCCTTGTAGACTGATGATCAAGTATACAATTTCTTGTAGCTGGGAAAGGTTGGCATGATGCCCCTGCCTGGAAGCATTCAAGGCCAGGCTGGATGGGGCTGTGAGACAACCTGGTGGGTCATTTATACTTCATATTCATTGCCTTCCTTGACAAAGTGGTTTTTAAGGTTTCACTTAGACGTGTGAAAAGGCGACTTTAGTAAATTACTATTTCTGAATACTACAAAATCAGAAAAAGAGCCACCAAATTGCACAGAGGATATATGTTCCCCCTGCTCTCTGTGACCAGCAGTTGTCATCACTTCCATTCCTAGAAGGCAAGCTTCATGAACGCCAAGTGGAGCATTTGTGGGAGGTGTCCCCGCCCCAGATTCCCTGGGGGTGGATCTTAAAGGCCCCTTCCAACCCCAACCATTCTATGATTCTATCATTCTATGATCCTTGTAGAGCCTTCAAATCCCACTGACCCAGTTTGCCTCCCTGTGTACACCACATACATTGAAACCATAACGTCCTAGAATCATAGAATTTATTGGGTTGAAAGGGACCTTAAAGCTCACCCAGTTCTACCCCTTGCCATGGGCCAGTTGCCCCCACAGCTCAGGCTGCCCAGGGCCCTTCAAACCTGGAGTTGAGCACCTCCAGGGATGGGGCACCTACAGCTTTGCTGGGCAGCTGTGCCAAGGCCCCACCAACAAGTAAAGAATTTCTTCCTAACATCTAAATCTCCCTTCTTTTAGTTAAAAGCCATTCCCCCTTGTCTTTTCACTATCAGACGTGTAAAAAAGTCATCCCCCTCCTGCTTATAACTCCTTGAAGTACAGGAAGGCTGCAATGAAGTTTCTCTGGAGCCTTCTCTTCTCCAAGTGAGCAAGCCCAGGACTTCTGCCTTGAATAAGTGTTTATCTAGAATGCATGTACTTTACTATAAGCATTACTATACTAAGCATTACACTGCAGATACTCTCTATATATGTGCATCTTTATGTATGTTTTATTCAGCAACGTGAACAAGAATACTAGAGCAGATGAAGATGTTGTTGCCTTATATATGAGGAGCTCACCAAAGCTACCTGTTGTCCATTGGGTTCCAGAATCTTCTACTACTTAGTTTTTCTTGCCACTGTTTGCAGTCGAGAAAGGTCTTGATCAAATTCACAGCCCCTATTGTGGGCTATATACCCATATATTCCCTATTGTGGGAAGCCTTCCTGTGTCACAGTGAATTTAAATGAAAAGTCTGCATGAATAGCTAGCATACAGTCTCTGCAAAATGGAACAAACCAGCTGCACAATGCCAAGAATTGTCAAGGCATGTGGTTTGGAAAACACTACAATGTAAGTTTATAGCTGCAGCTCATCTCATTTCCTGAGAGGAAAGATAATGCTGTAGAAGAATAGATGCTATACGGTCCCTCTCTATATGGCAGAGATTCATCTGTTAGGAAGTTTATTTCACTGGCATTCTTGTTGATCAAACTGCTCAATGCAAGGCTGCAGCACAAAGAAATTTCTTAAATTACTGGGGGAATAAATTAGCACTTATAACATGCTTTGAAAATTCAATTGCATTCTATAGCAAAAAGCAAGTCCCTCAGTGTATATAGAATCCCATTCCACAGACCATTGTTTCCTTCCTGCTGCTGAAAAATAGCTTAAATAAAATCCTACGAGTTTAATGCTGAATACGTGTGCATTTCATTGCTTTTAGAGCTTTTCTGTAACTTTTTTGGTTTTTTTTTTTGGTTCTTAATCAGGAATTTAACCCTCACTTCAATCAAATTTGCATTCATGAGAGGCTTCACGTTATACAAAGTGCATTCATGTGCATCTGCCAGTGAGCACTGCGTATCTGTGGAAATAAAGCATCTCAATCACATTCAAGCTTTGTTTATCCATGCCAGGTAAATTTTGGAAACGCAGTGTATGCGAGCGTTTCTCACCGAGATAAAAAAAGCAGTTTGAAGCAGTTTGAAGGCTGTTGTCAACCAACACGAGGTAAAAATGAGCAGTTTCTTGGCAAGTGTCTGCATGGCAGCGGGGAGACGGTGGCTGCAGAGAAAGGCTTATTTTTACTTTTGTAAAGAAACAATATATTCATGTTGCTTGAGGTGTATAAGCTAAAAATGTAAAATGAAAGAAATAAGTGAGAGGGTCCATACAGTAGCAAGAGACAAAAGTCTATATATGTGTGTGTTTTTATTTCCTATGGCATGTGTGTCTACATGGCTATAAGCATACAAAATGCTGTGAGCTTGCTAAAAATACCTTTTCTAAAGCCCCTGTCCTATCTTCTCCGTGGCCAGCAGTGGGAGACCCTATTGGCAGCTATTTCTGTAGTCCATTTAGAAACGAGACACCACGACACAGCCCTGCTTCCCTCCCCATCTCGTGCTTTCTGCTAGCCAGCTGTGAGTATGGGAATGCCCGTCTTTGCCATCTGACCTGCTGTGCAGCCCAGAGCAAGAGACGTCTCCATTTCCCTGCCTACATTTGTCCCTCTTGCACGTAAACTGTATTGAGAGAGTACTGTGTAAGGCCCTGACATGTCTCCAGGCACTCTTCAAGTCAAGATAATAATTCTATCAATTCAGGACCAAGAAAATGTCTCTTCTGACAGTTCACACACAGCTTTATGGTTTTGTCATGACCCTCAATCCAGCACTGGTGGGCAGTAGATAGATGTACAAAGCCCAGGTTTATGTGGCAGCTCTGTCCCAAGGATACAGTGGAAGCTGAGCCACAAGACAGAGGCAGAGTGAACTCAGGCAAGTTTTTGTCCAACAACCTTCAGTGCAAGACACGAAGGCCCTTTATTTTGTTGTGCTTTTGAACAGTATTAGGCAGGAGCTGACTTATTTTGAGTAAAAATCTGCAACCTTTTCCATCACAGTGAGTTCATTCAGTTAAGCTCACTGTATGCTAGCTTACGGGCAGTTCGTGCTCTGCCTATGCTCATAAAACAAGCTGTAGCTCCCTAATTCTGAGAATTAGATTAGTGGACTTTGTTGCTGCCTCTTTCATTCACCGACTGATACAGAGACAGGATTCCCAAACAAGCTACGGCGAATGGAGAGGGATTCCTTAAGGAATGTGAAGAAGCAGAATAAAATTCCTCTGGTGATCAGAAAACTGGAGCCCATCCTGATGAGGAGCCCCACTTACTTTCTCTCACTCTGGTCCAATGTCAGGAAATGAGATCTCCCACAGTCATTTTGAACCAGCCCAAAGCTGTCAGACTGCCCAGCACCCCATGTCGTGGGAAAGACCTTTCCATGTTTTGTTTTCTCCTCCTACAGCTTCCCTGTTCTCTATCAAGCAAGCACAGACCATACATTTGTTTTCCCTATTGGTGTCTGCCTCCCGGGGTACTACTGTGCTTGCACACCTTGACTTCAATAGCTATTAGTTGTCTATTTCTCCTCTGATACAAAATTAAGTAGTGTCTGCCAGAAGGTTTAGAGAACTGGGACACTACATGGTTTGTAGATACAGAAATCAGCAATGCCCTGCCCTTTTCCAAAAATAAGAGGTATTATTTCATCAGTGTTTACTGCAGATGAATAAATGTAAGCAATCTGTTCTGCAGAAGAGCCAATAAAAATGATTCCTATTTGGGCCGATCTAAAATTTTAATACATTTCAGATGAAACTTTGGGTTGTGTTTTTTTTTTTTTTTAAGAATGTATTATATGTAGTCAATCAAACACAAAAGGAAATTCACACTATAAAAGATTCTTAAAAAATCTCATTTCAATAAATCACTTTCTTATAACTGACTTTTTTTTTTTAATCAAAATTCACTATTTTGAAAATTGGACTGAAAAATTGGACTATTCCTGTGGAAATGAAAATGTTCTGTGACAACACTCACCGTCCTCAGTAAAAACACGCAATTGTAAAAGCAAAATGTTCTTTTCACAAGATCATATTTGGTGCTTTTATAGCTTTCTATGTTTCCAACAGGTTGGAAACAGAGTTCACTGCAGGTCTGAAAACCTCACACATTATTTATTCCATCTAGCTGCAGTGTCAGAACAAGAGCCCAGCCCTGAAATTCTCTTTCCCTCTCCATTCTTTGTAGCTTGTTTGGGAATCCTGTCTGTATCAGTCGGTGAATGAAAGAGGCAGCAACAAAGTCCACGCATCTCTTCATAATGCTGTCATTCATGGTGGGTTTGACTCCTGACAATTCACGATGCAAGAGCAAATGAACCAGGCTAACTCACTGGTGCTCTTTCTGGAGCAGGGCTGATGAGCACACAGACCACAGACATATGTGGTCTGTGTATTAGGAAAAATATTAGGAAAAGATTCTTCTCAGAAAGAGTGGAGAGGCATTGGCACAGGCCAGGGAGGTGGTGGAGTCATCATATCTGGAGGTGTTCAAGAAGAACCATGGAGATGTGGCACTGAGGGACGGGTCAGCAGGCACGCTGGGGATGGGTTGATGGTTGGACCAGATGATCTTAGTGGTCTTTTCCAATATTAACATTAACATATTCTATGATTCTGTAAATACAAATGGAAAGAGAATTTGGAGAGTCCTCCACCTAAAGCCAGCCTGAGATTCCCGAGAGGGCCACAATATGGGAGTAGCATCTACGTGAAGATGGGATTGAGCAGTAGTGATTACAAGACTACCATTTTAAAAGATAAAATTACTCATTTTTTGGAAGAGCTGACACAGTTAACTGTATGCTTAGCTACTGTCTTAGCTACTAAGATCCATTTTTATCTTCTGCTTTTTCCTGTGTTTTTGATGCCAATGCAGTGATGCCTGGGTGTTTCAGGAATGCCCACATGGGAGTTTCTGAGAGCTGAAATAGGTTTGGGTATCTCAGCTCCTGGGATAAGATGGGTGCTAAAAGGGAGCGAGGTGTGTGGGGCCTTCACATTATGGGTCTGGATTTTTTTCGTAGGATGCTCTTTATTAAGACTAATGGAGAATACGCCAATCCGAAAGGAGAGAGAACTTCATTCTTCAGCTTGGTGTGGGCGAGAGGCCTGTCAGCTCCTCCGAAAACGCTGCTCTCACGGCTCCAGCAAAGGCCTCACTCGCAGGTACGTGGCGGGCAGCACCTGGGGAGAACGCCAGAGAAATGAACGTGCGGGACGATGATGTCTTTCCACGCGTGCACTTGCGGGGCCGGCCGTCCACCGTCCTCAGGCAGCCGGTGGAGGCGGGGCCCAGGCGGGCACCCCCGTTCCTCCCCCGCCGGCGGCTGAGCCCTTAACAGGTAACGGAGGAGGGGCGGCCGCCGCGGGGTCGGGCCGGGATCTGCTTCCTGGGTTTCCTTTCGCTTCAGCGGGGGCATCGCGGGGATCGGGGACCGCCGCCGGGCCGGGCCGGGCGTGTGTCCCGCCCTGTGGCCGCGCCCTCGCTCCCCGTGCCCGCTGACGCCGCGTCCCCGTCCGCAGGTCCGAGCCATGGGGCCGCTGTGCGGAGGGGCGGCGGAGCGGCTGCTGCGGGCGGCCGGGGCCGGCAGGAGGCTGCTGCTGCTCGGCGCCTCCCGGGGCAGCGGCAGCCCGGCGGGAGGGAGCCCGGCTGTCCGCCGCGAGGCCTTGGCCGTCAAAAAGCGAGGCTACGACATCACCAGGAACCCCCACCTCAACAAGGTAGGTGCCGCTTCACACCGCCCTGTACACGCCGGGTGATGGCGGCGGGGTGCCGGCCCGGTGTCATCCTGCGACGTGAGGTTTTGGGTAGGGAACGGCGGGTGTCTGGAGAGGGGCAGCTGGCGGTGAGGGAAGGACTGCTCCAGAGGGAGGTGGGCATGGAGCAGCCTGCCCGGGGCAGCGGGCACAGCCCCGAGCTGCCGGAGCTCATTGGGTTTGGATAGCTCTATCAGATGTAGGGGTGGATTTTGGGTGGTCCTGCACGGAGCCATCGGATGGGCTCAGTGATGTTTGTGGGTCCTTTCCAACTTGAGATACTCCGTGCGATGTGCTGGTGGCTATCTGTGGGCTGTTGGAAGAAGACTTGTGTAGTGGATGCCCTGACTATCCATATTTCCATCCGTGTCCATCCCCAATGCCCAGCCCTTGGGAAATGCTCAGGACCTCTCTCTCGCAGTGTGTCAAACTGGACAGAGCTCAAGGCGAGTTGCAAGGGGTTGCCTTCTGGTTTGGTGCTGACTTTGTCCTTCGTAGCTGACCTCCTCGCTTCCATCCACCCACTGCTGCTGTGGTGCTGGTAGTGCTGGAAGAGCTTGGGTTGGCCTTCAGCATTTGTTCTAGTCACCCAGTGAACGAAGGGAGAAAGGGTCAAAAGAGAGCACTTCTCCTAAAAACCCAATACCAGCCTAGTATATTTCAGTATTTCAAATCTGCAGCACGGTGTAGATAGCTGATGGGGCTGTGACTACTGATCTGCCTCCTGTGTCATTCTCTGGGCCGTAGACTGGATTACAACTACTATTTTGTGTAGTTGGCGTCTCCAAATGCCATTGCAGCATTCCCAGAGGACAGAGGTGCACAATGACACAGGATTTTATTGAATATGGAGCTACTTTATAGGCAGTCTCTTTGAATCATTAGACGATAAATGTCTGCAAGGCTGAAGAGAAGAGGAATTTCCATCTGGCTCTTAATGCTGATGAATTATTGTTGCTTACATGGTTTGGAGAGCTTTTTCTTCAGTATTTGCCTTGTTCTCTTCATCATACAATGGTAGTTGGAGAATAACATAGCTAATGTTTCTAGTGGCATTATATGTAACAGCTTGAACTGAAACATTAACACTTTGACTATTTCTCAATGTAATAAAATGATAACATATAACTGTGGGGATCTATCACATTTCTTAAATTGATCTCACTTCCAAGGAAGGACATTCCAAAAAAATCTCTCATTTTGTGCCTTTCTAAAGCATTCATCCCATCACTGAAAGGCAGCATTTCTCTTTAACTGGAATTTTGGTCTGCGTGGAAGAAGGAAAGAAAACTACTTCTGTTGGAGGTAAAATAAATTCTGGTGTGCTCTGTTTCTCCCACCTGGATGTTTGTTGTTAATGTTTTGTTCTTGTGTCAGCACAGGCCAGACAGCCATCAATATGTCATCTTCAGAGCATTCTAGTGAGAAGGGATAAGGCTGACATCTATGGTAAGAGATACACGTAGAGAGATGGTGCCCCTATGTAACTATCATTACAGTAAACATCTAGGTGCTCTTCCCAAACTTTTCCAAACAGGCTTCTCTTTGCTGTTCTTTGCAGTTCAATAATAACAGTTTAATAAGGAATTCAGCATTCAGCTGAGGTGGGATAGTTCAACCAGTCTGTATGTGGTTGAGGTATGATTGATGGCCATTTGTTCTGCCTTGCTGCAGTGCTGTAAGCCAGAATTGACAGGTTTTCAGCTATTGTGATCCCATCACATAGCAACTACTGATTATATCTCTAGTTGCTGGGGGTCATTGCCATTTGTCTGAAATGGACCTTGCTTTTATCTAAGTTTTCATCTGATCGAAGGCTGCTCTGTAGAGGATAGTCCTCACATCTTCCTCAGAACGTCTGAAAATGTTTTTTGGAGAGACACTGGGCAGCACGTGTTCTGCTGCTCTATTCAATGCACTGGCTGCTCAATGGCTTCTGTGTGAAGCTTAAAGAGTCAGTCTAAAACTATGAAATATGTGGCGGTTTATTCAACAAAGTTGACTGAATCCCTCCAGCAGAACCACAGATGGATTAACAGTGTGAGGTTATTGATCCAAGTCTTTCCTTGACTGCTATGTCAAAGTTGCTTTTGTTTAGATGTTGAAGTCACTGCTGCCAGGTCCTCTCAGGTACCCTCAAAACCTGTAAAAGGAAGCTGTCTTCTGAGAAGCTCATCTGTTTTCCAGACCTACCTGAGAAGGAAAAAGGAAAAACTGCTGGTGGACATAAGTTTGCAGTTATTTCTTTTCTTAGCTCATTGTTTACTCTGTAGTTAGTTGGATTTGTAAGAAATACAAGCACTATAGTAAGCAGAGATAGCAAATGACTTTCTCCTGTTCTTGAATTATTTGGCCAGTCTGTGCATTCTGCATAAGATCTTTCTTGACTAGGATGCTTTGGGGAAAATTTAGAGGACAAAATTGACTTTCAGTTAAGGCATGGTTGGGTTCCATCCCTGGGACTTGGTTCAATTATCAGTTATGTCTCAGACTTTCTTTGCACTGGGAAGGTAATGTGCAAGGAAGTCATGTAGCTTAAATCATGTGGCAGTAGGAAGATGCTGGGAAGACAGAAGCATCTATGCTTCCTCTGTGCTGATGAACATACTGCATGTTTCTGTGTAACTCCAATACAGCTCTTCCTTGTGTTTTGGACTATTACAGCCCATGTGATCCAAGGGCAGGTCTTGGGAATTCTCAGCATTCTTCTCAGGATGACTGTGGTCCTAAAAGGCAATTGCAGTTGTTCTCAGCTGACAAAACAGCCACAGAAATAACAGGAAGGAAGAGCTTGTCACAGGTTTTAATCAAGCGTCTCGTAAAGAAGTTCCTTTCCTGCCTTTGAATGCTGCAAAATTGGAAATGCTGAACATTTTTTAAAACATCAGCCGCAGAGAACTGGTGGGACCACACTGTGGGGATCCAAGTGCACGTTGGTTCCATTTACTGAAAGCCTTGGCCATGTCTAGGTAACAGACCTGCTGCCAGGGCAGCAGTACCCATTATGACCCATTGGGACACAAGCCTGTCTACAGCATTGAGAAGAACTATCTTAGCAGCTGCCTTAGCACATCTTATCCGCTTTGTATGTTTTTATGCGCTATGCACTATGGAAAGCATCATAATGAATTATCAAAACAGAATTACCAGTCTGCAGCTGTAAGAATGAAACTTTCTGAAGAATTGCTGTGGGCTTCTGCAGCAGAGTTGAAATCTACTGTGGCACGGCACACATCATTGAGATGCAGGTTGGTGTGTCCTTCAGCTTTCTGGGGATCAGAATTACACAAATCAAGGGTTCTTTGAACATGGTGTCAGTAATTTGCCTTTGCAGCTGAGACGAGGTGATACAGCCTTGCACGTGGAAGAAATCATCCTAAAATTAGCTGGATTAGTGAAATGATTGCATTTAGACAAAATTAGCAACTAGTACAAGGGCAGTGCATCTGAAATGCCTGTTGGCAAGGTCAAATCAAGGCAGATTCTTCCTTCAAATTATTAAATCTTTTCCCTAAATCCAGATAGTTATATTCTTACAACTAAAGTTTCCTGTTGGCTGGTTAGCAGTCTCAGTAGACATTTACCCACTGTGGATTTTGAGTGGCTGTGTGACTCCCAGCATTTGTCGACTTCCCATCTGCTCATGTTTTACAGTGTAAGAGTGTGAGATGGGCAGAGTTTAGAGACTGTCCTCTTTTTTTTTTTTTTTAAGGAGTCTGTATTTCAGCAAAGTTTAAAGGAGACCAAACGTGAATTGTTGCTGTTTTGGTTGTGGTCTTCCTGTTTGTGGTTGGGTTTCTGCTTGGTTTCTGGGTTTTGTTTGCTGTGGGTTCTTAAATACACTGAAGACACACTTGGCCTAGAGAGTCCCCACACAGAAAATAATGAAGGACGGAGGGTGCAGGGGAAGATGTCCTACTTAGCTGTGCTATTTACTCACAGAATCACATGATAGTCGAGCTTGGAATGGACCTCTGAGTCTGTCTGGCCCAACCCCAGCTCAAGCAGGCAATCTGCAGCACATTGCTCAGGTTTAATGTGTAGCTTCAGTAGATTCAGTTCATTGTCTCATTATCTGTCACTGTCCCTGCTTAGAGATATAGAGATGACATAGAGATGACATGAAATGTTTCAAGATCTATAGATGAAATATGCTAAGAAAACGTAAAAGCATTACTGTAATGTAATGGACTTATCTTCCAAGTACTGTGCATCCTAAATAAAATCATAAGAGATGAACTTCTCTGCAAAGTCATTGTCCTGGACCTGACATGGCCCAAAGCTGCTGGAGTTCAAGGAGCATTTGGACAACACTCTTAATAGTTTGGATGTTGGGTGGTCCTGTGTGGAGCCAGGAGTTGGACTCAGTAATTCTTGCATGTCCTTTCCAGTTTGGGATTGTGAGATAATAGCCTGGTCATCAAATCAAGCCCAGAGTAAGTCTGTTGGTGCTCCCAATATTGGCACCAGCTTGCAATAGTCCCTTTGCTTCCCCAGCTTGGAGCCCAGCCCCTCTTACTACTGCAGCACCAGGCAGCCCTCTGCCTTCCTGTCCCCCAGCATCATCTCCTGCCAACAGTTGCTCTCTTCTTTGGGATCCTGTCAGTGCCTTGAGAGTAGAGCTAACGTGGAAAAGTTTGGAAGAGCAGAAGCAGCTTAATGCTGCTGAGATGAGTGGAGTGCCTCTGCCTTTTTGTTCATGGAATCACAACCCTGCAAAAACATCAGTACTTGTTTTGCCTTTGGTGCCTGTAAATGCTACGAGGGGCTTGGAAGTACCTCTCAGGCAGATTTTATATGTGCTGGGTTTATGCTTGTGGCCACCATAAGACACTAAAAGGAATAAAATGTGACTTGGACCGAAGTACTTGTTCGCTGAGCAGTTCATACCATAAAAAATGCCTTTAAAATTGCCTTTAAATTGTGGAATGTTGTGAGTTTGGCAGCTGCCTATGCTGCTTTCCTTCTATCTTATGGTTTCTCTAAGAGAAGACTTAATTCTTAACACCACATGTGTTTTGGTGTAAGGGCAGAGCCAAGGCTGCCCGTAGCTCTTGTTTCATTGGGTGGACTGGGCTTCTTTTGACGCTTGGGTAAGAATTACATTTAACTAATGAACTCTTCAGTCAGTACTGTGAAAATTGATCTTGGCGCATTTAAAATAGATCCAGGGCTGAATGTTACAGCTCGTTCAGCATTCCCATTTATTGCATCCAGTGAAATGCATGGCAAACCTCCAGCTGATTGCTTTGGATACTGAAGGTAAGAGTAAGTTCCTTACGTGTGGGAATGGTCCTGTAAGCACTCCTCACTCCACTGCCTCCAAGCCTTGCCCTGCATGAGTAGCAGGGTGCTATATGAGCTGGGTTCTCACAGAGATATATTTCAGCATCTTTGTAGTGTTTTGTGGCAGAGGATGACCTGGAACAAATTCAGATTGACTTGATTTTGAATAAATGGAACATAAACTGAATTCGTCTTTGGCTTCTCTGGTGGCCACCTCCAGAGGTACACTTATCTGCTGTTACCAGTGTTAATTCAGAGCTGAAAAGGAAAGGTGAGGTCTTCAAAGAACCCAGCACTTTATCAGAATCAAGAAATGGAAGCTTGTCAGCAACTTCATTGCTTTGATTTGAAGCCTGCTGGCGTAAGGAGCTGCTTGCCCGGGGTCTGGACTATTGGGTCTCAATGCTCTTGTCTCTTCTTGCAGGTAGTTGGACTCTGATCTTTACAGGCTCCTTCCAACTGAGGATGTTCTGTGAAGTGTTCCCTAGTGGATGGGACCTAAATACCTGAAAGACCTACAGACTAATGTCACCTTTCTTACAGAGTTCTGCCTTAGTAAGAGGAGCAGTGAATTGTAATTCCTCTATTTTTAGGTATCATGTTGATAGAGTTTTATATAAAAATAACTCTGCTTTGCCTCAGCTTTGTCACTTGAGTTATACTGAAGTTAGTGAGGGTAAAAAGTGGCTTTTTTTTAGGCTTGTGGTAGACTTGGATAGGGAAGCTCATTTTATACATTCACTAAATGACCTGAGTTGCATAGTTTGACCTTTAATCTACTCTGTCTAGTTGCATATACTTTGCTTCTGTTCTATTTCATCTGCTGACACAATCAAGCACAGCACACAATTTCTATAAATGAGCTTGTGTGCAGCATGCCATGGGATGTAAGAATTACAGAAATTTAGAGTGCAATACATGGGATTCAACACAATAAAAATAGTTTTTCATAATAATGCACAGCACTAATATTTTTGCCATATTCTGTTTATATTTTCACACTCCCCTCCTCGCATCCATAAATAATTCCTAGGTCTCTGCTGAACCTTAAAGTAACCGATTAGTTTTCCCTTTAATAAGAAAATAAACTGGAACATAAGTCATGTTGCCCTTCCGTAGGCACACCTTGCTGAGGGTCTGGTGCCCTGGTGCTGTTGCACAGTTAGGACTTATGCCTGAAAACATCTGTGTTACTTCGCTGGTTTCAATCCACTTGAAGAGAACGAAGAAACAAATGGCTGTTTTAATTACCCTGGGAGTTTTGAGTCATGGAATCATAGAATTACTAAGGTTGGAAAAGACCTCCAGGATCATCCAGTCCAGCTGTCCGCCTACCACCACTGTTTCCCACTGAACCATGTCGTCCAGTGCAACATGAGCATGCTTTTGATTTTTAACCTCCTCTTTGAGGCCTGGACACTTGCTATCTCTCCCCAGACAGCATGACATTCTGATGAATGACTTAGATATTTTCAGCTTAATAATATTTTCTCTTTTATTTTCTAACCGCAAAGCTTTTTATAGTTCTCCATACCATACACAAAGCTCGGCTGTAAACTAAGCAGACTTGGTTCTGACAAAGAAAATAACACCAACACCAAAGTTTTCTGTAAATCAGACCTTTCTGCTTTGCTTCCCTTTGCAGCTCTTGTTTCAACATGTTGAGAAGGGGTTGATGTTCTATGGAACTGAATTTTCAGTGAATTTCTATATTCTGTATAAAAGGTCAGCATTTTTTTTCTGTGTCCAGTTTATAAAGTGATAAGGCTGTTTTGTAATATGTCCGTATGGATTAACTGTGTTCAGCCTCATAAAGCACGCAGTTAGGGCCGTACTGTGTTTTGCAACAGAGGAAGAAGTTGGTTATTTCACATACAGCAGTGTTCTGGACAAGGCATCTTGAACTTTAACTCTTTGGCTTGGCAAATGGATTTGTCATTTCCCCGAGTGGTTACATTCATTACAGAAGCTATTAAGCTTTGTTTAATCTTCATTTCTAGGGTTTGATGTTAAACTTGCAGGTAATCTTAACTATGGTTAGCTGCAAATGAAATGTCATTTTTGAAAGTGTCTGCTTTACTAGGGTTTCTGTTTTCAGGGTGGTCTAAGCGAGGGCAGGGGCTGGAGGGAGGGGCATGTTTGTCAGTAGGCCAGCTGATTTAGATGGAGGGGAGAAGAATGTGAACAAAGGGATTTTGATGTTCATAGCCCCTCTTTTAGCAATTTTTTCATATCCCCCAATCAGATCCGATCTGTTGGTTCAACTTAAAGACAAAAAACCTCAACCAAACAAGAAAAAAACCCACTTTTTTTCTGGTGAGCCATTTCTTACCCTAGAGGTAGCTAAATGTGTTCATGTTGCCTTGTGTGTCTATAGCTAATTGCTGACACAAAACCACATCTTCTCTAAATCGGACCTTCATATCACAGTTGTTGGAGGGACAAGGGCCCCTTCTTTTCCTTTTCATGAAGGTGTCTAAACCTGGCCATAAAATGAGCCGAATGACAACAGTTGCCAGCTGCAGTAGTAAGTCTGAATCCTGTGAAAAGCTAAATATAATCTAAAAATGTATAAGCTCTTCCCCACAGGTATGAATTCAGCAGAGTTGTAGAACAGTTGCTGGAGAATTGCTTTTGACATTGGAAAGTCAACAGATACTTCACGTTGGTTGCCCCAGAGCTCATAAGGAAGGTGAGCTTGGACAGATGAAGCAAAGACAGAGTATCACAGAGTGAAATCTCCAACTATGAGAAATACTCATAGTTCCACCAGAATAATTTGGCAGTTTCGTTGGTTTCTGGGTGAGAGATGGGATTTTTGCATAAGGATCTGAACATGTATGGAATGATCAGGACATGAGAAAGAATTAAAAATTCTTCCCTCTGCCTTTAGCGGACAGCTTGGCTTGTTGGGTGAAAGCAGTGGGAAGCAATGAATGGGAGATCAATCATATGTTCCATATAGATGTGTCTACAGAAGTCTTCCAAAGCAGAAGTTAATGCTGATCCCAGTGCTGATGGCTTGCTTTCTGCAGAGTCTGCTACTTTATACTCACTAGGGATTTTGCTGACATTGGCATCTTACACGCTTCTCAAGTACACCATGTTCAAACACAAACTCGGTTGCTCAAAGAATAATAAAAGTGGTGGGAGTATTTTTTGCCTTTAAGTTTGGAGCATTTTCAGTGCACGTACCAGTGGGACTTGTTTTTCATTTCACATGTGCAACCCTTAAGTTTGGTACACTGCCTAGGTTGTGATGTGCAGTGGTATTTATTAGAGGGAGATGCGTGTGACGTGCCTTTCACTTCGTGTGCTGATGCCAGCAGCTTTTACAAGCTTATATCCAGGGAAAAAAAATGTTTGGTATGGCACAGAGGTCTCCCTAAACACTGCTGTTTGGCTTTCAAAAGGTGGTGTAGGCTTAACCCATTGGGGGGCTTTCCACTGGTTTGTCAGCTTTGCATCCAGCCTTGCTAAAATTGAGGAATGGGAGATTATTTGGTCACGGAAGGATGAGATTAAAGATGGTGTGGTGTGAAATTCCACTTTGTGATACTCTATCTTTGCTTCATCTGTCCATGCTCATCTTCCTTTTGAGCTCTGGGGCAACCAACATGAAGTGTTCTGTTGACTTTCCAATGCCAAAAGCAATTCTCCAGCTTGCAGGCAAGGAATACTGGACTTCTTCTCAAGAGATGCTGAACAAAAAACAAGTGCACTAAGTGAGACAGCATGGAGAGCTTGGGTTTGCCCTGCAGAGTCCTTGTACCATCTTCATAAAACTTACCCAAGTGCCTTTGAATTATGACCTTCCATATGTCCATTGGTCAAAGGTAACTGGAATTTTGAAACCAGAATGAATGCATGGCTGATACTGGAGCTGGGCTGCACTCCCTAAAGGCAAGTAGGTGTTTTGGGTTTAATGTGTTATAACTTCAAATACAGTTAACTAAATCTTTTGTCATATAAATAGAAAAGAAGCGATGCAGAAGTGCTGGAAAGGAGCGGCTAGAGTCTGGCTGCTGCTGGAAAATACCTCTGGTGTGTTGGCCACTTGTTAAGAGCTAATTACATTTTAAAGATAAGCCTTAATGGATTTGGCGGTGAGAGTGCAACTGTAATCAGATCTCGTTGTTCTGTACCAGTGCCTTTCAGGTTGCTATGCAAGGTCAAACGTCCCATTGACTGGCAGCTGTACTGCTCTGCTTGTAGGAGAGTAACTGGCATTTGGTAGAGTTGCAAAATGAGTTTCCCACTGAAGCCAAATATAAAAAGTATATGAGAATCAAACAGTTTCACTGCCTGCAAAGCTGAAAACCCTTGTAGCATTTATTAGGATTTCCAGCAGGGAATAAGGGATATTAATCTTGTTTAACTTACAGGACCGTAATATTTGCACTGCAATTTGTAATGCAGAGCAAAATTGTTCAAGCAGTGTTTCCTGAGGAACAGCAAATTCAGTAAAGTGGGTGCTTTTAACCTTTTATTTTCATCAGAGGAGTAAAGCAGTTCACAGAACCCTGATATTCAACAGTGTTGGTGAAGGGAAGAAGAGCAGAGAGTGTGGTTACAAATTGAAGAAGCAAGGAGTAGCTGAAACCTTTCATGTCCTTCTCAGAGTCTTTGTTTGGCATCATTGTTGTTTGATCTCTGAGCTGTGCCACTGGATCATGTGTGCTTGTGGGAGACATAAACCTCAGTCTTGTTGATAAATCAGTCACTTGGTCAGTCCTCTGCAGGTTTTCATTTTCCTAGTGTTGCCAGACTGCACTGAGGTCTGAGCTGACTGCAACGAACGCTGATCTGGGCCCCAAACCAGATCTACCTGAAGTCCTGTGAGCCCCTGCTCTTTCACTTTCTTGGTAATTTTGGGATCTCAATAATTTTGTTTGTATGTACATATTGAAATGCTGAACTTCCTTGGGTCCAGAATGTACTGCCCTATCAAATACATGCCAAAGTCTCCATGTTTTTCATCTTTCTGAAGATTTGGAATTTGGTGCAGGCTTCAGGTCAGTGCAGATGTGTGGTTTAGTTTGATGGCAGTGGATAGTGGTGTTGGCAGCCACAGCTGTTTGACTGCCCAGATTTCAGTGTCCCAAGGGGCTTTTCCACAGCAAACTTCTGGTAGCTCATTACTGCATGTCAGCAGGTAGCTCACTGGGAGAGGTGGGATTGAGGATCAGGGAACCAGCCTGGGCCCCCTGTGGGTTTTGACTGCAGCAAGGGTGTTTTCCGAAACTAAGGGATATAAGTTGGATACGGTTTCAAATACCAATTTATGGGAATGAATAGAACAAATTGCACCTTCTACAATCTTCGTCTTCTTCAGAGTTGAAATGTTGGATAAAGGGATGTGTGTTTCCATGCATGAATATTACCCCTTCATGTGTAATGGATGCTGATGTGTCTTTCATAAGTTGGCTCCCATATCTCAAAGATCTGATCAGCTGCACTCTGATCTGTATTGGTAAAAACTGTCTGATAATTATTTTTTTCCACTTCCCTTTTCTGCTCTCCCTGATGCATCAGAACTGCAGAGCAGAAGTCTAGAGTTACTCAGGCTCCATCAGTGATCAGTAGTAGTTCTTCCATACAATAACTTGCTTACTTTAGCACAGAAGTACTAACAGTTTGTGGCTGAGAGTAACATTTAAATCTCTCTTCTTTTGTTTATGCAGGCTACATACTGAGAGCTCTATCACAGTGACTGAGAGGGAAGGACAGGATTTCATTCTTCAATGCAAACCAACTCCCCCAAAAGGGCTGCAAAGAATTGAAATCAATCTGAAGAAAAGCTATTAATAATTCTTTTCATATAACCTTACCCTGAGGCAGTTGAGCTTCTGAGGCTGGTCCTTAAGAATGTCACCGATGTAGTGACACCATCTCAATGCAGGCGATCGTCAGAGCAGGTTGAAAGATCTCCACTTTGCAATGCCATTCATTTCTCAGAGCACTATGTGTGCACTGTGGTGATAGGTATTGTGCAAACACAAAAGGGAGACATCAGACACCTTTCTGAGACACTTGTAACTTTACTGTAAAATGTATAATTTAATATGCTGGAAAGCAGTATCTAAAATATTCTGTATGCCAAGAGCTTACATTCTCCTATCAAGAGTTTGTGTTACTTTGCAAGGTTCTTAGGTTTGCAAGCAGGCTTTCTCTGAGAGATGAAGTACCCCTTGGTGAGACCTATGTGCTGAGCCTGTGCTTGGCTTGCTGTGCCCTTGCAAGTTTCTGCAGCACACTCCTGCTGCTGCTGGGCTGTGCATGTGAGGAGGGTCTGACTTGAGTAGCTCTTGAGACTAACTTGCATCTGGAAAAGATGGAGCTGAGTCACATGTGCACTATGGCCACATCTGGAATTGCCATGCATCTTGCATCTGCTTTGCATATAATCTGTGCATATGCCGAGTTGCTGATCATCTTCTGGACGCATTGGATGTTACATCCACTCACAGATTAACTCTGCATGAAGCCTGTAGCTCTGAGGCAGCTTTTGGATGTTCCTGGGGCAAAAGGCAAAGCCCATACATTTTTATCCCCTAAAGAAAGATCTAGGTGGAAATGATAAATGTGCCTTGAGATGCTGGTATACGGGAGAGTAGATCTGAAATTTCATCCTTTAGAGAGCAAATCTGTGTGTTTGGTAATACACAAATGCTAGGTGAAAGAACAAGGTAATAGAATTTTTAAAGATACTATTGCTCCACAAATTAAAAAACATTGCTATTATGTAGAAACATCACTTACATCAATAATTTTCTGTAAGTTAAGCCTGAAGTGGAAATGATACTTTTTCACTCCAGGTCAATTCTTCACTATTCATTCTGCAGAGCCAGTTGGTCAGCTGCCATGTTATAGCTCCTCTTATCTCTGCCAGCAGTGATCTCAACCATAGCATGTTAAAGCACGTTACATACCAACTGCTGTGTCCCATACCTCCCATCAAACAGACAACATTTTATAAAATGAAATGCATTTTGTCAAGTATTTCCCAAAAGTGAAGTACAAAACAAGCTGCTGGCAAGCAGATGTTCAGCTGATTAAAATTAAAAAATATTCCTAGAACTTGCATATCTTTTTTTTTTTAATTAATCTGCTTAGTTAATCACTTGTAATTTCTGTCTTTATTGTGGGGCGATTTAAAACCTCCAGTCACATCGTGTATATTACAAACCTGCATACATCTGAGGTAATTACTTTGTCTGCATTGCTAATGTAATAATTCAAGGAGAAATAAGGTAAGCTGAATGCTCATGCTTTAAACTAGTGGGACAGAGAGCTGAGTGTAGTGTGCTCTTCCTGCTGCTTAACCATCTTACTGGGCAGATGCTGCAGCCAGTGATTTCTTAGAAATCAAGAGATTATTGGCCTCATTTTCCTCTCATTTTATTTAATGACACCTTCCAGCAATGGTCTAGGACTAGATCCAAAGCAGATTGAATTTGATGGGAAACAAATGAGTAATTGCAGCCCTTTGCTGTAAAGTATTCAGAGTTGTTGTCTTACTGGCTTCATAACATTTAAGAAAGTGCTTTGCTGAAGTGGGGCATACGTTTTTGATTTAGTATCCCTCTGCTGTAAGACTGAATATTTCAGTGTCTTCTGGCCAAAGTCTATCCAAGAAGTGGCAGTACAGGAGCACAGCTGGGCTGTAAAGTGAAGGTGATGCATTTCTGCTCTGCATTCAGAGGAAGAGAGAAATAAAACAAGGATAATATTGCAGTATCGTTGAGTACCAGACAGAAGAAAAACAACTCTAAAAACTAACTAGACTTGTAGAATGAGGTTCAGACAACTTACAGTGTCTCCAGTTGACATCTGCTTTACTGAATAAATAACAGAAAAAACTGAAAAAACTTAACCAAAAAAAGACTGAAAACAAATAATAGTCTACAGAGTGACAACAGTCTCTTCAGGTGTCAAAGCTTTTAAGTGCTATAAATTTACTCTCAGCTTTGCAGTGTTGATATGGATTTTTTTTTTCATTGATTCATTTTCTTCTTTTAATTCAAAAGCATATTGGATGAAAGAAAAGACATAAGTTAGGCCTGAGACATTATGACTGATCCTTGTCAATCTCATCCTGCATTCTCTAATGCTAGCATAGGAGTTTGAGCTGTCCTTCCCACCTTTGATGTCACTGCATTTGATTGAAGTATGACTGATTAAAGAGGGTTTGGAGCTGGGGTCTACCCCAAGAAATGGAACTCAGACCTTTCTCCCTCCTGTGGATGCGCAGTAACCCAGAAATAGATGTTGGGTTTTGATTCATCTTGTCTTGGTACAAAACGTAATATTCTGATATGTTTGCCATTTTGGTTTCTACTTATCTTTGCCCAGCTCCCTTGCTCCTCAGTTTGGGAAGTTGGGGGAACCAATCCAAATGTAGCAGTCAGAAGGAACATGGTAAGTGTTGTCTGCAAAATAGAACAAAAGGAATGTAAAGCCTGCAGCTATGGCAGACTCACTCTGTTTTCAAGATGCAAGGCCATTCAAAAGCAGAAAGACTGTGCAGTCCTTGACAAAAAAAATGTTGAGATCAGCAACATTGTGTGATTGTTTTTTGATCCTTCTGGAATTTAGATGCTGTACTGAGAGTCAGGAGCTGGGATACAACAGGGTGTATTCCTGACAGTGTGTTCAGAATGACATGCAGGACCCATAAATTCTTCTGAGATCTGGTGGGAGAATTCACTGGTGGAGAGATCTGTGAATAATATGAATGTGGATGACCTGGTTTGTGTGTAAAACCTCAATGGATTTTCTATGAGGAAAAAAGCTCAGAATGTTTGCTTCATGCTGGGTCTTACGGTCTTCTAAGACAAATGTAGTGTAGAAATTGGTGGCTTCTGGAGGAAAAAGTAATTTTTAATTCAAGTTATTCAGGTAAACTTGGAGTTTGCAGAGCTGCTTCCTTCTACTGGGGAAAACACAAGCACCAGGACAACTTGCATGCAGATGTTTTTATTGAGAACTGCATAAATGGGATGGAGGGGTAACTGATTCTATAATCTTGCATTTAATAGAAAGCTATTTTAAAACCATTTGCACTGGTGCACTGTAACTCATCGCAACGTTGTAATCTGCAATAAGATTTTAAAAAGTACAAATTATATTTCTCCAACGGGATCTGGACAGTTTTAGTATAACTTGGGTACTCATCAAAGTAGAACTTCACATGATATTTCTCTGAAACTGCTTTGTTTCATAAGCACATGAGTGTGCCTAGACAATGATTTCTGGCAGATTCTGGCCTCTTTATGCTGAGTCCTAATTCACCCCCGCTGTTCTCTGAAATTAAAACCTTCTGATTCTCTTGCAGGAAGAGGTGTTCCTATTCCCATCTGCAAAATATCAGCATCTTTTGCATCTTGCTAAAATTCTTCTGGCCTCTCTGTACTCATGATTTTTAAAGAACATTCGAAGGCAAATTCTTATCTTCTGTCAAACCTAGAGGTTGAGAAACTGAATATGTCTTGTCATATAAGCAATCCATTTAGCAGGCATCGGTTCATTTACTGTTTCTTATCAGCCATTAACCCACGTTCTTTTTATGGTATTCTGCTGGAGGAAAAACGATGTTTGTCCATTTGTGTGTTAGCCCATCACTTCATGCACCTCCATGTAAAAACGTCTCTGTAAAGCAATAGCTCAGCTTCCAAAGGCTGAGTTTCAAACAGTACATTCTGGATGTGTTTGCACATTTTCTTTTAGCACTCTTCTTTTACAAATGTTGAATGTAGATCACGAGTGGAAAGGCTTAGGGAAATGCATTCATAGCTTTAAGCCTGAACATACCTTCTGTGTGTAATTTGCAATACTTCTGAGAAATCCAAAATATTTCATGTCATCAATACAACCTTGTTTTGAATATGAGATTCTTGTCGGAAAAGGATTTGAAGATAACACTAAGATAAAGAGGTGGGAATTAAAAATCTCTGTCTTCTAATAAAATGAAAAGAGTAATACCAAAAGCAATTTGGTGTAGTGCCTGTATTTATATTGTACTTGAGCTGGCTTTAAGCACTCCTAGGACCTGGTTCTCTCTGTTCACTTATTCTGGTAAACAGCCCAACTTCAGATTATTCATGAAATTCCAATGTCCTTGAGCAGACTCTTCTGGGGAGAAACACGTTGCCTCCTCTGTAGGCATTGTGTGTCTCTGGGAAAATAGTTGAGAGAAAAGCATCTGAACCTCACAGGGACCTGCTGCCCCACAGCAGATTGGCATGTAAGAGTTTACTGTGGAGCTCTGACTGTATTTGGTAGCTTTCTGCAGTCACAGCAGCCTGATCACCCTGGAAACCTTCCCTATAGGGCTTTAGGGGATAAACCTTCCCTAGGGGCTTTAGGACAGTCAATAAAGCAAGCCTTGAACCTAGCTTTATGGCAGCACTTAGAAAAGTATTTCAGTTTCTGAAATCTTTATTTTATAACATTTTTATTCCAGTGAGTTTACTGCTATACATCTTTAAACCAAATGGAAACGCTCAGAATGATGAAAAGCTACGCTGATGCTTTACATTGGAGATGGGAGTGAACTCTGCCTAGTTTTCAGGTATAAAATGCCCTGTAGCTGCAGTGCAGCACACTTTGTTGGCTCAAAGATGCCCCATTCATTCTGTGTCAGCAGCCCTCTGCAGCAAATTCGTCCAGGAATCTTGTGCCATGCTGAAGTCAGGGTGAGGATCATTCTCTTACACTTTACTGATATATCGCAGGAGAGCAAAGGTAGAATGAATACACCCAGTCTTGCTTGGGACTCTAGTGTTAAAGTAACCGTTTTGTAATAGGTTATTCTTTATGAGTAATACATGAAAATAGGATAAATTCGGATAAATGCTTGCAGAAATGCATGAAGCTTGCCCACATGAGCCTCATGAGGAACAAGGCCAAATGCAAGCTGTTACACAAGGGTTGGGGCAATCCCAGATATGTGTACAGACTGGGAGAAGTGCTCACTGAGAGCAGCTCTGCAGAGAAAGACCTGGGAGTCCTGGTAGAAAAAGGTTCAGTGCAAGCTAGCAGTGCTCATCCACAGCCTGGAAGGCCAACACTATCCTGGGCTACATCAACAGAAGGGTGCAGCAGTGCAAGGGGGGGGGATTGTCCCTCTCTCCTCTGCCCTCATGAGGCCCCATCTGCAGTATTTCATCCAGAGCTGAAGCCCCCAGTACAGGAAGGATGTGGAACTGTTGGAGAAAGTCTAGAGGAGAGCTTTGAAGATGATCAGAAAGATGGAGCACTTGTTTTGTGAAGAAAGATTGAAGGAGTCGGGATTGTTCAGACTGGAGAAGGCTCTGGGGATACCTCATTGCAGCTTTCCAGTACGTAAAGAGAGCTTATAAGCAGGAGGGAGACTGACTTTTTATGTGGTCTCGTGGTGATATGGCAAAGAAGAATGGTTTTAAAGTAAAGGAGGGAAGATTTAGATCAAATGTTAGGAGGAAATTATTTACTTAGAGGGCAGTGAGGCCCTGGCACTGCTGCCCAGAGAAGCTGTGGATGTCTCATTCCTGGAGGTGCTCAAGGCCATCTAGGAAGGGATCTTGGGCAGCCTGAGCTGGTGGAGGGCAACCAACCCATGGCAGTGAGATTGGAATGAGAAGATCTATAAGAGACCTCCCAACCCAAGCCATTCTATGATTCTGTAATTTCATTTTAGTCATTACTTAGGTGTATTTTTTCTCTTTGCCTTCAAATTTCTTGATCATAATCAAAATCTACTAGAAATGAGACATCTATACACATTCAGTGAAGCCATGCAGGCTGTGGAAGCTGCTGAGCAGCAGAGCCAAAGCCCTAAAAATTAAAACTGGGATATTCTCCATGTACATGAAAATAACAAAGGTTAAATTTTATGTCATAACTCTTCGTGTCTTTAGAAAATATTCTGGAGTCTAGCAAAACTGTGGGTGAGTACGCAATTACTGAGTGCTGCCCCTTGACATTTTCCAAAAGACAGGACTCCAGACTAATCACGGGATTACTTAAATATTTGGTCACTACATTACTGTGTGGTACCTGATGGATTTAACACAGCTATTTCTTTCAATTCAACATTAAAAAGGAGATTGTCTGCTAATGCTGACAGTGTTCTGGTTTCTATCCTCCTGGTTAAAATTAATCTACCTTGGATTAACGAGAGCTAAAGAATCACTTGAGAATAAATGGGTCTGTTGTTCCATGGTCTCCCTTACACAGAAGATTTGGTTGGGTCCCACGGCAGAAGCTGGTGTGATGATGAACATGAAGAAGTGAAATCACAAATGAGATCCCAGCAGCCCTGGCCCATAGTACACTCCCTCTTCTTCCCCTCTGAGAACTTAAAATGGGGTGGGAATTTACAGTTAAGTTTAAGGTTTTAGAAATTTTCTATTCATCTGGCAACCATTTCAACCATTCATAACAAGAGAAGAAGAGAGGAAGAAGAATTTTTTTTTAATCCAGACACTTCTTGCCACAATCCACTGGATCTCAACATAACTGTGATGTAATCGTTCACAGTTTGCCAAACCTTCCAACACGTCTAGAAAAACATGAGGAACATGCTTGATTTCAGTTGAGGATTTTCCCCTGGAAATATTTGTTTGTCTTCACTGTGTTTTGTCAGACATCAAGTTTTGGTGGTGCGATGGTGATAGAAGGGGTGTTTGGAACCTTTTGACAATTATTTGAGATTAATAACATAAAAGCTCTTGGGGAAGTGGTGGCCAGAAGTCATTTGTAATTGGCTAGAGCTTTCTGGGTGTGATGCCTACAAGGGTTTTAGGCTTAATCTCTACAATCAAAATCAAATATGATGCCTTATTTATCTCAACATGCAGGTTATCTGTCAGATCTCAACTGTTTGGCTGCTGGCAGCCTTCGTTAGGATATTAATTGACAAACTCATCCCAACGTTCATTTAAAACCACAGCTGATGGTCTGTTTGGCTGTGTGAGCTACTCTTGCTGATATAATTAAATGTTTGCATTCATAAGCTGGTTACGGTCTCTTAAGCAGGCTTTGTAGCAGGAGTTCATTCCTGTCTCATGGTAACACTTCAGTCAACACTTTCTGTGGATGGGGCTGCTTGGAATGTTGTGTTGTACTGGATTCCTGCTTAGTAGAATATCTAGAAATCCCAAATGAAATACAAATAAGCAGTATGTGTACTAACAAATCTATGCGAGACATTCTTTGCCACAAGGCCAGGTAGCACAGTCTGCATCCATACTGCTAAATCCTTACCCTCTAAAGCAGGCTGTCGTAGTTCCCAAATGGCCAGTCCAAATGTCACCAATACAACAAGTGACTGCTGTAAAAGCTTTGGTGTTTTTGGGAGGCATCATGGGTTTTCAATTAAAATGTAATATTGGTAGTTACCATGTTTAATAATCAGCAGCTGTTGTACATGTTTTTAATTATTCCCCTACATATAATTTAGCATGAAAACTGCAATTCTACTTTCCATATTAACACAATTTTGTTCTTATTAACAAAGTTCTCTTTAGATCTCAAAATACGGACAAGGGTTTTAATTGTGTGAGTGATTTACCTTACCTGTAGTCTTTTGTTTCACATTACTATTTCAGTTTTTCAGCCAGTTAGCTTCATACTGTCTTTTTTGTTTTTTTTACTTAGATGACCCTAGATGCTCATTTCTTCTGTTGGCTTCTTGGTTAGTGTCTGGTGCATGAATTCCAGCACGAACTGCTTCAGGATAGAAGTAGAATTTCTTAGAACCTGTATCTAATTCTATTTTTAAAATGCAAAAATGCAAATATGGGCTCCCCAGTACAAAAAAGACAAGGATCTCTTGGAAAGAGTCCAGCGGAGGGCCACGAAGATGGTGAAGGGCCTGGAGCATCTCTCCTATGAAGAAAGGCTGAGTGAACTGGGTCTGTTCAGCCTTGAGAAAAGAAGACTGAGAGGGGACCTGATCCTGGTCTATAAATATCTAAGGTGTGGGGGGCAGAATGGCGAGGCCGGACTCTTTTCAGTGGTGAGCGGAGACAGGACAAGGGGAAACGGCCGGAAACTGCAGCATAGGAAGTTCCGCACAAATGTGCACAAGAACTTCTTTACAGTGAGGTGACGGAGCACTGGAACAGGCTGCCCAGGGAGGTGGTGGAGTCTCCTTCTCTGGAGATGTTCAAGACCTGCCTGGATGCCTACCTGTGCGACCTGGTGTAGGGAACCTGCTTTGGCAGGGGGGTTGGACTCGATGATCTCTGGAGGTCCCTTCCAACCCCTACAATTCTGTGATTCTGTGAAATGCATCTCAAATTGCTTCACTGTCCCTGATGATGTACTGGGTCATGCTGGTATGTTGCTTTGGAATAGGATGTACAATTAAATTAAATTATTTGCTTCCTCTTTATTTTTTTCTGTTACAGTGTCTTGCTTTATTAAGGCTTACAAAATGGCGCCTAAAAGTTTAGAATATCAAAAAGTGTTGTGATCTATTCGAGTGTCAGTACAACTCTACTTCCCCAAGCCTATACGTCTGCATCTTTTCTGTGGCCTGTATGACAGCTGCTTGCTGATTTTCACACTAGTGTAAAGCTGAGTCAGACTTGAAAAGCATGCATTCAGCAAATGGGGATTTCCCACCCACAAATTTGTAAGGAAATCTTTAAAAATTATATTTCTCGTGGGCTACCTCAGCACTGGTGAATCATAAGGAATTACAGCCACAAATTGCAGCTTGGTTGAATGGTCTAGAAACAACAAAAATTTCCAGTATTTGAAGAACAATTTGCGACTCTGAAAGCTTATTCATTTTTATTCTGAGTGTAATGATTGGCATTGCAAAGCTCTACTGGAGTGACTGACACATGCCAGGAGCTTGTAATTCTGATGAGAACAGCAACGCATATGGGTGATACAGAAATGGTTAATGCGTTTGCTGAGTACTTGCAAGTGGAGGCTGTTCCTTTGGACTGGTGTTTCTCAGCTTTCATAATAACCATTGAGGAGGTAATTGCAGATGACTTTATTCATGTGTATTGATCTTTTCAGTTTTCAAACTTTATTATTTAAAATATTTCACAGTATCACAGAACTTCAGGGGCTGGAATGGGCCTCTGGAGATCACCTAGTCTAGCCTGGACCTGGTTCTGACCCCTGGGGAACATCATTAGCAACAGGAAGTGGTGGAAGACATCCCAAATCCAAGACAATCAGTCTGATGGACCTCCAAAAAGTAGCCCCTTAATAAATTGTTCTTCATCTTCCTTCCAAAAGAAAGGTCCTTGTCAACAGAAATGTCGTGGGTTGTGTTCAGAAATGAGGTAATGGATATCGTGAAGTTAATGACCCAAATTCAGAAGGAATGTGAAAATTAGCTCTATGTTGCTTCAAAACTTTCCCTTCGTCAGTGGTTGGACCTTGCTGATTTGGGCTCTGAGTGAACACTGGAGAATTTTCGGCATCTGTGAGTCCTGGACACTGCTAATTTGTTGAGTGCCATTAAGTCTCCTTTCTACAGAGAAGAAATGTTTCTCTATGAAAAGTGAATAGAAAGTTTTGGGACATTTCTGGAGACGCATCACATTCATTAAACCCCCAAGTAAAGCCAGCTGCCTCTTAATGCTTAGCAAGACTCAGTTCAGAAGCATTATCAGGAGTTTGGGGAGAGTTTAGGATACCTCTGGCATGGTAATGAATGAAGCACACTTTTTCTGTATTTAACTTTAGCACTTCAGAAAGGCATTCAATTCTTAGATGCATTAAGCGTTCTTCAAGAGGTACTGCATTTTAATTTCTACCTTGTAGGGTTTGTAAGACATTTGTTTTGACTGTTTATATGAGGGAAGCATGCATAAATCCAGTAAGTGCTTTTAGCTGGCTGCATATAAACACATTGGAGTGCAGGGTGCAATGGGTTTTATGTTGTTTTTTCCATAGGGTGCTTGTGCATGGCCACTCTTCTTGGAGACGTCTCACAGAGCCCCTTTTTGTACAGTCCTTCTCTGGTTGAAGTTCCCCTACTACTGAACTATCAGAGTCATGCTGATACATTTGAGTGTTCTCTGTGTACATCTCCAATAGAGCTGTTTCACCTTGTTTTCTGTAGAGTAAAATTTCATTCTGGATAGCCTTGCAGTAACAGCAGCATTATACTCCAGCAGTCTCGTACCTCAAACACCCTCTTTCCTATTCTATTGCCTTAGAGTGTGCTCATCTAAAGCCATTTATACATGTATCCCTGTCCTCAGGGATTCCATAGCACTACCTGCACCATGCTTAAGATGATTTCTTTGGCTATCTGTTGTGGCTGGAGCTATGTGCATCTCAGTTACAGAACATGCTCAAGTCAGTGCAGGGAATTTTGGCCAGTAACTGATGCTAGATGTTGCTTGGCTTCATCAGCAGGGCTTGGCTGGTCAAGCTGACTCTGTTATGTTCTCCCTCCACCCACCCTTGGATTTGTTTTCCCCCGTTCCACAGCTTGGAAATGAAAAATCCAAAAGTGAAGAAATCTCAGAGATTCCACTACTTCATTCCCAGTGCTCTGCCCTTAGGAAGTCCAATTCCCTCTGCATAATGAACACTTCAGTGCAAAGTCTACTGTAGAGAAAGCACAAGCTTGTTGGTTTTAGGAATCAATTCCATGATGTGCAACTGCTTGAGGCATTCCCAATGCTTTATGAACTACCAGAACATACTTTTGCCTTTTTAGGGGATCTGGTTACAAGCTGCTGTTGGATAGTTACAAAATTCCAGTTACTGCTCAAACTTTGTGGTAAGATCTCCTGGCACTTGCCTTGGATCTGCAGTGAATTGGCCTGGGAGCATCAGAGCCAAAGATGCCTGCGGAGAGCCCCACAGCAAGAAACAATATGAAAGAAACACGAGAAACCTGAACTGAATTGGGGCTTTTTTCTATTCTGCCAGCAAAGTGGCTGTTTTTATCCTGCCTTCTCTTGTGTCTCAGATAGTTGGACAGTGTTGCTGCTTGGATATGTCTGTGCGTTGTGAATTACTTCTAGCATCCTATTCTTACAGTAGCCTACAGCAGCTGCATACAGAAAAATGGGGACAGGCAAGCATGCATTGCTTCCTGTCTTCAGCAGCTCAGGAACCTCCTAGCTTTAAGTTGGCATCACTGTACTTAAAAGAAGAAAGATTTCTTCCCCTTCCCTCTTCTTCCCCTCGTAAGCTCATAGAATCATAGAATCATAGAATTATTACCGTCGGGAAAGACCACTCAGGTCATTTAGTCCAACCATCAGCCCGTCCCCACCATGCACACTGACCATGTCCCTCAGTGCTACATCTGCACAGTTCTTGGATACCTCCAAGGATGGTGACTTCACCACCTCCCTGGGCATTACCATTCCTTTTGCAAAGAAATGTTTTCAACCTAAGCCTTGTGCAACTTAAGATCATTCCCTCTTGTCCTATTGCTGTTACCTGGGAGAAGAGGCTGACTTCCATTCTCCACAACCTCCTTTCAGGGAGTTACAGAGAGAAATGACCAATCACTAGGTCTAGCTAAAGAGGGTGGAAATCTCTTTTTTATTATCAAATTTTCTACTTTCTTCATTAGAAATGCTTAAGCCTTCATGATCCTTTGAATGGCAAAACCATTCCTTCCAGTGAGAGAACCATGCAATGAGGAGATGTGGATTCCCTTTGAACCTGATTAATTTTGAGTCACAACATCACAGATTTGTAGGAGTTAGAGGGGACCTCAAGTCCATATAGTCCAACCCCCCTCCCCAGTCGAATTGAATCAAACTGAAGTTAAAAATCAACAACGGAAAAACAGGTTCTCCTACAGCCACACAGGGTGATCACCTGAATTAGTGCATCAGTGACTTCTTAAAAGTAATTGATTTTGAAACAGTTGCTCAAATTCTCATGGTAAATGAATGAGAACTTTATTAATAGAGAGAATGGAGAATTTATATTAAAAAGCCCTGGTGTGATGAAGTAGAGCTAGAAAATGAGTTTGAAATGTGCTGCTCTATGAAGTCAATTTTCTCACTTCATAAGAAAATAAGAATTCTAAAGTGATGTCTACAGCACAGCTCTGCAATGGAAATTACTTTTATATACCAAAGCTGTAATTTCGAGAGTACCACAACTTCAAAACATATCTAATAATTCGATATGATAGAATTTCCATACAAATAGCAATTTTAAAGAGTAAACAATATCATGGTGGCAAAGCAGTTAGAGAAGCCTTCCGGTCTTTTCAGTAATGTTTGTACGTTTAAATTAAAAATAAATAAATGAATCTGTGTAAGATTATTTTTATTTTTTTTTCTGAAGGAAACAGTGCATGTCTATTTTCTGTGAGCCTAGATTTAATTCAGTGTGAATAAATAGCTGTGCTGCCACAGCCTGGGCTTGAAGTTTCCACGTATCTTGAAGGCCCTGCCTGCCCTGCAGGCTCTGTGGGCCCGTTATCAGCTGGTGAGAATGGATGTGAGGCCAGCAAGTTCACCTTGCAGCCTCGGCTTATTGCTACTACTGCAGAGCTGTGGGAGTAAACCCAAATGCTCACAGAACCACAGAATGCTTTGGGTTGGAAGGGGCCTTAAACACCATCCAACTCCAACCCCCTGCCATAGGCTGGTTGCCCTCCACCAGCTCAGGCTGCCCAGGGCCCATGCAACCTGGCCTTGAGCACCTCCAGGGATGGGGCACCACAGCTCTGCAGGCAGCCGCTCCAGGGCCTCACTGCCGTCTGAGCAAAGAATTTCCTCCTAATATCTTATCTAAATTGCCCATCACTTAGCTTAACATCTGTGCTCCCAGTCCCTGTATTTAATCTTACTGAGTGTTTCTTTGCTGTCTGGCTTTGCTGAGGAGTATCCCTGAGCCCTTTCATACTGACTTTGGTTTTGCAGATAATGTGAAAGAAAACAAAATGGAAAGCTAGAACCAAGGGGAAAAAAAACTTGCTGGTTGGGGAAATACAGGGAAGGAAAACCCCCTCCCTTCATTGAGCATTGTGAGGTTTACACAGTGTAAATGGTGGAGATGATATATGAGAGTGACCTGAGTGCTGTAGTGGAGTTGGGTTGGCTATGGCAATAGCATTCAGCATTTTCTTCATTGTGACAGCGTTCATGAAGGCACCACTGGGGACCAGTAGGACCAGCAGAGCTTGTCTGCAGTCTGGAGGGGACATAGCCCTGGTAAAGTGTCCTCCAGCTTTGACTGAAACACTTTTAAGGAACATTTAGACGTGTTGAGGGACATGGTTAGTGAGAACTATTGGTGACAGGCGGACAGTTGGGCTGGATGAGCTTGTAGGTCTTTTCCAACCTTGATTCTATAATTCTACAATTCTACAATCTGTTTCCTCAGTACATCAAGTTTCACATTCCAGATGACTCAGCAGCCCCCCAGTGTGTGTGCTTCCCAGCTTCTTCATCCACAGAGCCCCTGGATTGTGTGTGGTTTTTCATCTGTCTTGGCTGTTTGTCACCATGGTTGGGTCTTCTGGTTTTTTGTGTTCCAGACAGTAGTTGGTGCCTGTGTTATGGTTGCCATAATTCACCCCATTTGCAGCCAGGGAACTCAATCTGGAATTCTTTTTGTGGGTCTCTGCTGGTTTGTGGCAAAGCACAAGAACACAAGTTTGGCCTGAAACCGGCTGAGAATGTTCATCAGTTTTTCCAGTAGGACAACCCAATGCATTTGTGAATAGAAACAGCTAGAAATACTCCTTTCTCACTCCAATGTGAGAACTGAATCAAGGGTCTCACTTATTTATTTCGCTGTTTGAAACATTTTACTTTAAAACAAATCTCTTTCAAAGCTTTTCATTGAGAGTTTTTTGGGTTTTTTTTTACACATTTCCAACTTTTGGTCAAGTTGAAATGTTTGAGCTCCTTCATTTTTGTTTCATTTTCTCATCTTTTTCAGAAAGTTTTGCTCTTAGTCACTAAGTACAATAAAAACCCAGCTATCTGCTGTTTGCTTCTCTCCTTCCTGTTGCCACAGTACAGGGATTTTTATTTGAATAGCTCAAAATTAACAAGCTAGAATAACGAAAAGAGAGTTAAAAATGTGGCAGAAGGAAGAAACTTACACATTTATATATTTTTAGAAAGATCAAGAATGGAGGGAATAATTTTAAATAACAAATCCAACCTCCTCCAAGGGATATGTGCGTAAACATAAGATCACTGAGCCCAACCAGTTGAACGTTTTAGTAATCTGAAGAAAAATGAAACAAAAGGAGAATATGCAAATTGAAAATTTCTTCCATAATTATATTGTCTAACATATGTGACGTGGGGGTCCCATTGTGATAATTATGGTTAATTCACATACAGACACTGTTCTGCTGCCCTCAGCAGTAAGCAAGCAGCAGGAGACAGGAGAGGGAGCATTGGGCGACACTTGGCTTTGGTTCCTTCAGGCAGCCGAACAAAGATGCAGAGCCGCGAGCAGCGAGGGTCAGTGCAGAGCTTCATCAGGATGAGAGAGGCTGGAGTTCAGGTCACCTTGCAAAGCCTGCCAGGTCTGGGTAACAGTGCATGTTTTGTGTTTGGTGTTGGGCATTCTGTTATTTAAACAAAACAAAACAAGTGGAAACAAAAGAGCCACAAAACTTGATTTGAATGATCCTGAGCCAGCTGACCTGCCATGAGCAGAGGGTAGGTGGCCTCTAGAGGACCCCTTCTACCTAAATTAATCTGTGGCTCCATCACACGCTGATACAACCAAGGGAGATTCTGATTCAGTGAATTGCATTGCATTTGGGTCTTTGTCTCACCTGCTGCCCCAGACAGACAGAAGAGTTGGTATGACGGAAGGAAGGGATGCCATCCAAAGGGACATGGACAAGCTTGAAAAGTGGGCCCACGTGAACCTAACGTATGGAGAAAGAGGATCAAGTGCAAGGATGGTGACTGTCCCCTTCTGCTCTGCCCTCATCTGCAGCACTGCATCCAGGCCTGGGGCCCCCAGCACGAAAAGGATGTGGAGCAGTTGGAGTGGGCCCAGAGGAGGGCCACTAAGATGATCAGAGGGCTGGAGCACCTCTCCTATGAAGAATGGTTGAGAGAGCTGGACTTGTTTAGCTTGGAGAGGAGCAGGCTCTGGGGAGACCTCACTGAGCCCTTCCAATACTTGAAGTAAACTTTGGGGGGTGGGGGGCCGACTTTTTACACAGTCTAGTATTGATAGCCCAAAGGGGAATAGCTTTAAACTAAAAAAGGAAAGATTTACACTAGATGTAAGGAGGAAATTCTTCTCTCAGAGGACAGTGAGGCCCTGGCACAGCTGCCCAGAGAGCTGTGGTGCCCCATCCCTGGAGGTGCTCAAGGCAGTTGGATGGGCCCTGGGCAGCCTGAGCTGCTGGGGGACAACCAGCCCATGGCAGGGGTTGCAACTGGGTGGGCTTTAATGTCCCTTCCAATCCAAATTATTCTATGATTCTCAGAGCAAGTTTGTCCTTGTGTTTGAAGGTATGAGCTCAAGGGGTTGAGGACTGATTTCTAGAGATTGAACTCAAGCTATTTAAAAAGTTTGTTTCTTCTTTTTTAGCTGACATTGATACTTTGCTGCTTAAGGGATATAAAAGTAGGATTTTAATGTCCTGTGATGTTTATTTTTCAAGTGAGACCAAAATTAAACTACGACTTTTTGGCAGAAGGCATATTTTTTTATAAATCTGTGCCAAGGAGAATTGTTGATTTGTTTCTCCTTCTGTATTCCTTAAACACAGAGCTCTCAGAATTGAAAAACCTGTGCACCTAATATTAGAGAGAGAAGCAGAGAGAAGCAAAGTCATCACTCTTACTAGCTAGATCTTCACAGGTAAACAGCATGAAGTACTTTAACAACTTATTTTCATGCACCAACATCTCTGAATTATTTAAAATTTGAACCAGTGCTTGACCTGCTTTCTAGCAGATATGTCTGGGTCACCAGCTGAGAGTCTATGTGCTTGGTGCAGATCTGCAGGGGTGTTTATGATGAGTTCTGAGAACAGCATCTCCTGGCAGTGCTTTGTTTGTGTGAAAGTCAGGTTGACAGACAGCTCCTGCCATTTCATTTCACGTACACGCGGTTAAAATGCTTACAGATAGCAGTTTCACAACAAACTTAATCCAGATTTTGCAGCAGTTTTTCAGAGTTGTTTTTATTCTAAAGTGTCTTGTACGTAGGTTACCTGTTTTTTAAAACGTCATTAGGAACCTTAAGTCATCAGTAGATTGCTTTAGACATTGGAGAGAGCAGAAGAGCAGTACTTGGATATCACCTGCCACCTGGAAAGGCTTTAATTCATGGCATGGTTGTGTCTGGGCATGGATTTGTGGTTGAGCTCACTCAAAAAAACCCAACCTCACACCATTTTAAAAATCAGCAGGCTTTGCCAGGGATTACAAACAATCTGGATTGAAATGTAATGTTTAAATATGAAAAATATAATATGGTGCCCCTGTATTTGGCTCCTGTACCAGGACTGTGACAGTGACTGCATATAATGAGGTCTCAGAGGGATAAAATACTATTTTTCACTGAAGAATCCAGTTCTCAGCATTCCAGTTGTTACATGTATTGTCTAACATTTATCCAGAGATTAAATACACAGATACTAACCAGTGATTCTTTCATGCAGCTGCTGATCAAAGTAGTTCACAAAAGAAAATACGGCCCTTGACACGGCATTAAGTAATGTGACAGATCTGGCTGGAAATGTTGAGGCTTTAAGTGTTGCTCAGTACCAGAGGCTACAGGATGTTTCAGATCCAGCTGTGTGCCATTTTATCAAAAGGCAAACCTACCACAGTTATGTCAGCTTTTATAAAATAAATTATGTGCGTGTGAGGAAAATTGGTTTAAAAAGATGTCAAAAAAAGAAAAAGCTTTTAAAATAATTAAGTTCTTATAGGAATTATGGAGATGCTGAACAGTGCTAATGGAATCACTGGAAAAACACTGGAATCACTAGTATATATCACTGCTTGAGGAGGGCTGGGAAAATGGCCAAAGGCATTAGAAATGGTTAAACAGCAAGGTGAGTTAGGTTGTGAAAAGATGGGGAGAAGCTGAAAGGATGAAAATGGAAATACTCCTAATCTCTTGCAGAATACATAGAAAAATAAAGCAAAAAAGATGGAATGACTAACTGAAGGTTTCCTGCTAGACCTGAATTGTTCAAACATATCAAGAGCAAAAACTGGCTAGAGGGTCTGTAGGGTTTTTGATGATCATAGAATAAAAAGGAGCTGTTGGAGTTGCTATGCACTCCACTACAGAGACACCAAATTAACATTTTTGCATTTCTGTTCAAGACAGAAGAAACAGGTGGGACTGCATAGGATTTTCTAGAGTAAATTCAGGAAAGAATATGTCCAACACTGAAGATATTGTGGAAGATGTTAAGGTATAGTAGACAGTGCAATCATTAACCTGTGAGCTGTAGGGGAATTTAGGATTCAGTAACTGCATTGCTTACACTGTATGAATTGACACTTAAAACTTTCTCAGTACCTGAAGACCCCAAGGTAGGCAGTGGTTATAAAAAGGTTCCAGGGGAATTTGCATCAATACATCAGTAGGGGGCTATCTAATCAAGGGTGGAATGAGGAAATGCTTGGACAAATAAAATCTGCTGGGAAGAGTGGTGTGTTGCTTGGTTTTGGTCTTTTTTGTTTTTATTTTGTTATTGAAGTCATCACTATCTCCTGAAAATTATCCAACAATGAGACACAAAGCGCTTCAAAGCAGGCACTCAAAATTAGGGACAATTTTGAAAATGATCTAAGTGATCTATGGAGGGATTTGTTGTCGCGTACAGCAATCTGAACTCGGTTAGCACACCGAATCACCACCCCAACACCATCTGTATGTTTGGGTGTATCACTCTTTTTTGAGTTTGTTTGTTATGCACTTACTGTATCTAAGGAAATTGATCTAGAGAGACTTGAGTTCACATATTTGTGCTGTAAAACTGGCCAGAACTAATGTAGCACCAGTTCAGGAGCCTGCGGCCACGTTAGCCACTGATTAATCAGCCCACTGCTTGCTTTCCAAAGCAGAGCAGATTGGAGTTCATTTAGATTGGAATGTGAGAACAGTAAATCTGTGCTCTTTCATGCATTTTTACATCAACTGGAAAAGGAAAGTACAGGAGGTCGTACTACCCTTCTCCCCTCCCCCCCAAGTGAGCAGTACAGGCAGGCTGGTAACAACAGGCAAGGTTAAGGCTGAGCTACTCAACAGCTTTTTTGCCTCAGTCTTTACAAGTGACTGCCCTGGCCAGGGGTGAGGGAGGTGATCCTGCTGCTCTGCTCTGCTCTGGCTGAGACCTCACCTGGAGTGCTGCATCCGGATGTTCTCAGTACAGGAGGAATGTGGACCTGTTGGAGAGCATCCAGAAGAGGGCCACAAAAGTGATCCAAGGGACAGAACACCTCTCTTAAAAGATTGAGAGAGCTGGGGCTGTTCTGTTTGGAGAAGACAAGACTCCAAGGTGACCTGAGAGCGGCCTGTCAGTGTGTAAAGAGGGGGCTGTAAGACAGAAGGAGATGGACTCTGTAACAGAGTCTGTTGTGACAGGATGAGGGGAAATGGTTTCCAACTAAAGAAGGGGAGAGTTAGATTGGATATACGGAAGGAGTTTTTTACACTAAGTACAGTGAGGCACTGGCACAGGTTGCCCAGAGATGTAGTGGATGCCCTGTCCCTGGAGACACCCAAGGTCAGGCTGGATGGGGCTCTGAGCACCTGATGGAGCTGTAGGTGTCCCCGTTCATTGCAGGGGGGTTGGACTGGATGGCCTTAAAGGGTCCTTTCCAACTCAAATGCTATGATTCTGTGTGGGTATATGGTACAACTTGCAGATGGTTTGTGTTCTTCTGAAGGATGTCATAAGTCTGGCAGAAAAGAAGGAAGTGCTGAAGTAAGTAAAGGCATTTTCAAGTTTATCTATATTGAGGGAAAAATAATATTAAAGCAATTTGCATTCATGTGGTAAATAAGAGATGAGGAGATTGCAAGCAGCCAGAAACATTTCAGTGTGCATTCTCTTCAAGTTAACATTATTCTCCCCCTGCATTATACGTACTTGTTTTTCATGAATACACATGAGAGTTAGATCAACCAGGCCAAGCCTGAATCTTCTATAAATAGACACACAACTTGCAGTGCCTGTGGTTCTCGGTCTGTATGTTCATTTCTCTGGCTTTTACCCTGCTGTTATTAAAGTCAGTGGAGTTGCTCCAGATGTTGCTGATAGGTGATATGAAAATCAGACTGTTAATGAGAGCTGGGCACATTGTTTTGAGGAAAAATGTTCCTTTAGCTATCGTCAGAGGAGAGCAGAACTCATTTCCAAATGAGCCCAACTGTTGCTGACATTTATTTGCTATGAGAGTTCCTGCAGAAGTATCAAGGTTTATGCTGATCAGTAAAGGGACTCCCATAAGCCATGCAGTCCAAAGTATTAGTTCTGTTAACCTTTTCTCCACGGATCCCTTTAAAGACTTCATTAAAGGGGAGAGAGCATTAAATCACTACCTTGAACCCAAGATCCTGTTGTGTTCACGTGCAATGAAGTTAAAGATTTTGGGCATTCCAATAAGGCTAAGCCTACACAGAGGTGAATCACAGAACAGGAAATGCTGCTAAGCAAGATCCTGAGCTTAACTAATTAATTTAAATTTATGTGTTAAAGTGTTGATGCAGACAATACAGTGATTATAAATGTTTGTAAGACCACGAAAAATACAAAAAAAAAAAAAAAGAAATTTTGCAGTCAAAATGTTGCATTTGGCAAATAAACGTTTGTCTTGTCCCAGGGCAATGCATTTGTAATTAAATGCTCGTAAAGACTCCTAAGGCCTGAAGCACATACTAACTTCTAGACTCAGTCATGCACTACCTCTGCTGCACACACAGTCATAGGAGTACATATTTTTACAACATGCCCTGCAAATAATTTAAATAACAGCCCAAAGTTCTGAATGCCCAAACCATCCTTTTTAAACTGTCCTCTTCAGGTGACTCATTTCTTCCCAGTACGTTTAGTTTAACCATATGAATTTCTGAATGATGGAATGAGACAGTGTTTTCAGGGTCAGTAGCTAATTTTACACTCCTGCTTTTTGCCTTCAGGCGATGGTGTATCACCCACTAAAGAGAGCTGAAGAAGTTTGTCTGTTGTCCCACTGGTCCCTAAAACAGCTGTTTGCAGGAAGGTGTGAAGCTTATCTCCAGTTTTAAAGAGCTAATTAATTGATGTCAGAGAGTATTTGCTACCTCACTCTGTTTAATGAATTGCTGCTCCCAAAGGTGCCCTGTTACTGTCACATCATTGGGAAACTGCTTTCTGATCAGACAAAAATAAAGGGGAGAATTAGATTTGGTAAGATTAGATTTCTCATAGAATGGTTTGTGTTGGAAGGAACCTTTGAAGGTCATCTCGTCCAACCTCCATGCAGGCAGGCAAGGACATCTTTGACCGGAATAGGTATTATTGTAACGATTGTACTACTTTGAGTATCTACAAAAGATGATAATAAGGTAATGTGGAGAGCAGTGAGCAAACATCCTTCCTTTTCGGTGCCCATGCCCTGGCTCAAAGCAGCTGACTGGGCTGGTTTGCCAAGAGCAGTCCCTTCTTTGCATTACCTGGGGTAGCTGTGGAACCATGCAATCTCTCATGGTGAGACTTGGTCTTCTGTAGATGGGGTGATGTTTCCTCCTTTCTGTGTCCCTTTAGGCTTCTTGTTTCAGTCTTTTCCAAATGAATTTTACTTTAGGATTTGCTCAAATATAGGTTGAAATATATGTAGCTTTTCATCTCTTTGTATCTGGGCTGTGGGAGAGTAGCGCTTCTCCATGCTGCTTCTAGACTGGGCTGCTCCAACCCTTGCTGACCTTGTGTAACTTACACAACATGTGTTCCTCTGTTACCCTATCTTTTCTGGCTTTAAGCATATTTTTCCTGTTTACAGCTTTCAGAAGACTCAGGATGTTTAACTGCACTCATATCTCACTGGATTTACCATGCGGAGCTTGCTGCAAACATTCTGTAGTACAGTACATATCCAACAGCTTTGGCATTGAGTCCCACCCTCAGTGACTCCCCCCATCTGCCCACCCTCCCCTTCTATTCCTCTGGGGATTTTGCTGTTACAGCAACCACAGATTGTTTTCTTGCATCTGAGCGTGCTCTCCTCAAGGCACAAGTAGAATATGTTCTGCCAGTTCCACAGTTTGTTTCCTTTTGCAGATGAAAATACAGAGGTTTGATATGTGCTGCAAATGTACATTTGTATTAAAGTAGCACTCAACATTGTCCAGAAAGGCAGTTCCTACAGGGACCTTAAAATCTAGAAGATTCAGTGTTAATCTAGTGTCTGTCCTATCTTGTCTGTGAGCTGCCACATTATTTTTCATCCACTCTGATAAGAAAATGCAGGGATTTTTCTAATGATAAGACACAGAAAGTTTAACTCATTTAACAACAGAAGATGTAGAGGTGATAAATGTCTCAGTCTTCATATTCTGGTTTTCATCTAAAGCGTTGACATGTATCCTGCTAAAATGCCTATTACCATTGAGAGATAAATGATAATTAACCAACATTTTCTTCTAACACGTTAAGAGTTTTGCAGCTAATACACTTCCTGTTATATCTACTTCAGTAGCTGTGCATGTGCCTGCATACAATTACGAAAGAAAAACTTCTACTGGTTAGAACCAGAACGAGACATAAACTGTGGCCTCATGTCAGCATGATTTCAATTCTACTGAAATTAATGGGATGTTAGTGCATGCTTTTATGCAAACATTTTCTGACTTTGGTGTCATTCTACAGATAAATAGCTGCTACACCTTCTGTGCTGCTAATACAGCCAGTGACACTGAACACGGGGCTGTGGAAGAAGTGATGGGAGGAGAATGAAAAAGAAATCACTGCAGCTTGTCATAAGCACGGACAGCAGTGTTCAGATTTGAAGTATGCAGTTGTTGTCCCTTTTCATCAGCTTTTCCTTGAAACTGTTTACTTTAGAGCTCTTCAGCTATGGCCAGGAATGCAGTTATCCTATTTTAGGCTATATGAACTCAATAAAGCTCTGGGCCATTCCCACAGTGGGTGAGGGAGCTTTGAGCTGCAGTGCTGTGGCCCACCAAGTTCTGTGGGTATTTAGAAGTCTCTTTGCTTTCAGGTGCTCACTCCCTCTCAAACAATGAGCAGACACTTAAATGTACCTTTGTTATTTGGTCATAGGATCATAGAATCATTAAGGTTGGAAAAGACCTTTATAATCATTATAATCATTTATTAATCACATAATCATTTGTAATCATCTAGTCTGATTGTCTGCCTGCCACCAATACTGTCCACTAAATCGTGTCCCTAAGTACTGCATCTCCATGTCCTTGGACACCTCCAGGGACGATGACATCCATCACCTCCCTGGGCAGCCTGGCTCAATGCCCAACCACTCGTTCAGAGAAGATTTTTCTGAATGTCTAACCTTCACGTTTCTGTCATTTGGATGGACTGAATCTCCTGCAAGAAATGGATTCCTCCAGCTAATCTACTAAAATCAGCTGCAGAGAGAGGGAGAGAAGTTTTGAAGTAGAGAAGGGAGCTGGTGATAGATATGAGAGGCAGATGGGAGAGAGAGCAGATATAAACTCAGCCTCATTTTATGTGTCATGTATCACCAGTGCTTGTGCTCAATCACATTTTCAATACATTATACACTCGTTGTGTGTGAAAATACATCGGATACAGTAAAAAAGGAAAGAAAGAGTTCGTACTTGTACAACAAAAGTTCTTGCTAGTTCAACCTGGTAAGCTATGGGGATCATTTCTTTCACTGCTGTATCTGTATGCTTTTTGTATACTTCATTGTCTGTATCCTGAACCTAAACAAACTGGCTTAAGCTAAACAGCCTTGTGAGTGAACTCTAAGTCAACCCTCCTACCAGAAAGAAAGGCCAGTCCCATTAGTATCCTTATCAGATGGTGCAACTTCCATTTATCTGCCCTATGTTCTTTGTACCGGGTCTTTTTTATTATTAGACCAAAAGTTAGAAAATTATCAACAGTTTGGGAGTAAAGGGTACAAACTGAGTCAACCTGCCTGGGACTGCCTGGATCCAATTCAGCCCAGCAGCCAACACCAAGCAGGACTGAGCGTGGCACTGCTGCTTACAGGGCTGGATTTGTCCCACCTGGAATTTGAGAAACAAGCTGTTTCTTGTGCTTTCTTCACTCTGCTGCTTATTAAGAATTTGACCTTTTCAGAGGTCAGTGTCTTTGTGCACCCCCGAGTCTTGTAAGTGAGGGGGTATTCCAGCTAAATCTCCAAGCACACATCATCCCTGCAGGTATCCTAAGGAGCAGCATCTCTTCTGCTTCTGGCTGATTTGCTCCTCTGTGGCTGCCTGTTTTGCACCATCCCCCGTTTCTGTGAAGGCTTTTTGTTGGGACCCAGCAGCTTGTGGCAGAGTTCATCAGCCCGGTCCACATTCAGCTCATGCTGAAATCTTTGTGCTATTTTGTCTCACTTCATTCAAGTGTTCTTCTGACAGGTATTTATTTTTTCTCAGTGCTCTCTGCTCGGTGAATAAGGATCATCTGCTTACTGTCTGTGAGCTTTTTGACCATGGCAGTGCTTTTAAACAAGCAGATTTGTTCTTAACAGCCGCTCACAACCTGGTGTCAATGTGAATGATTTAAAAAAGCCTGTTTGGGCTGGAATAGCAGGCTGCCATTCAGGGCTCATGCCTGAACCGATTGCCTGCTGGGGGTCAGGAAGGGAATTCCTCCATCAGGAACAGCACACAAAGAGCTGTGAGCGTTTCTGAAGAAGGGAAAAGCTGGCATTCCTTTGGGGCATCAGCTACCTGCAGCTCTGATGTGCCAGAAGCTTGTTCAGGACACCAGTTTAACTCGCATATGGGGTTGCATCACTTTGACTCCCCATTCACCACAGTATTCGTTACACATTCTCCAGGAGGAAACTTGACATCCACCTCCTACCTGCTGTAATAAAGCCCCTCCGTTTGCTTTTGGCCTGGGTGAGTCGAGGGCACTGCGGTCTACAGCTCCCCATAGTGGGAGATCTCTGAAAACGCTGGGTAATGCTTCAGCCTTCAGAGTTTGCAGGAGTGGGGTGGATGGCTTTTTTTCTGCTTTTTTTTTTTTTCTGCTTTTTTTTTTCTTTAAAATCGTCTCTGCACTTGACCTCCTTTGCAGGAGGTAAAACATATCCCAAGTAATGAGCTTTATTTTTCTCAATTTTGTAAGTTCAAAGCAGCAGAAACATTTGGTGGCTTTTGTCTCCAGTTTGGGAAAGAAAAATGCAGCCCTCAAATTCCTGCTGTGCTGCTGGTGAGTGAAATCTGTCCTGAGCCACAGCTGTACATCAGTAAGGCAGGCAGAGGAACTTCTCTTACACAGAGTACAAGCAAGCAGGTATCCGCAAAGCAAATACAATTCTGAGGCATAAATGAGGAAGACAGGGATGTAAAGGTAAGAATCTGGTTTTGTTTGGGCCAGTAACCTCAGATAAGGTTCAACTCAAATGAAGTGGTTAACATTTCTCTCAGGTTCTGGCCTGCTTCTCTGAATTGAGAAGGGGAAATTCAGGTTGGATGTATGGAAAAATTTCTTCTTTAAAAGGATGGTAATGCATTGGCACAGGCTGCCAGGGGAAGTGGTAGCGTACCATCGGTGGAGGTGTTCAAGAACTGTGGAGGTGTGGCACTGAGGGATGTGAGCATGGTGGGGTGGGTTGCACTGGATGATTGTAGTGGTCTCTTCTAATCTTAATGATTGTGTGATTCTCTGAAGAGCAGTAGGTGCTGATGAGGGTGCCTGGAGAGATGTCTCAGCTCTGAGACTCAATCCTGGAAAGAAGCTATGCAAATCTGCTTGTGATACACCTTGTGGTGTCCAAGCTGGATGCTCGTATGGCCATGGGCTTTGTGACCACAGAAAAAAATTAGGGGAAGATGGTGGCATTCGTTGTGATGAGAGTTGTGCTTTGGTCAAATCCTGTATCTTTTAGCCAAGAGAGGTCTTGGTAAGGAGATCTTTTCATGGAGAACAGTGCACTACTTTATAACTGAAACTTTTGAAGTGCACTGGCATAAATGAAAACAGGCATAGGCTGAAAACACTGTTAGACCATTTTGGGTCAGTTGCAAACTTATATATTGTATGCCTCAAGTAATTATTTCGTTTATTTTACATGGATCATACAGGTGTATTTCATAACGTCTCAGTAATCAAGAAAGGAGAGCAGTCTGTTGTACAGATATTAGGAATCAACCCATGGTATCTTCCCTTCTAATTCATCCAAGCTTGAAATAGCCTGAACTGTTTACTGAGTACATTCATGGTGTTTAATTCAGCTCCGATTTCTGCCCCATGTTTTGTTGTTGTTGTTGTTTTTTTTCCAGACAAGTTAGAAATTGAAGGAAACATAAGCATAACACAATCTTATCTTTTTATTACAGACAATGTATTAAATCAAGCTATAAAAATGTATGGTTTGTGTCACATAACGACTCTTGAAAAGCAGACAGTGAAAAGCTCCAGAGGGCTTGAAAAAATCCTTGTCACTGTTTTCCAACATAGCAAAAGCCAAAATCCAGTGCCCTGGAAAGTCAATTTTGCTATGAACGTGGGTTGGTAAGGGCTTTCCCAGGGAATGCTGTTCACACAGCACTGGGTGTCCAACCATTCCTGTTACTCAGTGCCGTAACAGAGGACTGCAATAACATCGTTGCTGCAAGCAGATTTACACAGATACACCCAGAACAAATATTTCCTGTCATTTTTTATCTCCTTTGTTAGATATAAACACAAATGTCTCCAAGGACAATCAAATGAGAACACTTTGAAATGAACCCAAGCAGTAAGCAAGTGCATTAACATGCAGGATCCTATTTTATTTTTCTAATTAAATTCAATTGTGTTCTCTGACCTGCATTTTAAATACTGAATATTTAGTGAGATTCCTGTATTCCCCCCTACCCTGCCTGCTTTCAGACTTTGTTCGACATGTGAATAGCTCCATTAGGGAAATGTGAAAGCACTGGACTACACATTGACTTGCTGTTCTGACATTCCAGAGGGAGATGCTACTAAGCTGTAAATTACAGAATTGGACATCATTGATTTGAATTCAGATTTGGCCTGAAAAGCGAGGTTTAGCTATTTGACCTGCCCTGACCTGTCTCTGTCTTTTGTTTGGGATGGTACCTGATGTGTTTGCAAATTCTTTCCTGTGCTCCTGCATACAGAAATCTGAAGTATTAAGATGTTCTAGCCCGTATCTCTTGCTTCACTGATATAAAAATCATTTTGTTCCCCGTCATAAAGGAAGGCTACCAAACATATTGTTGGTGCTTTTCTCTTTGTGACAGGGTCAGAAGTGTAGCTGCAAAACACCACGTTGTTTATTAGACCCATGAAACTCCAAACGTGATTAACCTAATGTTTAACACAAGAATGAAATAACTATTTAGAGTTAGTTCCCTGAGCTGGGTTTAGAAAGTGGCAGGGTAGTAAAGAATGATTCCAGGAAGATGTATAATACCCTCTGTTTGAATCACAGCATAGCACAAAGCTTTGCTTTTGCGGGACAGAGCTGATGGCCGTGCTGATGTGCCTGAGCTGTGCTAAAGGCAGCAGTGACAGCCCTGATGTGGAGAAGGAGGTGGAACGAAGCACTGAACTGTGGGACATCATCCATTTCCTCAAGTGAGAAAGAAGGAGTCAGACACTTTAGTGGGGTCTGTTGTGATAGGACAAGGAGAAATGGTTTCCAACTAAAGGAGTAGAGATTTAAACTGGATATAAGAAAAAAGTTTTTTACAATAAGAGTAGTGAAGCTCTGGCACAGGTTGCCCAGGGAGGTGGTGGGTGCCCTGACCATTGAGACACTCAAAGTCAGGCTGGATGGGGCTATGAGCACCTGATGGAGCTGTAGGTGTCTGTCACTGTAGGGGGGCTGGACCAGATGGCCCTTCTAACTGAAGCAATTCTATGAGTCTGTGCTAACAGCTATGCCTAAGCTTAAAAGAATGGAGGGTCAAGGAGGCAGAGGTGTACTAGACACCTAACTGCCTTCCCTTAACTCGTGCTGTTTTGTTTCATGATTCTAGAGATGCTTTTCCACCCATTTTTTTATACTTTTTTAATAGTAAAGCAAGCTACTTTTTCCATTTTGCCTTTTCCAGGTCTTATTCCTCTCAAGAAGCTCAGCACAGAGGTAACAGCCCTTGAGCTAACTCTCCTGATGGGGACCTGCTGCTATATCACAGAATCATAGAAGCATAGAATGGTTCAGGTTGGAAAAGACCTGAAGGATCTCCAGTTCCAACCCCTGCTGTGGGCTGGTTGCTCCCCACCAGCTCAGGCTGCCCAGAGCCCATCCAATCCAGCCTTGAACACCTCCAGGGACTGGGCATCACAGCTCTCTGGGCAGCCTGTTCTATTTGAAACATGCAGTTAAGTGTCAGGGTTCTCAATATGTGAAATGTTCTGATAGTGGCAGCTGCAATACTTATTTTTTGCTGACCTGAACAGCTTGTGCTTTGCACATTTTGGATGTAATACATAGCAATGATACAGTAAAATGATTTCATTCGTGTGCTGCCTCCCCATTGACATTATTCACTCCTCTCCCCAGGTCTCCACAGGCTGGGGAGAGTTAAGCAATCTGCATTTATCAGATACTGGTGGATGCTGCTGCTTCAGATGAAACAAATGCTGTTGGCACTGAAGGCAGTGATTCTCTTTCCCAAGTCTACTGAATCACAGAATCACAGAATGGCCAGGGTTGGGAGGGACCTCAAGGATCATGAATCTCCAGCCCCCTGCCACATGCAGAGCCACCAACCTCCACATTTAATACCAGACCAGGCTGCCCAGGGCCCCATCCAACCTTGAACACCTCCAGGGTCGGGGCATCCACAGACTCTCTGGGCAGCCGTTCCAGCACCTCACCACTCTCTCTGTAAAGAACTTCCCCCTGACATCCAACCTAAATCTTCCCTCCTCCAACTTAAAACCATTTCCTCTTGTCCTGCCATTATCTACCCTTGTAAAGAGGAGTTGACTCCCCTTCTGTTTGTAGGCTCCCTAAAGGGAGCCTAAAGGTACTGAAACTGAAAGAACCTTCCGTCATGCTCACATGTGCTTTGCCCTGCTCAAAGGCAGAAGCTGAGAAATCACTAAGCTGGTTGTTAGAAATGCAGATGCTAGCAGTGGTATTTAGAGAGGTCCTTTTAAATGCTTTCTTAATGTTTTAGGCTCAGAAGTAGCAGTGATTTTGAAATTTAAGCAACGGAGTTTTGCATTTGCTCATTAAAATTGCTGCTAGCAGTGAGTTTTGGAGGGCTTGGGAATGTACCAGAGGGCAGAACTAGAATTCAAGATGGATTGCTTAATCTGGTGAAATTATGTGAAAAAGCGCACGTGCAAAGTTGATTTTGTACTAATTAATGGTGTGAGCGCAGGATGAGGGCAGAAACACAGTTACAGAGCAGCTCTGCAAGATCTGGAGAGGTTTTGATGGATCTCAAACCAAACACAGACAACAATGTCATGCTATTGTGAAAAAAAGCAGTCCTCATACTGGGGTTCATTTGCAAGACATGTTTAGTAAAGCTCTTGTCTTTGTCCTGCGTGGTTGAGCTGGGGTCAGTGCCCATATTGGAACTAAATGGCTTTTAACTAAAAGAGGGGAGATTTAGGTTAGATGTTAGGAAGAAGTTTTTTACTGAGAGGGCAGTGAGGCTCTGGCTCTGCTGCCCAGAGAGCTGTGGTGTCCCATCCCTGGAGGTGCTCAAGGCCAGGTTAGATGGGCCCTGGGCAGCCTGAGCTGCTGGGGGGCAACCAGCCCATGGCAGGGGGTTGGAGCTGAATAATCTTCAAGGTCTCACCAAACTGAAGCCACTCCATGATTCTGTATGGGGCTCTGTGTTAGCAGAAAGATGTGGTCATTCAGTGAAGGAGGAAGGATGACATTGATGTTCATATAAATAAAATGTAATAACATAGTGGGATAAATTGTATTTAGTAGCTGTGGGAGCAATAAGTGGAAGCTTCACTGCTGTGTTGGATGAAGGGAAAGTCATTCTCGAATGAACCAAGTGGCCAGTATGGAATTTGTAATGTAGGAGAATATTAGGAGTAAAGCAAAGGTCTGTCCAGAGAGGCAGTGTAGCTCATCTCAGGGTAAGGAATTGAAGAAGATGACCCTTTCATGCCCCTTCCAACCTTCTTCTTCCCTCTTCTGATTTTGGGAGTGAAGGACAGTAATTTTGTATCTGAGTGGACCTTAGACTCCAAGAGTGGCTGTGAGATATTTTCATAGAATCATAGAATTGTGTGAGTTGGGAGGGACCTTTAAAGGTCATCTAGTCCCGCTCTCCTGCAATGTAGAGGGACAGCTTGAGTGAGTTGGAAGGACATGAAACCTCTTCCAAGGCAACATAATGGAGAATGTAATCTCTTTGGGTAGATCAATAATCCATCTCCCCACCTCTGGAGAAGAATTAGTACATTCAAGCAGAGTTAGGCAGAATATAATTGTCTCATGCTTGCAAAATTGTCCATATCTCTTCCTTCAGTTGTATGTCCTACCCTGTCCCACTGTGCAGTGACATTATGTGGGCTCTGCAAGGAAAGAGCAGCTGGATTTGCCCCTTGAAGCATTCAGCTGGGGTGGCTGCAAAGTGAATTCACTTTTCTTAAAGAAGCAGCTTCAGTTGAAAGTACAGGATTTGCAGAGGCTGCTGCTATCTGCAGATTTATGCTTACACTATGAGCACAAGCTGAGATCAGAATGATGGAAATGCAGCACTCAGAGGAGCAAATTCCTGTTCAGTGATCCTGTTAAGTCCAAGCTGTGTAAGCAGCTCTGAGCACTTGCTTTCTCTGTCCTCCCATGCAACAAACATCAACATTTTTAACCACAGAGAAAATTGGAATCGGGTCACAGTTTACTTTAGCAATTAAAAAAAAAAACTTGCTATTTATACAGAATATGAAGCAATTTGGGCTTTGCACAGCAGGGAGTAAGATGGTAATTTCACAGTGTCATTTTTCTCTCGCTCATTTCCAAAAGCAAAAGACCAAGGTGATTTGGGTTTTATTTTGGCAGATATGACACCTGTGCTTGCTTCCTGGGATTGAAAAAGAGAGAAAAAATTGGAAATTTCAGTCTCAGACAAAAAATAAATGTCCAGAGAAAAGAAAGTGATAATAATTCCAACGTGATGCCATCGTGGTGCATCTAGGCTTGAGCACAGTCCAAGGAGCCTTAAACTCCTGAATACTAGTTCAAACATGTTCATATAAAATGGATAGTGTGCCTTAACCATGAATAAAAGGGACTGGGGAGGAGTCATGGGGATAATTCTGAGCTACAGTTACTTTTAATGAAGCCCTTCCAAGTTTTGCCCCTAACTTCAATAAAGTCAGATTTCACCCTATGGAAATGATCTTCCCAAGAACTAGAAATAGGTTGGACATTTTATATAGGTGGATGGAACTTTTCTCTAATTTCTGTGAATTTTCCACATTCGCTTTGGGAGTTCAGTTATGCAAATAAATTAAAAGAAATGGGGGAAAGTGTGCATGTGTGTGTCTGCATGTGGTTTTAAACAGCATGTTGAATATATTAACACTGAATGAGAGTGGAGGGAATTCATCAAACATTTTACATTCTACTAATTCCTGAGCTACGCAACAGATGTAAGAGTAAACCAAGTGGCACTGGTGGAAGAAGCTTTTTGCAGAGTTCAGTTGACATCTGGCTACAGTTAAGGCATGCCTTTTTAATTCAGAATGAATACCCCTTTCAAATATGCAGCCTTATAGGTTGGCAATTGGGAAGGGCCAACATTAGTCAAGGGGGCTGTAAAGAATAATGTTTGCTATTGGAAGAAGTGTTCAGTAACTTGCATGTTATGAGCTTTCAAATTGCCTTGGCTGTGGATCTAAGAATTGCAGTGATGAGCTGTGCAGGATTCTGAAGGAATCCAAAGAGAAAAAGGGAGAAAGACTCAAACTGCAGAGAATCTCCTCTTGATGGCTGTCTTCTGCTGCGACGTGAGCTGCATTGGACTGCTGGCCCAGCTGATGCTCTTGCTCCAGTCTCTACCAAAGCATCCTGGCCAAGAGAATTGTCACCTAATTTGAGGGTCAGTGCAGACAGGGCATATTTCTCAGCAGGGCTTGTGAAGGCAAAGAATTTACCATCAAAGAGTAGAACTCAGAGAAAAAGAGACTAAACAAGACTCTGTTTCAAGGCTGATACAAGCTTTTGGCATTAAAACATTCAGCCTGGTTCTGAGGGACAATTCTGGCACTTCTGGCATGTTTTTATTCCACTGGCTTCATGGCACCATGTCTGTGGTTTTGCTGGGATTTGCCTCCATGTTTCTCCTTATCTCCAGTTTGCAGCTGAGCTGTGTTCTAAGGAAAGGCATAAATCCTTCACGCCACAGGTTTTTTGCACACAGCATGGCTCTGACACTAGGAATTGAAAGATAGTTGACCAAATCCTGGCAGTGTGGGAGTTTCTCCATGTTTAATAAAAGTTCAACCGTATCATTTATCTGTGCTCTGAATAACTGTGTGATACTTGCTGTGTACTAATGCTAGGAGCAATATTTATAGTGAACTCTCCTTAGGGAAAGTTTAAAGTCAGCATTTTACACACTATATCTCATTGCCAACCATCTTAAATAAAATCCATAATTTTTTTCTTCTAGAAGTCCTGACATCCTTTGCCTCTATTCTTATTTCTCTTACTGCATTTTCACTGGTTGACTTCTTGATAGAAGATCTTCTGTTATTTGTTCCTCCTTCCTGATGCTTGACCTGTACCTTGGATCTTTCTACAGGTTGCACTCCATATGTCTGCATGTCATCAACTGTTTTTTGTATAACATCTCTAATGTGCAGTCATTCTTTTTTAGCTGTTTTGCCAAGGGACACGGTCTAATGGGGAAATATTGGTGGTAGATGGACAGTTGGACTGGATGATCTTTTCCAACCTTGGTGGTTCTATGGCTTTATTATTCTTATGCTACAATTTTCACACAGCTATCATTTCATCCAGGCTTTTTATCATTCCATATTTGAATTAACCCAAAGCATTTCAGCTTTGTTTCATGTCTTTCTGAGTGCTGCTATTTTTTCTCCACTTTTCTGTAGTGAATCAAAGCAGTCTTTGCTGTAAGAGTAATTCATAAGTGATCATCATTGCAAGGCTCTTTTTATTTATTGTCAAGGGATTGACTCTCAGCTCAAAGCTGCCTGCAACATGAGCCTCAGTCATTCCCTTCTTGTATTTTCTGTTCTCACCTCTTGTTACCCCTGCATTTGGAAAAACTTTATTTCATTATTACCAAAGTTGGTATATTAATGACTTCAAAAACTGCCTTCTGGCCTACTGATACATCAAGCTCATTGCTTCTCTTGCAGACACACACTTGTGCTTCCCTGCATGACTGCACCAGTCATCACCTGTTATGCTTTATAAGCTATTTGGGGCATGCATTTGCTCTATTGATACCACCTCCAGGACAACTCTCTTCTCACCAGCTGAGACTCCTCAGGTGCTCTTGGAATTCAAGAAGAGAAGGAGATTTGCAGATTATTTATTTGGTGGGCTCTATCTACGTACCTCTGAGCCCTGCCTTTTGGGAGATTTTCTTTAACCTTTTGTCCAGCATGGAAACAATGAATTGATTCCTGTCTCATTTTAGGGAAAGTGCTGTAAACCTTTAGCCTCTGACCTCCCTAATGAGCTGTGCTGGCAGAAGCATGCTCTGTGCGTGCTTCTCGTCCTTCCTGCAAGGCAGAACTAAACATCCATATCTGGCTGCAGTTCCTCTGCAGTCTGGAAAAAACTTCCCTTTGGTGCTGTAAAATGGAAAACTCATTTTGCACGCTTCAGCCAAAGAGCACGAAATTCAGCTTGTGAACTTTGCATGGCAGCAGTGTTGAAAGGTGAACTACCTTTGTGTTCACAGTAAAATCTATATGGAAAGAGAGCTGCTGGGGAATTGAGATCATATCCAACTTATTATTTACTACATGTCAGATTTGTAGGGCCATGACATATTCACAAATTTTGTGAATGAGAATAATAAGACTGACGTACAACTTCTCTGGAGATGGAGTACTGCTATAAGCCCCTGTACCCTTTGGTCCAGTGCCATTCCAAAACATCTCCCGGCCAGCATTAATACTGATGAGGCAGTCCTGGTGTGATGGGGTGAGAAACATTAATCCAGACTGAGCCCCAGCCACCAGACGAGGGAATATGGGAAAAGTATCTCCCTCTTACAAAAAAAAAGCCTTTTTAAATAGAATCATTAAGGTTGGAAAAGACCACTAAGGTTATCTAGTCCAACCATCAACCCATCACCAGCGCAAAGCTTTATACAAGTTATACCAGACAGCAGGAGTCTGAACTTCTTTGAGATCTAAGAAAGATCACCCTATAACAAACGACAGATCGCCCTATAACAAATGACATATTGCTGATTTTTTTTTAACTTTAGCAATGAATAAGAGATAAAAATAATATCCCTAAGATTCAAATATCTGATTTCTGAGCATACAAGTAGACATTACCTGTCTCTTAACACTTGTTTTCAATGTCTTTATTTCTATTGCATGCTAGTATAAGTAGATAGATCTGTAACATATGTACTGCTGTAACTAGCTAAATCTGGTCAGCCAACATATATATATAACATATGTTGAGTGGAAATGTGCCTATTACAGGTAAATGCCATGAAATTGCTTTCTAGACATGTGATGATGCCTCCAGCAAAGAAACGCAAGCTCTTCCTAGATCCCCAGTTTCCTACTAAGGATTTACCCATGTTTGTACCAATTGTGTCATTCTAATTTCAGGAGTCTTAGCGTGGAGAATCGTTGGCACCACATCATTGTTAGCATCACACCATTACGCCTTCCTGTTAGATAAACAGCATGAAAAGGAAAAATCTTACAGTGTTATTGCCAGCTCTCCTTTTATTCTGCCCTGCTGGGTTTCAGCCAATTAATTCTGAGGGCTACTGTTGCATAGTAGGTAGCTAATGATCAAGTAATTTATGCTGATTACATACATCATGTTGTTGGTACTGCATCCCAATTACGTGAAGCAAAGCAAAAGTTTGGAGCATTTCTTGCATGGTGCTTCTTGCTTTTACAAAGAGCAACACGCTGTCTTTTCCCCTCTGCTCTACAGATCTGTTTCATACATGCATAGTTCCTCTAAGGAAGCATTCCTTGGCTATCTGTCACACTGTGTGTTGATATTCCTGCATTGTTCCCCAACAGGCCTACTTATTGCTAATGCTGGCACTGTGAGCTTCTCTAATTTGCACCACATGCTCAGGTGGGAGTTATGCAGCCCACTGGGAGCAGCCTGGTTTTCTCTGCAGACGTTGCAGTGGAGCCACAGGCAATAAATCAGAGTCTTGGAGTGAGGGTGTTTTCTCTGAGTCACGCACAATAAGAATTCAGCTAAACATCCAGTGTTCTAGTTCTGAGATGAATGTCATCCTTGAGGAAAACTACTTGCACAGAAGTATTACTTTAACATAACAAATAATTTGGAGCTGACTTACCAGCTTGGCTCCTGGTGTGCTGAGAATACCACAAGCTTGTGGTGAGGATGAAATTCATTGTGCTCATCAATATTGCTTTCTTGTGTCTCCTGCCTCTTGTTACCATTTGTCTCCTTAGGACAAAGCCTGTTGCTGGTTGGTTTGTTTTGATTTCCTTCTTTTACAGGACTGTGATGTGTGACAGCATCTACTCTAATATAAATATTTTTGATGGCTTGCTCAAAATCCAGAACAAAACACAGTTATAAAAAAAAGAATAAGCTCCTATTTTTCTATGTTGTCCACACCTGTCAGTCTTCAAGTACCTGGAGTGCTTCAAGCTCATTAGTTCGTGCTGTTATTAAGCAGTATTCATAAGGTCTTCAGTACTAAATACTGCTCACCATTGATGTATTTCCTAAGGAGAGTTTATGTTGATTAATTACTTAAGTAAAATATTAGAAATGATGTAAACCATAGTGTTTCCCAAGTATTTTCAAAGGTGAGTTCTACTGAGAAATGAATAGCGTAGTACTACCCAGATTGAGATAATAAATGACAAAGGGAGGTGAGTTAAAAGGCAAGAAAGGAAGCGCAGGACTCATTCTCTGAAGAATTATGTGCATGCTTGACACAGTGTGTCAAATGCAAAAAGCCTCTGCCAGGTCAGGAGGCCTTCATTGCTGGTGTCTGGAAAAGAATGAAGTCAGAGGAGTAGAGTTCTGCACATGCAAGAAAAAAAATGATCGTGAAGAAATCTCAGACTTGCAGTGATAAAAACAATGGAAAAAAACTATCTATCTCCTCATTCGAGATATAAAAACAAAACAACCAACGAAGAATCAGGATTTGAAACAGCAGTAGATATGCTAAGGGTATGTTGATACCCAGTTCCCATCAGACTTCTCCAATTATGCATATGTAAAAATCTTCTGCCATAATATTCCTATTCTGCAGAGCTCAACAAGCTTTAAACCAGAATACATGTATTCCATGTGTATATACAGGAGGTATATGCATGAGTGGTAATGTGTTGGCACAGGCTGCCCAGGGTGGAGCTGCCAATCCTGGTTCAAGAATCATGGAGATGTGGCACTGAGGGACGTGGTTAGTGGGCACGGTGGGGACGGGCTGATGGTTGGAGTAGATGGTCTTAGAGTTCTTTTCCAACCTTAATGATGCTATGATTTTGCAATGTCTCACAAGCGCTACCGGAATCCGAACTGGAAACATTCTTCTGTCGTCAACAGCACAGGGGGAACTGTGTCCACCCACTGTCCAGTTCCATGAGATAAATTACCTGTGGCTTTTCTTCTGTTGTGGTGGGAGAACACAGCTCTGCTCTTAGGTGGAATGTGGGGTTACTCTACAGAATTCTTCCCACACCTTTCAAGCCCCCTACCACTTGTGACAAAATGAATCTGATGTTGAGCACTTGCTTAGAATCCTGGCCATCTGTGAAGCTCTCTTTCTGCTGGCAATTTCCCCTGGCAATTTCTGGCAATTTTCTCCTCCTGGAATAGATTTTAATATGAAGGAGCAGTATGAAAGGGAGTATTCGCATGTCATTTGTCCCTCAGGTGCAGGCATGCCTGGATGAACTGGTGTGATCCAAAGACAACGACAACTCTTTTTATCGAGTCTGAGGGAATTCCTCACCAGCTTGTTCTTGAAGTAGCCAGGCCAACAATGACAAGAATGTGGAAATCAACCAAGCAATTGTATTTGCAGTGCTGGTTAACAGTATTCCTTCATCTGAAACAAATCAGTTACAGACCAGTGAAACCTGCTGTGCCGAGTGTGAGTACATAATAGAGTCCTTGTTGGGCATTTCCAGAATGTGCAGGTCACTTAAACAGGCTCAGTGAGAGGCAAGAGAAGAGAAATTTTATGTTTTATTGACCAGAGACATAGAAACCTGTGTATCATCTTATTTAACACTCCATTTACATAGAAAAATCTGTCGTTGTATTCATAAAACTATTGCTCCAGGTGCTGCAAAATGCTGTAGGTATGAAGTCTTTGAAATAACTATGAATGAGAGGAACAAGCAGTGGCCATGGCAGGAAAAGTCAACTAACAGACAACATGAATGGGAATTACCCTGACCTTGATCACCTCTGAAATGCTGCTGCATTATCTGCACTAGAGGTATTCAATCTGTGAACCCAGGGAGCCCAACTGCCTGTATGCTAAACAGCAAATGATGTGCTTGGCATTTCCAAAAAAAAATCATTTGCCCCTTGCTGGGAAATCTACAGCAACCTACAGATCAATAAATATCACCAAAAAATGTGGTGTTTTTTGATGATGTTATAAATGTCAGCCACAATGTGAAGTGGTAATTTGGAATCACAGAATCATGAAGGTTGGAATAGACCCAGTCATCCAGTCTAACCATCGACCCACCCCCCCATTCTCACTGACCACATCCCACAGTGCCACATCTCCATGGTTCTTGAACACCTCCAGGGATGGCGATTCCACCCCCTCCCTGGGCAGCCTGTGCCAATGTCTTAGCACTCTTTCTGAGAAGAAATGTTTCCTAATATCCAACCTGAACCTCCCCTGGTGCAACTCGAGGCCGTTCCCTTTTGTCCTATTGATTTTGGAAGGCATGCTCCCCAGATCCTCAGTTCACATCTAGAACAGAGTTCGGTTCTTCATGTTCCATGACCTAAAGAATTGGCTCCTTCTCTTGGAAACGAAAGGCCTTAATAGTCCTAGGCTGTGCTCCATAGGAAGTCCTTGTTATTGAAATGAGAGGGAAGACACTTCTTCAGTTTTTTCATTGACACAGTAACTGTTTGCAGTTAGGGGAGTATTCTGCAATTAGTTTGGCAGTGTCCATCCGGCAGCCATATAGTTAACGCAGTTAATGTCTGCTATTGCAGAATTTGTTGTTTGAATTATTCTGCAGTCTGTGCAATTCTCTTTAAAGTGAAAACACACTGATCCAGAGCGAATTGAACTGTGGGGTCCTAAATGGGAGTGCAATGTACTGTACTACAGTAGCAAATTTTCATGGATTAATGGCCAAATTGTTGTCTCGTGAAAGTCTGATGGCAAAATTCCCATAGGCTACAACAGAGACAGGACTTTAATCTAAGGAAAGATTCCATTGAAGCATTTGAGTGTCTCCCAAGAGCCAATTATTAAATCAAAAACACCATAATAACTGAGCTCAAATTTATTTTAGGACAGGGAGATGCAGCCGGGAGGGCAGTGCATGCTCGTCGTGTGATTTCTATGGTGACTTCGTTACAGAACTCAGCCCCGGCCTGCGTACAGTGCAGACAGTAATTCTGAGATGAGACAAAGCCTGAAAGAACTGCATTGTAACTGCTGAAAAGAAGCTGTTTCCATCAGCCGCCTCATCAGAAAGCTCGGCAATGTGGAAGCAGAAAGCTCTCTTCTGGTTACTGACCTCCACTGTGCTCTCTTCTTTCAGTGCCATCAGTAGGCTCTGCCTGGCTCTGCTCCAGGCTCCAAGAAAGCCCCAACTAACCAAACAGATGCTGACAAAACCCACACTCTGTAATGTGTCTCTACAGTGCACCTTAATCTCTGTGTTTCTTCTTCTAAACCAAAAAGGTGGCTGATGGCAAAAATACATTCGCAGGGCTCCATGTGAAGTTGTGTCATGTTTCAGTTTTTTCCCCTTTACTGGTCATTGTTAAATAGCAGAAATTGACTGCTAGAGGCCTTGCCAATACTGTGGAGGAGCTCTCAAAGTAACTTGGTTATCCACCAGGCTGTGTATCTACAGAATCCACCGAGCCCTCTGGATGAACCAAAGCCCTTTAGTGGATGCAGCTCCTTGGTTACAGCATCGTGCAGCTTCCACTTGGACTGAGTGGCTCACTGGGGTGAGATGAGCTGACTACATTAACAAGCAGGAAACCTGATTTTGTACTTTTTTCTTTGTTTTCCCAGAGGTTTTTTCTCCATGTCTGGCAGTCTGTATGCTTATCACAGGGTCTCCGAATCACAGGGGTTAGAAGGGACCTGTGGAGATCAGAAAGTCCAACCTCCTGCTAAAGCAGGTTCCCTAGAGTAGGTCACACTAGAGAATCTTGTTACCTTTCTGAGTTGTGAACGTATTTAGCCACTGCAAAATTAAATCTCTGGGATCCGAACCCAGTGTGTATTGGAGAGCCACCCTACTAATACTTATCTTATAATCTCAGTAGATATCTTTCTGCATCTATAAGGGCTCCTGGAAAATATGGCTCTGTTTTCATTAAATTATGATTTACTTTTCATTTTGAGTGAGTAGATTTGATTCTTAATGCTGTTTTTTATTAGAGATTGGAAATGGGAAATAAGTTGGTTTTCCAACTTTGCATGGGTAGCAACTTGCAGAGTAGAAAAATAGTTCTGTACCTGCTAGCGAAACTCACATCCAAATACAATAAGGTGAGACACTTCAGACTGGTAGAAATGGAAGAATTTATGTTTGAAAGAATGTGCTTGTTGGCATTTATTACATACAGTTTCTAATACCAAACTTTGTCAATCCTGTGTATATTAAAAAGCCTCAGTTTTCCTTCCAAGAAAAGTTGCTCAATAATGTAACATTTTTATTGTTAAAGAGGTTATATTTATTTTTAAAACCTCAAGTCTGCAATATGATTAAGCCTTGCTATGTTTTGCCATCACTTCAACTTTCACTTACAGGAGATTTAATTTTTTAAATAATAATGTGATAGTTGTCGTTATTTGCATTTATGTTTTTGTCTAGCAGACAAATCTCGAAGGCTTATCCTATCTCATCTGCTTTGAAATCAACAGGAGGTTTGCCATTTCATTTGCTGGAGCTGGTGTTTTCACACTGGAATCCAAATTGACTTAAGCTGGACAGATGGGTTGGGCTGAGAGCTACACCAAACCCTCTGGCTAAGGAACAAAGAAAGCTCAGTCCACTTTGCTTTCCTTTCAATACACGCAGGACATGGTTTTGCATGGCTGACATGCCAGCTTCATGATTTCTGCCATAGCCCACTGCTGAATGAAGGCTTGTATCGAGCTCAGAGCAAAACTGCAAGGCTTGGGCAGAAGAGGTGTTTTTCAGAGAATCTCAGAGTTAGCTTTAAAGTTTTCCTATCTGAAATTTATTCCAGGAGAAGGACTGGCTCAGCCCTTTGGGCTGCAGGCCCTACTTGCTCACCCCTGGGCTGTACGCCACTGACTCTCACCTGGGGCTGAGCTGTGGAGACCTGCCTTCTCCTTCAGGAAGTGTGGGCTCCTTGGGGCTAGGTTCTTCTTTGTGCTTTGTGCTTGGGAAGGGTTGAGTTGCCAGACCTCTAGGAATCGAGGGTTATTTTCAACTGTGAAGGGTTGGTTTGTTGAAAGGAAAGGCTTTGGGTCATTACCAGGTGGTCAGACCCTGGATCCACTTGACTATTTCTGAAAGTTTCTTCCAGAGCTAGAAGCCCCTGATAGCTCGTATGCAGCTCACAGATGGCTTGCTCTAGGATGCAGTACTGTCTCTGAGGGCCAGGCACTGCAGCAGTTCTGAGATCAATATCTCTATCAGAATTCATTCTGTGTAACTGAGGGCTCCATCCATTGATCTCTTTAAAAAATAAGAGCAAGACCTTAGATTGACCATCGCAGCAGAAGCAGCCTGGAAAGAAGTGTATACTGTTAAACACAAGGCTCACAACCATCCCAAATGAAGCAGACTCCTACTCTGCACTAACCAGAGTTATTTTGCCGTCTTCAAATTGGTGCTGACACAGCGTAGAGCAACAACGTGTTGCCTGCCATGGGGTGTGTGCTTGGAGGATCCCTGTGTTGCTGATGTTATCAGCGCACAGAACATCTTCATGAAAGTAGCCAAGCTGCAAATAGCTGAAAATAAACACCTTCTAGTGGCAAGTGGGAAAGTGGAGGTAAGGGTTATCCTACAGATTTGGCACTAGTAATATCCATTTCCTTAGGTTCTGACACGCACATATATAATAACAGCTAGGGAAGAAGAAAAAAAGAACACAACTTTGCTCCAGGAAATCATCAGAGGAAATACAATAACAGCGTGTGACTGCTGCAGCCCATACAGAATGTTCAGTGACATTCTTGGAAGCTCCCAGTGATACATCCTGGAAATAGCAACTTCAGCATGAAGCTCTCCCAGTTAACTTCTTAGTACTTTTTTTGTGAAAGAGGAGCAAAAGAGAAAGATGTGCAGGATGGAATGAACAATTTTTATTGTACTAACGCAGTAGGAATCCTTTAATAATGAAAATCTGATGAAACTTGGAAGTGCGGATGCCTAAGACTTTCCCTGTGAGCTCCCTCAGGCCAAGGAGTAGTGCTAGCTTTTGGGGCAGCACGTGGCCATGCTTAGGGGCTGGGATGTCCCCTCCCAGCTGCTGCTGGATATTGTGAGAGATGCACAGTTCAAAACCCACTGACTGCTCATTTGCTCCTTAGTGTGCCGTGCTGCTTTTTTCATCACGTTGGTTTTGAGAAAAAAGACTAGGAAGGCTGTCAAGCTTGTTTATTACCCAGTTGGCTGGACTCACTTGGCAACGTTAGCGTGCTGCTTCCGCTGGCATTACAGCCTTTAAGCATGCAGGATTTGACCATGTGCAATTACTGAGTGTAAGACACGATGGAATTAAAAACCACAGGGGACCTAAACTTGGGTGCTCCTCTTGCTGCCCTGATTACTTTTGGGTGCCACAGTAGCAGAAGGACATGTTACTGTAAGTGAGCATCCAAAAGAGGGCTACAAAGATGGAGAAGGGTCTGGAAGGTAAGGAGTGTGAGGTGTGTTTTCCCCAGAATTTACATCTAGCTTTTCAGCAGTGCATATCCAGGGCTTACCTCTTCAGTTCGGTTACTTCAAACACTAAGCACATTCCAAATCACTTTACACTTCCTTTACTCTCTTGTTGACCAATTGTGCAAGTTGTTACTGTCTTGTTGACCATGGTGCAAGACAGAGGAGAATCAAAACCCTGGGCTGAAGCCTGAACTTCGGGGCTCTGTTCCCAAAGATGTGCCCGATCTCATCAGCTTGTTTGGAGAAAACAAAACCAGTGACCATCATGTTGTTCCTGCATACCTGCAAAACCTGCATATAGGTTTTTCACAGCAGATTGTAAGTGAAAATCACTGCAGGCTTCCCACACTCTCGTGGGCTCTGCCTCTGCCTCCCACACTGTACCAGGATCTGTCACCAAGTCAGAAATTACACAGCTGAAACCCCACTTTTAAAGGCAGACCTGAAGTTTTGATGTATCAACTGGCATCTCCTAACAAATTCAGGTGCACGGCTAAAACTGATGCTTTAGTGATTGCCTTTTCCCCATTGCCTAGATAGCAAGCAAAGTCTTGCTTTATCTGTCCATCATTTAACCCTATTGTTTGTATTACGGATTAATAGATGTTCTGCTGGAGGAAGGAAGCTGCTGCGCTGGCCTTCGCCAACATTCATCCAAGCTAGGAGAGACTGGATGCGTTGTGCTGAGGTGGACAGGCAGCAGAACAGCCATGCCAAGAACAATATTTTTGCATGTGAAGTTATAGCATTAAATGGAATCAAGAACAACTTTTTTTTTTCTTTTTTGTAAACTCATTTGAAGGTTTGCCAGCAGGATGATGTACAGCTTCCTAGTCGCAATGAACAGTTCAGCTGTCTCGATCAACGTGTGGTCACGCATGTTGCAAACTGACATAAATGTTTTATTACTTCTTGCTGCAGTTCCTGTTCCATATAAATGTTTGTCAAACAGCTTACGAAATCAAAAGGCAAAAGGTTTTTTATCTTTAAATTTCATCTCTAAGTATTTGTACTTCTTTTTGTTTTTCCCATTCTGGACATGGATAACTGCCCTTGATTAGAAACAGTTGGAAGAAAAGGATGGGAATTTTCATTTTTGAACTTTTTTTGGAAAAATCTCAGGAACTTTATTTGATTTATAGTCAACAGTAAATATCTTTCCAGTGTGGCAAGTACCTTTGAAATTGGAAGTAGTTAAACTCAATCTCAAGAAAGTGGGGAAAAAAAATTAAAGCATGTATGAAATTAGCAGTATTTTGTCACCTGGGCTATTTGGACATAGTTCTGCTCACGCCATATGGAAAGAATAGAGCTAAACTTTTGAGGAGCAAAGAAAGTAGGAAATAAAAGGGCTATATCATTGGAAGAATATTTAGAAGTCCTGGGGGGGAAGTTTGATAGAAAGGATGTATCATTTTCTATTTGTTATTGTACAAATTGCAGTCCAGATGCTCCAGAATCTGGGCCAGAAATGTTGAGTGTGTGTTATTTAGAGACAGCTCACATTAGGTTGACAACAGACGGAGATAGCAGGCAGAGTGCATGCAGAGTGATGAGAGCTGTAGACCCGAAAGGTCAGCTCACACGTATATGAGTACTTCATGCATTTTCCCTTTTCCTCTCTGCATTAAAAAGGAAGAGAAAAAAGAAATATTCAGAGAAGGAGGAGAACGATGGGTCAGGTCAGAGGTAGTCACGGTAGGCGAGCTACTTTTCTTAGTGGTGCCAAAAGCCATTTGGACAGTGCAGTGACTGATCTCAGCACTAAAGCAAAACATGTGCTTGGCAAAAGAGCAGCCCCTGGGGTCAGCAGGGAGATCATCACAGGGCCGGATGGAGGCTGGGCCGGAAAAGGGCATGCATTTGTGCTGCATGTCATGGAATCACAGAATCGTTTCAATGGAAGGGACCCTTAAAGGCCATCTAGTCCAACTCCCCTACAAAGAACAGGGACACCTACAGCTAGACGAGGTCGCTCAGAGCCATGTCCAGCCTGATCTTGAGCGTCACCAGGGATGGGGCACCCACCACCTCTCTGGCCAACCTGTTCCGATGCTTCATACCCTTCTCATAAAAAAGTTCTTCTTTATATCTAATCTAAATCTTCCCACTTTTCGTTTGAAACCATTGCCTATTGTCCTATTACAGCTGCACAAAGGCCTCCTCTTGTCTCCCGAGACGAGCTGTGTACAGGAATTTGTTCCAGGACTGGGGGCTGATTCTGGTCACAGAGCCAGTGTGAGCCTCGCGGGGAGCAGCTGTGATCCCTGGCTCACGTCAATCAGGGACAGACAGATCATGCCCCCAAAAAAACCCAACATGATATTACATGTCTCCTTATTATAGGCCATGCAAGAGTAGAGTGCTGTAGACCTGCCTCTTCACTGGTGCACTGCAGAGCCATTGGGCACTGGGCATTATGGTGGGTTGATGGTTGGACTAGATGGTCTTAGTAGTCTTTTCCAGTCTTAATGATTCTTTGGGCCTCCCACACATCATGATGGCAGCCATTTCTCTGCTGAGCCCAGCGTTAGCTGCCGGTGTTGGTGTCCAGCAGAGAGCTCACAGTGAGATGGACTGCAGAAATGATAAGGGGAAAATAAGAGGCCTGGAGCCTCAAGCAGGAAATGGAGGCTCACACAGATTTCCTGTGGGATGCCCCATGTTTACCTGCACGTTTGATTATCTTCCAGTAGTGGTTATATAATTGGAGGAGATCTTACTGCTGATTTTTCCAGTGTATTTGTTTCAGTGAGGTGTCAGTTTTCTTATTTAGGGCCCTTCCTCATCTCTCATATTCCTAATTTTTACAGGAAAACATTGTCTTTCTCAAGAATCTTTCATCTGAGGGGGTATCTGAACGCTCTGTCCCATAGTGCTCTGAGATGGGTGTATATAACATATTAAACAGCTATCAAAGCTGTGGTTGGATGGGAGTGAACAGAGAGCATGTGGTACTGCTCAAGAAGCCACTGCTGACTGTCCCTTTCTACAAAGCTTCAGCAGAAGCAGCATACGAGGATGTAGGAATGCTACAGTGGAGAAATAAACTCTGATAAAAATCAGCAACAACATTACTGTTGGCTTAACTCAGGCTCAGCTTCCACCCAGGTGATCTTCTGAAACAGCCAGCTGTATGGTTTAGGCAGCACGTGCCAGTGGTGTTCAACCAAATAGATCCATCAGCAATCATCCACAAATGGCAGTCACACTCCAACCCACCTCTGGAGCAACCTCAAGGCTGGGAGGAGCTCATCCTGGAGTTGTAACAACAGCGGAAATGTAAGCTGAAGAGAGATTCCCATCCTCCAAAATCACAAAGCAGTTTGCGTGTGAGCAGTAAGCACGCCGCTCTCCTTTTGTGTAATTTGCTGCGACCTCAAAGGGAAGTTGGTGCTCGCTATAGCACTGAACCCAAATTATACACAACCACAATTCACATGGCCAGCTGTGTGTATGCATGATGGGAGAAGTTTCCAGACATTGTAAAACTGGCTTTTAAAACTGTATTCTTTCAGTGCTATGGATCACATTTCAACCTTCAAATTGCCTTGATCTTTGTTCTCAGACATATTTGCTTGTCCAAGCTGAGGATAAGGGCTGCTTTTCATAGACTTAGGAATGCAAGTGTTTTTATGCAGAATTCTTCCTGTCTAGGGAAAACATCATAATTGTGAGAAATGTGTGTCTGCAGCATCATAGGAACAGCCATACTCTGACAGAAATACTGTAGTTTGTGCTTGGTGGGGTTCTTACAGAAACTGATGTTACCCCGCTCACTCTCTGCAGGCAGTGAAAGAACAGCACCCCCCACAGCTGAGACAGAAAAGAGAAACCCATAAGCCACAAAGCTGTCCTGGGCTAGCTTGTTGCACTTACTGACTGACATTAAAAAGGTGTGACAGTGGTATGTATGAAACAGATGAGGAATTGCACTGGGAGGCTGGGAATTGTGTAGTTGTTACAAGGATGTTTTCCTTTTCTTGTGAGTTGAGGAAGTCAATCCACTGGGATCTGGGTGCCGAAGTCACATGGGGTATTTTAGTAGAAGGCCGAGAATTTGGGCTTTGCCGCAGGAATCTGCCCTGTGCTTCTCTGTAGCACAAAACATCAGTACTACTTGCTCCGTCAGTACTCCTTTCTCTATCAAGAATTCAGTATAAAGGAAGGAGCATCCAGTGGGCACTACAGGTTTTACACTCATCCATACAGGAGCACTTCTCCTCTGCTACCTGTGTGTGTACAGGTACCGTGCATCACCCCTTAAAATCAAGTCCTTCTGTAGCGTGGTGGTCCTATCTATCCTCCATGCACTGACTTTACACTTCTCCCTTATCAGTGCACTTCATACTTGTAAAGACGTGTTCAAAGCTAGTAATAAGAGAAAAAAAAGAAGTCATCCTAATCTATTTCTCACTTAAGGCAAAGAAGAATTCCCATTAACTCATACAGTAGACTATGAGGTCTTGATTTTTCTGTTGTGGAAAGAAAACAACGCATTGAGTTTAGCCCCAAATTTGAGTTTCTTATTAAAAAAATGCAACAACTGTATCGTGTCACGTCTTACTTGGTTTTAATTGGCTATCTCCACCTTTCCTGATAAGAAGAAAACAAGGCTATTTTTAACTACCTGTGAAGTTACAGAGCCTTAACAAAACCACTCAGCCAAAACCAGCTGCTCTTTGGGGAAGTCTGTCTAGCTCAGTTTGAAAAATCTTTCACTCAGAGCAACAGATTCTTGTTTGCAGACAAAACACACATAATTTCTAGCATATGGATTTTTTTGTTTTGTTTTGTTTTCTGTGGAGGAAAAATTAGTGCCCTGGAGGCTGGCAAACTGTGGGAAGAGTAATGAGTTCTCTGCTAAATTCAGTCTAGAGCTGTACCCCTGCTGTCTGAAAACATGGCGAGGGGCTTCGTGCTGACATTGCTCCTGTGAATTAATGAATAAAGCCCTGAAGACATTTTGCTTATGAGACTTACTCATTGAGATAAACCTCCAGTAACATGTGGGAACGCCATGGCTCTGCTATTTCTTGCCTGTGAGCCTGCCACATGCCCATTGCAGCCATCAGGTCCCTGTGCTGTAAGGGGTTTGGCACATGGACTTTGTTATAGAAACATACAATCACAGAATCGTTTGAAACATAAGGGATCCTTAAAGGCCCACTAGTCCAACTGCCCTGCAATGAACAGGGACATCTACAGCTCCACCAGGTGCTCAGGACCCCATCAGCCTGACCTTGAGCGTCTCCAGGAACGGGGCATCCACCACATCTCTGGGCAAACCATTTTGTTCTGGTCACTCTTACAAGAGTCACTGTTGCAGGATGAGATAAAGATGACAGCAGGAATGAAAACATACCTCTCTAATCCATTGAAAGGAAGCAAAATATATACTGGTGAAACCTCTTTAGTGGTAGGGACAGCTTCCATTGGTAGTGGAGTGCGCTGAAGGTGGTTCTCCAGGAACTGAAACAAGCATGGAATTCAGTTGCTTGATTATCTCTGTCTTGAAGGGTTTTTTTTTTTAGCATTCTCCAGCTCTGTGGGAGAGGAAGGAACAAGGATATGAAAGGATTAGAAATCCATGATTGTATCACTTTGTAACAAAGAAGATGGCCAAGAGCGTGGGATTTTTCAGCTTGTGACTTTGAACCCATAAAGAAGGATTGGCACTATATGAAGACTTTGTAAATCATGGTCAACAAAAGTTTGCACAGCAATAACAGCAGAGAAGATGCAGGGAGAAATCTTTCCAGGTTTCAGATAAGACATGGTGATGTCTTCCATGTACCCCAAAGCACTGTGGGTTTGGTTCTTTTCCAAGCACACACACCTGCAAATTAGAGGTAGTAAGAAGCTACAAGACATTTAAAATCAGAAGATAAAGGTTCACCCTTCCAGTGTGCCTCCTTCCCTTCCTTTTTATGCACATTTTTTCAATACAGCTTTTCCAAAGTGGAAACACTACATAGGACAAAACTAAAAAAGAAGCATGAGGCTCTGCCACACTTCTCCAGAATCTCTAAGTTCCCTGAGCCCCCACCACCTCAACCATAGTTTCCTGATGTGCTAGTAACTATGATTTTGTATCTTTGTTCCCACTGATGGAAGTATGATCTACAACGAGTAAATGATAAAGCTAAGCCAGTCTTGGATCCTTCCTGCTTGTGTTCATCTGAGTGAATCAGCCCCTTTCTGTTGGAGAGGGCAAGTGGTGATAATGCTAGTTGTTGCTTGAGAATTGGCTCTGCCTTCAGGTTCTGAAACAAGTGGCTTTTAACAGACTTGAGCTGCAAAGAGAGAGCTGCCACTATGGGCTTGGTGTTGTCAGAGATAAGAAACCAGAAGCATCTGAGGTTCTTTTTCAGCACAAAACCCATTACTCAGCCTCCACAGAGCATGAAGCCTGGTGGGCAGCAGATATTTTGGCCTTTGTTGTTGGTCAGTGACATAGCATCTGCCCTCTCCATGACAACTCATTCCCCACACATTTATAAATGAACTGCAGCACCTGGCATTAGCTCTGCAGGGCAGTGGCTCACCTTCTAATCATTAGACCTTTCAAGACCAGAAAAAGAGTGGTACAATATGGCTTTCAGGCAGCCTTGAAAAAAAAAAAAAAAAAGAAAAAGAAATCCAAACCTCAAAAGCTTTAATCTTAAACGTAGCGAGAGGTCCATGAATTCCAGCTTTTGATCTGAGGCAGTGTGTTTCCAAACTCATTTCACGCTGTGCTGTTCCAATGAATGTTAGGCTTCAGCCAGGAGTCCTGCTCCTGGATCTGCAGAGCTCTGCTCCTGGCCATGGAGCTGTTCTGCAACGGACCAACTCTGTATGTAAAAGCATTTCAGAGACGTCTGTGGTTGGGAAGGCAGCAGCTTCCTCATCGCACACAGCTGCAGTTGCCCCAGTATGAGAGAACTTGTACTGGCTCTGCTCATTTGGATGCAGTGAGTGCAGAAGTGCAGTGAGGTGGTGATGTCAGATGTCAGACTGATCAGGGATGCTAACACCGTGCTCCCTTTTGAACCTACTGAATGATATGAATTATTATTTTCATTCCCAATACCACTTCAGGAGGTGACTGAGCATGCTGCTGCACACTTTTCAGCCCTTCTGTCTCTAGAGGAATGCAACGAGTCAGGGCATCCAGATCTGGAACTGGGGCACCATGCTGGCGAATGCCCCAAAGAAAGAGAAAACAGCCCCACAGGCCTGAAGGACACATGCCCAAATGCCCAAATACAGGCATTCCACCTTCATGAGACCTGCACACTGACGGCAGCTCTCACATTTACCCCTGGATAAGGAGAGCTGGATGCTCCTGGCTGCATAGCCTTGGAGGGGGTGTTCAGACAGAGATCAACCAATTGTGAAACATACAATTCTTACAAAGGGTATTGGTAGGCATGCAGACTGCTGCTTCTGTAAGGCATCATAGCATTATTTTGAATAAGGATGTGCTGGGATTAACTAGGAAGAAATCTTCTTGTATTAAGTGTGTGAACGTGATGAAATATTGAAACTTTTCACTATTTTAATAGGTGAAAAATAACTGAAAGACCTTTTTATACATAATGAAAAAATGCTACAAGATGAGTTTTAGTGGCTGGGGACAGAAATATCTAGGATGCTGTGTTTCTGCCTTTTCTATCCCTTTCTCCCTTGGAAGAGTCAGGCTGTGGCCAGGTCTGCTGTGATGTGATTCTTTGGGCAAGCAAATGGAGTATTAGTGCCAAATATTTCTGTCCTTCCTTATCTAAATATTCCTTATCTACCCTTCAGGTTCAAAGGTTGCAGGAAGCAAATGGTTTAAAATTGTGATTATCTTCTTTTTTTCCTATTCACTGCAGATAAGCTTTGACATTCACAGTAGCTGTGTTTTCCCTGCTGCTGTACAGTAGTGTCAGCTCAAAGCCAAGCAGTGCCTTAGAGCTGATGTCCAGTGTTGATCTTGGTCTGGTATTTCAGCAATCTCTGGTCCGGAGAATAGAAATGAATGCAAATTTTCTGATGAGAATGTTTTTCTTTAAATTGAAAAAAAAAAAGATGACTCATAAAAACTTAAGCTTTATCTTGTGGGAACATACCAGATCTGCTGGGAAACTCTTTAGGAGAAAGGCTTCTCAGGTCCAGGAAGGAAATCTGCTTCAGAAATGTCACACTGCAGCAAAACCAGCCACGTCCTGGTGCAACATCCATCTACCAGCACAGGGCTCGTGGAGCTGCCCTGGGTTTGGCAGGGAAATCCTGAGCGCTGCCTGCACATCTGCTGACTGCTACTCAGCCAATGGGAACAATTCCTCTTGTCATGGTCCTGCATCAAAGATCTGGGAAGTGCTTGGTTCTGGCCTGATACAGAGCAGAAGAATTAAGAAAAGGCTTGTGGCATAAGGAACATTTCTTCTTGGATGTCCCAGAGGCTGAATGTCCTTTCCCCCCTGTACTTGGCCCTGGGGAGGCTGCACCTCGAGTGCTGTCTTCAGTTTTGGGTCCCTCACTACAAGAAAGTCGTTAATGCCCGGGAGTGTGTTCAGAGAAGGGCAATGGAGCTGTGAGGGATCGGGAGCACAAGTTTCATGGCGAGTGGCTGAGGGAGCTGGGATTGTTTGGTCTGGAGGAGGATCAGGGGAGACCTCATCGCTCCCTGAAGGGGAGGTGGGGTTGTCCTGTTCTCCCAGGTAACAGCGCTAGGATGAGAGAGAATGGCCTCAAGTTGCACCAAGGGAGGTTCAGGTTGGATATCAGGAAAAATTCTTCTCATAAAGAGTGATGAGGCACTGGACAGGCTGCCAGGGGGGTGGAGGAGTCACCATACCTGGGGGCGTTTAAGGAAAGGGCAGATGTGGTCTTGATGCACGTGGGCAATGCTGGTGGTAGGTGAATGGCTGGACTGGGTGATCTTAGTGGTCTTTTCCTGCCATAATGATTCTATGATTCTAGTTTATGATTTTATGAAATCCATAAGAACTTTTCTTAACTCGTGCTACCACACCACTTAGCAATAGGAGCAGTGTCACACTACGTACAAACCGTGGATCTGGCAAATTGGAGAATCGGTTCTGGCCCTTCCCTCCATCACGTGTGGCCTCTGCCAGGTTGCTGTGTCCCTGCTGATGGCCTGGCACACGTTCTCAGCAGCAGCCATGCCGTGGACAAGTGCACGGCTCTCACAGCAGCCATTCCCACGACTGACTGTGTGTGTCAGCCCGGGGTGCTGCTCACAGCTCAATGACCTGGTTATTTTTAATCCCACTCCTTCCTCTCCCTCATTAACCATGCGACCCCACAAAAGCTTGTGCTGGCACACGCGTTGGGGTGGCACGGGGACAGGAACAAGCAACAAGAGGCGATGGAAGGCTGCCAGAAACAACTTTATCCAGATATATCCTCGGATTGCCTTGTGCAGCACTAATAACAGCTACTTGCCGTAGATTAACACCAGAGCCCTGAGGAAAACAGCAGTTTAACAGCTATTTACTCATAAAGCTGCTCATTAGGATTTTTTTCAAGCATTTCTCTGTTTGCTTGAGTAGACGTACCAATAATTACTGATTTTGAATAATTTACTGCCAGCTCTTCATCAAGATACAACTCGGTTGGCTAGTTATGAGTGAAGTTTTCATTAGGATTAAAGCTCTTCAGACTTCTGAAAATGTTTCCTTCTATCCTGCTGTCTAATTTGGTATAAGAATAGCAGAAATCCTATTAATTAAAGACTAAGAGCTTTTATAATCTTCTTCCCAGACTGCAGAATGCATTTGCCACTGCTGCTCAGCGGACTGAGCCCACTGTAGGATGCTGCTGCTCCTCTGAACACACATGTAGGAGTGGGATACACTCAGGCTCCTGCTTACGAAAGGTCAAATTGTCCCTTAAAAGCAGGGATTTCCCATGCAATCTAGAGTTTGATCTTCAGCTGTGGGCAGGATGAGCATCCTTATAGGATGTATGGCAACCCTGCGTGCGCCTTCAAAAAGTGAGCCAGTGGATAATGATTTGGCACTGAGAAGTCATCCTATACACCAGGTCTGTCCCCCATGCTCCTCATATGCCACTAATAGGTGTTGTGACATGGAAATGCATGGCTGATGGAAACACAGAAACTATGTGAAGCAGATGAGTTTGGTAAGAGTATTCAGTGTCTAAATCTAAGCATGATATTTATAAAAGATAAACTGCAGTAGCGGAGTTTCCAGGTCATTGAAACGAGTAGGTATGGAATGTTTTGGGTTGGAAAGACCCTAAAGCCCACTCAGTTCCAACCCCTGCCGTGGGCTGGTTGCCCCCCCACCAGCTCAGGCTGCCCAGGGCCCATCCAACCTGGCCTTGAGCACCTCCAGGGATGAGGCACCACAGCTCTCTGGGCAGCTGTGCCAGGGCCTCACTCTCCTCTGAGTAAAGAATTTCCTCCTAATATCTAACCTAAACCTCCTCTTTTGCTTTGAAGCAATTCCTCCTTGTCTGTCACTATCTGCCCATGTAAAAAGTTGATTTCCCTCCTGTTTATAAGCTCCTTTTAAGCACTAGGAAGACACAATGAGTCTCCCTGGAGACTGCAGCTCTGGTGGTTCAGGAGCTGTGGTGTTTCTGAGGAGTGAACACTCCTGGGAGGCATACCTGCACCGGTATGGTGCTGTCTGCCATCATAGAGGGGAATCACTGTCTGGGACTGGGCATTTTGACAGTGCAAGGACACATTCTGCAGATCCTTCAGCTTTTCTAATTGGGGTGCATCTGCCAGGGTGTATTTGCTGACTGATCCTGCCTTCCCTTTTTGTCTTCCCAGGGAATGGCTTTCACACTTAAAGAGAGGCTGCAGCTGGGAATTCATGGCCTCCTGCCTCCCTGCTTCTTGAGCCAAGATGTTCAGGTTCTCCGTGTCATGAAAAACTACGAGAACAAAACGAATGATCTAGACAAGTATGTCAAAAACATCTCATTTCCTCCTTCCTTCCCCTTTAAGTCATGGTTCTTAAAAGTCCATTGGAAGACTTGAAGGGTTTCCTTCAGAGTCACTCTTTCTCCAACCATCAGTAGTGTTTAATGTTTATTCCTGCCTATCTGCTGTCAGTTGCATGCCATTCCTGTCCCAAAACAGCACTGCTATTATTTCTTTCTTCTACTAGCATATTGCTGGACAGCTGTGCCATTAACCTGGTGGATCGCTCTCCTTTGTGTTTAAGTGCCCAACAAAAAGGCAACCCAGAGCTCTCATGTTTTATGCACCCATCTGCATGCTCATTAGGATATTCTCTAAAATGATGGAAGGAAGAGCAGAAAGAACCAACCAAATGGTAGGGAAAGAAAAAAAAAAGGAAAAACAAAAGCAACGTCTAAAATAACAAAACCAGAAGTAATTATGTGTATTGACAGCATTGATGTATTTGTGTTAGTTCTTTTTGGAATGCTGGATTTAGCTATCATCGTGTGTTTTGAGACTGAGGGAGTGGGATAACGGAGAGAGGTTTTGCAGAAATACTTTCAGTAAGATGTTGCTCTGAAATGCACACGCTTACATTTGGGTATGGGTACATACAGCCATACAGATTGCGAGGTAGGTTTTGATGAACAATGCATGTTTTCATTGCATGTTTTCTAATGCAGAAAAATTCTGCTGGTATGCGTAGGTCTGATTTCCAGCTCTGTTGACCCCATAAGCTGTCAGTAGAGCTGGTCAGGCCTTCTGGGAAATTCTGCTTGAAGAGTCTGTTCATGATCACAGAATCATAGGATGATGTAGTGCTGTTCATGCTGTAGCACTTAGGAGGGTTGGAGCTTTGCAGAACTGAGTACGTGCAGAGGGAGCCAACTGTTTCTCTTAATGAAACTGCCAACATCCATAAGTGCTGATATGTATCTGTTTTATTTTACTTTCAAGGTATATTGTTCTTATGACATTACAAGACAGGAATGAGAAGCTGTTTTACCGAGTGCTGACCTCCGACATCGAGAGGTTCATGCCCATCGTTTACACCCCAACGGTTGGCCTGGCGTGTCAGCAGTATGGGCTGGCTTTTAGGAGACCACGGTGAGTGAAAAGACCATTCTTGCCCCTTCTTTCATGTGAATATTGCTTTTGTGCTTGATGTGGGTGGCCCGAAACATCTCAAACTTCATTCCTAATCAAAAGATGGGCTATCAAGCAGCTTCATGTATATGCTTGATGATGAGCTGGGGAGTTGAGAATAGCTCTGCCTTCTTATAAACAGTGAACAGAGTGGTTTTGTTCTCCAACAGTACTGCACAGTCTGTAGTTCAGCTCCAAATGCCTCTGAATTTATGGTTGCACCCCTTCCCCTGCTGCAGTCTTGGGAGCACAGAGCTCCTTCTGCAGTGCTGGCTTTTGAGTAATTGCTGCATTTGGGATACACTGTGCTGATTTTTATTTTCTCTGTGCGCTTCCCACAAGCCACCCCACAAAAATCGTTTTCAAAGGAGATTCTGCTCTGCATCAGTGCCCTCCTCGCTGCTCCAAACAGTTCCTGAGTAATTGATGCAACATTAAACGCTGTGCACGGCGTTGAAGGGCCTTCTCTGCATAATTGCTCTTAACGATTATTGTTTAGATAAGCCTCTCATTAGCATTTTAAAATATATTTTATCTATCCTGAAAATTCAGCAGGAAGTTTCAGTTTTCTTTGCAAACTCTTTTTTTTCCTTTTGTTTTTGAAATGTACCAGGTGGCAGATAAACACTTTTGCTTGAGATGTGGAAATATACATAGTAAAGGAATGGAGCAATACTATTTTAAAAGTATTTCACAAGCATGGGATTTAACTGTGATTTCAGCTGAAAGTAATGGGATAGATGGGCTTTTGGAGCCCCCAGTACAAGAAAGACAGAGAGCTGTTGGAGAGGGTCCAGAGGAGAGCCACAAAGATGATCAGGGGACTGGAGCACCTCCCCTGTGAGGACAGGCTGAGGGAACTGGGCTTGTTCAGCCTGAAGAAAAGAAGGCTGCAGGGTGACCTCATTGCAGCCTTTCAGTACCTAAAGGGAGCCTACAAATAGGAGGGGAATCAACTCTTTGAAAGGGTTGATAACTGCAGGACAAGGGGAAATTTTTTTAAGTCGAGGAAGGGAAGATTTAGGTTGGATGTCAGGGGAAGTTCTTTACTCGGAGAGTGGTGAGGTGCTGGAACAGCTGCACAGAGAGGCTGTGGATGCCCCATCCCTGGAGGTGTTCAAGGCCAGGTTGGATGGGGCCCTGGGCAGCCTGGTCTGGTATTAAATGTGGAGGTTGGTGGCCCTGCATGTTTCATGAGATTCATGATCCTTGAGGTCCCTTCCAATCCAGGCCATTCTCTGATTCTATGATTCTATGCTTCTTTTCCATCCAAGCCATGCTGTTATCCTGAAGAAAGTCTTTGTATGCTCAACTCCTTCTGCATTCATTGCTATTGGAGAATTCCCCTTTCTCCAACTCACTTTTTTTTATCATGTTTTCAACCCACATTATTTCACCAGTGCGGTAAGAACATCTGTTCTCACAGTTTGAGAGTTTTACTGCTGAATTTGGGCTTTGAGCTGCTCTGGATTGCAGCCGTGTCTTCTGCAGTAAAAGGCAGACTATCACACCCTTAGCACACTGAATTTCCTATGGCAAGGAGTTCCTACTGTTAGTGAATTTCAGCCTAGCGTCAGGTTTGGTTTTAATCAAACATTTTTTTTAGCAAACTAGAGGTTTGGTTCCAAAAAGCGAAGAGCTATTATATCGTGCAAAGGGATGAGATTAAAACGAGAAGCATTTGTGCGTGCTTATTTTGTAGCTGTGTCTTATTGTCTTACAGCAAATATCTTTTCTCCTGGAGTACATTATGGACATCAGGAGCTTGCCTGCCAGAAGCTTAGCTCGGGGTAGCATGCCAACACCTCTTGCTCAAATCATTGGGACCTGCAGATTTGGGGAGCTCAGGAATTATTCAGAGAAGTTTGAGTTTCTAGTTCTTCGTATGTTAGTTCCCCTACGCTGCACTGATTGCCAGTGAAGGCAATTCTTCTCACCCAATCTTATTTGCATCAGAAGGTTTTTAAAACAAAATGATCGCCACATAAACCTTACATCCTGATGTATCTCACAGTTGTTTTAGGAAGTGCTCAAGATAGAATCATAGAATCCTTAGAGTTGGAAGGGACCTCTGAAGACCATCTCGTCCAACTCTCCTGCAATGAATAGGGACACCACAGCTCAATCAGGTTGCCCAGGACCTGATCCAGCCTTGCTTTCAAAGTCTCCGGGAATGGGGCATCAACCACACCTTTGGGCAACCTGATCCAGTGCCTCACCACCCTCACAGTAGACTTTTGCCTTATATCTAATCTAAATATACCCTCTTACAGCTAGAGCTGGGGAGAATTTCCAAGCTGCTCAGTTTTGCTCTGCTGCCACAGGAAGCCTCATCATAATCCTGTTCATTAGCTGATTACACTTTATTTTAAATCTGCAATAAAACATTTCTACATAAACCATGCCAGTATTTAACTCTCATACTCATAAGTAGACAGTATTTTTCCCATAATGTCTGACTTGAATGATGTCTGCAGATGCAATCCTCTCTATGATGACCTTTTTGCAGCAGAAACTGGAACAGTGTTCAGCCTGGTAGCTTTCCTGCTTGGGACTGTTGCTGCCCTGCCCAGGTCACCTCCCCTTTGGCTCTGTATCTCCTGAAGCACACGTTATGAATCCTTTCTTTGCTACGATTACTCCACCAGATTTATGCAGCTTTATAATTGTGCATTTCTTCTTGCTCTGTGTCCTGCTGGGAACCTTGTCTTGTTGGTTTTGGATCACCTCTTCAGTGATTCAAAATCTCACTAAACCTCCCAGCTCAACTCTTTGGAAATTTGGAATGTTTGCTGCAGCAATTACCTTTTCATCCAAACCATCACATTTAATGTTCTTGATCTGGAGATGTGAGATATCTCAGCTTAAAATATCCCATGGTGCACCAGCATGACTTGTATATAGCAAACTTATAGGGGGGAGGGAAGTCTGCAGAATATTATGCAGTCCGTTTGCAGCCTCAGCAGCAGAAATTAGTGACCCGTGAATGCAATAAGCTTCTTCCCTGTGTTGAGATCTCTGTTAGTCCCATTAGTGCTTGACTTTATATTTCAAGGCTGAACGTGGTAACATTAAAGCATAAGTAACTTGCTTACAAGGCAAATCTTGTACAAGAGCATCTCAAGTTATTCCTACAAGGTCTAGCAGGGCTTCTCTCATCAGAATGTGTTTATCAGTGTTGGCACAGCTGCAGGTTTTGTTTACTGCAGATTGCTGTCATAACTCAGTGCCTCTTTTACCTTTCCTGATCTCTGTGTACCAGCTTTTTCACCTGTGCATGTATGGGGCTGGTGTTTGGAGCTCTCCTCCCACACCAGCACTCAGCATCCTGTGCAGGTATCAGCAGATCACCTGCTCCACATGGCATCTGGCACTTGCTCTTCCTTTCTTTTGAAAAGCCATTGAGCCAATAATCTGAAAACACAGATTTGCCCTGTTTAGCAGTAGAAAAAAGAAGCTGTGGCTACCCCTTCCTTGGAAGTGTTCAAGGCCAGGTTGGATGGGGCTCTGTGCAGCCTGAGATGGTGCCTGATTTAGTGGCTGGCAACCCTGCCCATGGCAGGGGATTGAAACTATGTGATCTTTGAAGTCCCTTTCAACCCAAGCCATTCTATAATTATAAGCTGGTGTTGCAGGGTCTTGGGCTTGCAGCTGTATTAGGAAAATCTTCAGTCACATTTGTGTCTGCAAGTTCTGGAAAGACTGTGAGGGGATGCAGATGCATTCACATTGTGAAGGCCACTGTCAAGGCCCCCACACAGCGTGCCGGTCACCAACGTGCCAGCCTGTCACAGGACCTGAAGGAAGCAATGCCACACATCCATCCCTGGTTATTCTCTCAAGAGTTGTGCTGGAAAGGGAAAAAGGGATGTGCAGAAGATGGAACAAGCTGCTGAAGGCTCATGGAGGGCAGTTTTGCTAATGTTCAGCATCTGTGATGCCCTTCTGTAGCTGGATGGAATGGAGATGCTACGTTAAGTACTAAGGAACATGGGCCTTGGAAGTGTTTGCTTTTCAAAGCCTGAGGTTCCTTTGTCCTCATCAAAAATTTGGTAGGGGGAGGGAATGAAGTGTAATGGAGCAGAGCCGGCAACCTTCTGAGACACTAAAGAAGGAAGAGGAGGAGGAGTTCCAGTTAGTTGATCCCCTTAACACAGTCATGTTGTCCTAGGAAAGGCTTCTACCAGACTGAAAGCTTTAAGACCATGGTTTGTGACTTTAGAATGAAGAAAGTGCATAGTCATACCATGATCTTTTCCTCTTCTGCTTTTTCATTCTTTTCCAATGTAAAATGTGCACAGTGAATGCTGTGGGTGCCCTTATGCAGCACAGATCTGAACATATGCATTGCAGTCAAAAAGATATTTTTTCAGCTTGGAGGATCTTTTTTTAATCATGACAATATCTCTGAAAAGAGATAAGAAATATTGTCCAAAACTCCATAGTTTTTCACAAAGAGAAAGCAGAGAAGGGAACTTAGAGCATGGAATCAGAGTTTTAGTTTTTGTCTAATCCTAGAGTCCTGGAATCCTAGAATGGCTTGGGTTGGAAGAGACCCCAAAGATCATCAAGTTCCAACCCCCCTGCCACAGGCAGGGCCACCAACTTTCAGATCTGATACTAGACCAGGTTACTCAGGGCCCCATTCAACCTGGTCTTGAATACCTCCAGGGATGGGAAATCCGCAGCCTCTCTGGGCATAACAATAACCTAATAGTGAGGAACAGCTTATTATACTGGCATAAACCCATAGCCTCTCAAGATACTGGATACTTCCTGAGCATTCTGGTATTTGAAAATATATGGTTGTCAGCTGCTCTGCAAAAGCTTTTGGCATCCTGAGCAGGACTGGAAGATGTTGGTGCATCGCCACCAGAGGAAGGCCATGGGCACAGACAAAACTTGCTTAGGTTCATTCTCCTTTTGGAGATTTGAATATCCTCAAAGACTGATTGCAGAACAATGCAAGACGTGTTGAGATGAAGTGGAACCCAGAGAATGAAAGCTAACAGGATGCAGATGGTGCTAAAATTAAGCCTGACAGAATAATGATCTTTGTCCTGATGAAAAATGAGCAAGTGAAACATCAGTCAGTCTGCAGAACTGTCTTGTCAACAGATCTGGCTCTGCTCAGGGCTTATTTTTCTTTCTTTTTTTTGTGTGTGTTGTGCAATCAGGGTGACAGGAAAGAAAGTTACCTTCCATTTCTAGACATATTTCAGAAGGATGTTTTTTCACTGAGAGCAGAGGAGAGGCCCTGGCACTGCTGCCCAGAGAGCTGTGGTGCCCCATCCCTGGAGGTGCTCAAGGCCAGGTTGGATGGGCCCTGGGCAGCCTGAGCTGCTGGGGGGCAACCAGCCCATGGCAGGGGTTGCAACTGGATGGGCTTAAAGGTCCCTTCCAACCCAAACCGTTCTATGCTTCTGTGAAATGTGGAAGTTAGAACACACAGGGTAAATCTCATAGACTTGCCACTGGTCACTGAATTGTCTGCATTCTCTCTTTTGTAAACCAGTGAAGACCAAAAGCAAGTGAGAAGACTGGGTTTTGAATTGTCTGGAAGCTTGTGCTTTGAAATCCTTTTAGGTGATCTCTAATTCCTGCAAAGACATCAAGTATCATAACATCTCTTCTTGCCAGCAGCAAGGTTCAGCCTTCTGCCAGGAGCTGCTGAAAGCAGTGTAGAAGCTGTTTTATAATCCCTGTGTGTGTAACATCACTGTGAGGATCCTGGGCTTGTATTAGGTTTAAGAAAGGGATCTGTGAAAGGGGTCATGGGGACAGCGTGTAGGGAGCCCTGAGAGGCTGCAAGAGCTTGCAGCTGAGAGGCACTCCTAAGTATGGGACCAAAGCGTGAAGCAAGAAGAGCATGGCTAGAGGAGGTAAGGAGAAGCCAGCTGGCAGAGAGGGAGCCCAGGGCTGCTGAGGGCAGCACAGCCTACCGAGATACCTCTACTGTCAGAGATGGTTTGAGTTTGTTGAAATTCCCTGATTTAGCTGGAGAAGCTCAGAGGGAAAGGTGGAGCTGGCCAGAAGAAGAGGGTGACTTGGAGAAGGAAATTCAAGAGGATATGTTCACTTTAATCTGGCATAAATCTGTGTGGCTGCCACAAGGAACAACCGCACCTTAAACAAAAAATGCCCCAGACAGGGAGGAGGGAGAAGAATTATTTAGAATAATGAATACCAGGATGTAAACTGGAAGGGAAATAACACCAGCCAGCATGAAAACCACAGACAGCAATGCTTACTGGGCTATGGAGAAGCCTCCCATAAAGTGAGGAGAAACACTTCTTCACCTCATTAGTTTATGGAGTATTTATGTATAAAAATGATACATTTTTCTGACAATTTTTTATTGAGATTTTATTTTATGCAATACCACAAAGCAGCTGTAAGACATCTGGCATTCTGCTGTATCATGGCCATGCCAGAGGTAGCACCCTCATCCCCTCGCAGCAGGGCATCCACGTCTGAAAGAGAAATCAAGAGCAGTTCTGCATCTGCCAAGGACTTCCTCAACGGGTCTGCAGAGAGTGTGGGGTTCTGTGCTTTGATGCTGTCATTCTTACCCTTCTTGGTTGTTGTTTTGTTTTCTGTGCTTTTAGAACTGCCTTTCTGCTTACAGCAAAGAGAAAATCCTGTGTGAAAACACACGTTCTGACAGCAGGCGACTCACAGTCTGTGGCTGTGGAAGACTTACTGTAAAAGCTGCTGATGGGTTCTGTATTCATTAAGACAGAACGCGCTAGGTTACATTTAACTTTATCTGAAAGCTGATTGATGTGATATTGTCAAAATAATTCCTTTTTTCTTTGTCAGACTTTGTCCTCACTTTGTGTTCAATCTTGGGGTTCCCTGCAGTGTACTCTAACAGCCAAAATGTGGGTCTTGGAAGAATTTTCACAGCACAGGAAGGAAATGTTATGAGAGTAGGATTTAATTTAGCTTCCCAGGGAGTTTTGTTCCCACCTTAACCTCTGGACTATAAAGTAAAACAGAATACATTATATTATGTGTTTAGCAGTTAAAACAGATAAGAACTCCTTGGTGAACATTTCTGGGCAACAGCACTTACTACTCATCTCAACATGGTTCTTTGCAACCCAGTACTCTTTCAATTACTAACGTACTGCCTGGATCCAACACACAAGCTACTTTAGAACTCAGCCTACAAAAAGGCAGAAAAAGGTCAGGGCTGAGTCAGGTTTTCCTATATTTGAAGCTGTTCTTCAGCTGGGTCCACTTGAGCACGATGAACTTAAATGGAGTGAAGGATACTGTGTTTGAGACATGCCCACGTTGCTGGTGGCTAGGATCCCTGCATGGTGGGATCTTCTCTCTCACCTCAAATCCTGGTCTTTACCCATGTCTGTAAATTTACACATGCATGGCAAAGTAGTTAAGACCATCCTAGCATCTCCCTCTTTCTCCTGGTTAGCCCACCCAGCCTCGGCTCCAGGGGCTGAATCCTTACACAGACCTCCTCAGAGCTTGTCTCAAATACCATTGCTTTTGAAAATGGCATGGAAATAATTATTCTCTTGAAGTTTTGAAATACAAACAGGACTTAATTCTGAGTTACACTATGACATGACAATCCTCTGCTTAAACCCTTTTGTTCTGAGAATCCAGAAGGAATGAGCAGTTTGAGATAAACCAGAAGCAGTCTGTGCCTGTTCACCTCCTCAGCCCTGGATTATGAATAGGACTACGTGCCAACCTTCTGCATTCTCATACTGCTGCACAGTGGCCACTACCGGTTGTTTCTTTCCTGATCTTTCTCCATCAGAGTTCCATGGAGTGAGAGAACTATTTATTCTCCAGGCTGTTTCCAAGCAAAACCAATGAATTTAGGATTCCTCTCAACCTCTGTCCGCTATGCCCTTACACCTCCTATGTGCAGCACCTTCTGTTCCTTTCCACAGCCCCTTCATCCCTTCTCCATATCCACCTATGCTCTACTGTAGCCACTTACACCAGCTCGTGTTTCTCCCCTTCCCTCACCAGTTTTTCAAGGATTCTTTCCTTTTCTTTCCCAATCAATACATTTTTGACCCTCAGACCCCTGTATCCATCCTCTTTTTCATTTTTTTTCCCCCTATAGGAAACTTTTTCTTCCTCTTTGCTAGGGCTGGGCTAGCGAGGGCTCAGCAGGAATGAGGTGTGAAGCAACACACGTTGTATCTGGCTGCTATCTCTGTGGCAAGCTGTTGGAATAATTGTCAGAGGAAGGGTTGTGTTCCCCTCCCCAGAGAAGTGGGGACACAAACCCCGTTATCTTTTTCCTTTATATCAACAGCAATTTCCATAAGTGGCATTGGAACAAACATCTTTGAGACCTGATACTTGGCAGTTTTCTACAGGTTAAATTGCTTGCCATCCCTTGGGATCATGGAGGTTTCCCTTTGTGGGTTTAGAGGGCTGTTATGGGCAGTGTTTCTTTCACTACTGTACCTTGGAACCTGCATCTTCTGGCTCCCACTCTGAATTTTGGTTTTCCTGCCTGATGATGACTTTAGGAATATTTGTAACACTGACGAAACCTCACAGATTATGATTATTCTAAATTAAATCTACTTAAAATTATGGGATTTTGCCTTATAAATCTCTATGTAGATTACATTAATAGTTGATTGTGCTTTGTTTCTTTTACATTTTCATCAGAAGCTCGTTGTGCTGTTCAATGTCCTATAATTTGCAAAGAAAATTATCTTAAAACAAAAAGTTTCTGGCTTTTACTATAAGCAAATCTGTAAGAATAACTGATGAATCACCACATAGATTTTGTCCAATGTGATGATTAATTGCACAGTTAATTGTATTTAGACAGAACAGTGCATGCTAGCACATGGTTTCTCCAAACCCTATAGCCCACAGGCAGGCATAATCTCAAGCTCCCTAAAAGAGCTGAGCAAAGTTTGTTATTCCTGAAGGCTCTTCTGTTCTGACAGTGAACTGAGCCAAAAAACCAGCAGTAGGGTGCAGGTGGTGGAAGTATCTCTAGAAGCTCACGTTGCTCAAGCTGTCAATTTTGTCTTGAAAGTGTAAATAAATATATCCAAATGTAGGGCTTTAATAGAACACATTTTTACCACATCTTTAGCACAGGCAGGCCTTGAATCCACAGAATGGGTCTTCTGATGTGTTCTTCTGGCAAAACAGGGGCAATTTTCTGTGGTTGGCATGCAATAAAAGCCAAGGCCATCAACTGCTCCCTGCCTCCTGTCTGTCCCCGCTGCAGTAGTGGGCACCCAAAATACCTAGCAGTCATCTGGGGTTGGGGCATAATGCAACCAAATTCAAGGGATCGTGCCTGTCAAGGATGAGCTTTAGATGATCCTCAAAGGTCTCTTCCAAACCAAAGCCCTTTACAACATGTGGTATCTCGCTGTGGATTTCTCACAACTTCTACACTGCTGTCCAGCAGTGGTGTCGTGCAGTGTTAGCAGAGATCTGACATTTGTTTGTGATTCTATGAGTCCACCGTAACTAAAGGAGATGTAGAGCAGCTAAATGCATGCAGAATGGTGGGTTGCTGTACAGGTGACATGCAGGTGAATGGCAGGTGATTTTTCTGGGTCAGAAAACTAGGCTGTGCGTGCGCCTCACGCGGTGTCCATCTTAAGGAACCTGATTGAAACCACTTATATTTTTAGCATTTTATTTTAATCAGGCTGTTTTTATTGAGTCCCAAGTGTGATCACGTAAAGCAGCCTCGCTGTCTTTATGTTCACTGAAGCAATTTATCAAATGCCATCCCAAGAGAGATGGAGAAGGCCTGGTGATAAAAGCAGAATTTGTTGCTTACGTTGCATTCTTTTTTCAGAATGCTTAGCCTGCATCTTTTCCTCAGAAAAAGATCAAGTTAATTGATTTTTCTGCCACTTGGATGTTTCTTATTTACTGCTGGCCTGTTTTTCTCAGTATTCAGAGCTCTACCTGCTGTCCTTCAAAGTATAAATAAGCTTTTACCTCTCCCTACAAGCTGTCTGCCCTTGAAAGAAACTTGGCTGCTAATCTTTCCCGTTGTGTCAACAGCAAGCCTTTTGCTGAGTTCAATTTGCAAAGCTCATTTTTCCCTTCTGCCTGGCTTGTAGAAGAGATGTTATGAAAGATTTACCCTCAGCCAATTTTAAGCATCTTATTTCAATGGGTAAAGTTGGCCAGTTCATCTCTGCAGGTAATCACTGCTGCCAGCTGGGAGAGCACGACCTTCATGGGGACCATGGGGACTGACCTGGGACTCCTAAGTGCGGCAAATCACTTACTTTTTAACTTTTTGGCTGAAGTCTGACACCTTCTGAATGCCTGAACACCTCATGGAGTCCAGAGTGCCTGGACCAGGTTCAGGTCCAGCTGAGTGCCTCGAGGCATTGGAAACTTTTGTGTTTTATTGAAACTGGGCTCTTGGCTTTCTGATTCAGTGCTGAGGGAATAAGAGGCCTGATTCAGTATGTGCCCAGTTCTCATGTGGCTGTGTCAACAAGAGACATCATCTTACCCACATGCATGGCCCTTTTTGCTCCTGGAGGTTTCCCTTTCCCATTAATTCTTAGTCTAAATTAAGCTATCCAATTTAGTTTGGAGGAAAATATTGAGCAGTTTTTCATCCGAACTGCTCCCTGCCTATGACTGCAGGGAAAAGCAGCTGGAACTAAAAACATGGTGCACTGTCATAGCCTGAATGCAGAGTCAGTCTGTGCCATGGACGTTTTGTTTCCAGAAAAGGATCCGTGGAATTCATCACGGAAGGTCCTGCTTAACCATATTGTTGAGAAAGGGAATGCAAATTCTGAGAGGGATGCCTCTCCCTGCCTGGTTCTCAGACACCAGCCCCACTACTGTCGCCAAGCCAGGCCTTCCTCAGGCAGAACATGCCATGGTGATAGCACTGAGGGCACAACTCAACTCCCAAGCAATGCTTTGAGAGCAGTGAATGGATTTCAGAAGATCCAGACTCTCTTCTCCCATATCTGGAGAGACTGAAGACCATCCCACTGCCCTCTGCATTTCATATGCTGCAGCAGCAGGACTGGTGGTGGGTAGGCAGTTGGGTTTCAGGTTCTACTGCAAGCAGTGAGTGTTTTTCTAAGATTAAATAGCTGGTGGACACCCTTCAGCACCAATGGGATTTGAATTTATTAGGCACACAACTACACAATGAATGAATAGGTGTCTTTATTAATTATGGAATATGCTGCATTGAAACAATGCCATTCTTTTTACAAGCATGTCTTAACTTGGAGTATCTGCAATGATGTTACTAATTAGTGCTTTCAAGACTTGGTTGGTAACTCCTTTCTAAATGTGGATGGCAGCAGTACAGCACCCCCTCTTATGAAGATTAACATCTGTGAATAATGCTTTTGAGATAGGCCATGTGCATCTGATTAGCTCACTGGGCACCATTTTAAAGAATTACACTGAATAAATGAACCATTCGTTTATTTTTTTTTTCTTTTTTTTGCATTTCTGATCTTTTTGTGTGATCGCATCTTGATCAGTGTTGAAGTCAGCACTTCCATTTTTCTTCTCTTCAAAGTGATCCTCCTCTTCATTAGGATTCCCACAGCAAACTGTGGGAAGAAATCTGCCCTCCCAAAAGAGTTGTATGAGATAAGTCTTTGCCAGGGAGAGCAGCCCAATTACTTTTGTTTATTCATCACTCGTGGATATACAATGGAAGTTGTTTCCAGTCTCCTTTAAAAATATGACTTTTTCTAGCTAATATTTCACCAACCCCAAACTGTGACCTGATCTGAACTTTCAAGGGCTGAGCAATAGGAGGGACATGTAAGCAGCAATAATGTATTTCTCCATTGTTCCACATGCAATGCCAATCAGTAGTACAAGTCTTGCTTTTGTGAGCAGATAACAAGGCAAAGAAAATGTGTGCTTCAGCCTGCCAAGAGGAGTCATCAAGTTAGAGCCCCTGATTTGTGCTAATTTGAGGGTACTATGAGCAGCATAAGCAATTTGCCCCGAGACATATGGAGGAGACTGCTGCTCTGGGGTTAGAGATGCTAAAAAGGAGCATTAGAAAATCTCAGAATATCTGCACAGAGATCAGTCAATGTGAATATTGTTTTCGGTAATAACTTCAAAGAGGAGAAAAATAAACCACAAGTCTAAAAATATGTTTCTAGAATGCTGTCTTCCAGTTCCAATTTTATTAAAATGAAGACATTTTAATTTAGACAGTGGTGAACTTTATGTGGAGATGTGTTTAGTCTTAGTGCAGTGAGGTACGCAATTGCCAGTGCACATACTTCATACTGAGATCCAAACATTTACCTTCCTGTTTTGTTTCTCGTAATTTTGGATGTTTTTCTTTTGTTTTGCATTTGTTGAATACAAGTGTCAAAAATCAGTGTTAGATATTCAGGAAAAACAAGGCAGTGTAAGGCTAAGTGACTTGTCCAGGTGATCACCATGGCAAATACTGACCAGTGTGTCCACATTACATGGATTCATCGTGACCACTGATTTTACAGTGACAGCTGAGGAACAGCAGTGAGTTACAGAGTGAAGCTGTATATGCTTATCAAGCCCATGTTTTAGACAGCCAGAATTTCCACTTCTTAAATATGATCCCTTTTTAAAGGTATTGGCAGATGTAGCCTTAAGGCCAGAGCTACGTACAAGCTCAGGCTAGATGAGCAGAACAAGCCAAGCTTTCCTTGCCATGTTTACAGTCCCTTGAGACATAGGGCAAAGGGGATACTGCTGCTGGGAGCAAAACAGACTTCTCTGACATCACCTGGCATCGTGTGGCACGGGTTGATGAGAACCCCAGACCCAGAGAGGTGCCCTTTGCTTTAGGCTAAATCTAACTGTAGTTGTTTACAGCAGAGCTGTTAATACCAAAAGACATTGTTTGGCCTCCTGATGCAGCCTGTTGATACAAGCATTTCTGGAAAACAATTCAGCTCCATCCTGGATCCATCTCTCATATTGGTCAGGTGATCAAACTCCTGAAGAGTTTACATGTTTTTAGGGTTCCACTGACTAGAAAGGGGACCCAAAATATCTAGCTCTGCATTTGCCATCAAGATTGTTGTCTGGCAGGAATTGGACTCAGTGATGCTCATGTGTCCCTTCCAACTTGGGATATTCTATGATTCCAAATTGTTAACATTGGTAGCTGGATGAGAAGGATCACACTTTTCACCTCTTGAACTGCCAGCAAGCTCTTCATCGAAGAACGCGTAACAAGGCTTCAGGTAAAACTGTCAGCCTCCTTTGCAGTGACCAAAACTATTTTAACAAGAAAGCTCTCATGGATTAAGGCAAAGTTTACTCCCCAAAACAAAGACATTCCACAAGGCTGAAATCTGCAACACCAGTGGCTGTTGAGTGAACCTGCTTTAACAATCTTGAGCCTTAGGTTTTTGGAATGAGGATGGAACTTGATACTAGTAATCCCTTGAGGGCTCATTTCCATGCAAGTGAATACCCTGTTGTTGTGCTCAGTACCTCATTTCTTTGAATTTTTGAGTTTCACCTGTTTGTTGTTTTGTGTTGTGGTTTTTTTTTTCTTGGAGTAACTAATTTTAATACAAATCTTTTTCTTTCCTAGGGGGTTGTTTATCACCATCCATGACAAGGGCCATATTGCAACAATGCTAAACTCTTGGCCTGAGGAAAACATTAAGGTATGTGTCATGTCTTCTTTGGGCTGGGAAATTAAATGCAGTTGTATGTAAAATGGGATGTTGAATGGCACTCTTTGGAATAATTACATAATTGCCTATTTTAAAAGACAATTAAGAAGTATTCCCAGTCTCAGAAAGTTTCCAGGCTTGTGTTGAACCTGAGGTAATCTGTCATGTGTGTGTGTAGTCAAGAACATCTTTATTTATTATTGGTCTATAAAAAGAGCCTGCATGATAATAAATTCATACAGAAGGGTGTTAGTGAAGATGTAGCATTTGAGTGTCGAAGTATGCCGTGTCTCATTCACAACTTGTTAGATGTACCAAAACTCTTCAGGATATCTCTGTAACTGAGCTGCTTGCAGGACTCCTTCCCTATCCCAGTGAGTCATGCACCATGCAGCATTGCCAACTTTGCAAGTAACATTTGATATCCAGAAGCTGAAGAAATTACAGGCACCCCACCCAGAAAGTAATCTTTTGAAGCATTTTTCAGTAAGGCTCGGGGCTGGGCAAGTCCCTGGCATAAAATACAGTCAACATTTAAGGCAGGTCATGTCAATCACCTTCTTCCATCAATTTGAAAGTATACATGCCTGAGAATTTCCCTATTAACAGAGGTTCCGTTCCCTATCAGTCAGCAGTTTCTTTCAGGAATAGAGATTGGGAAGCTGTGAAAAGCTTGCAAACATGTTCCTTTTTTTTTTAGGGGGGGGGGGGGATTTAAAATGCTTCTAGAAAAGGTAATCCTATTCCTTGTCTTTGCAACCACAATGAACAAATGTAAACTAGATATTTTGTCCAGATTCTGTCCAAAAACATCAATATTTCCATTTGTTTCTAATCAGGATTGTGAGCAGAACTCATTCTGGCCAGTAGGTATGTTTTTGCAGATGGGGAAACCAGCATGGAGAGATCAGACTCTTGTTGAAATATCCTTCTCTGGCACCCAAAACAGACCATAGGAAGAGCAGTGGTCCATGAAGGAGATTCAGACACTCTGCTTTCTGAATTTGTCAGAGTATGAAGGCAGTTACCAGCATCAGTTTTGGACTGCAGGGTTCCTTATATGTTTGAACACACACTTTGCCACGCCTGACCTGGTAGGCATCTGCACACCTCAGATTTTGAGATAAGTAGGGAAGTACCTGAACTGCACCTAAGTCCCTGGTGGGACCCGTTTGCTTGAACAGGCTCAGACCACACCGAACACTGACAACACTAAGCCCCTTTCTGTGAAGAAACATCTGGAGGTGCTATTCCACTTCATACTTCGTGCTGCCTTAGAACTCTAAGGCAACAGCATTTACTGTGGCAATGGGAAATGTTAAATTGTGTGACTGGGTCCTCTGTCAGGGCTGGAAGAGCGCTCTGCTGAGTTTAGCAAAGCCTCAGCCAAGCTCTGAAGTGTATGTACCACCTCCAGCTCTCCTGCTGAAGCTGGGCTGCTCTGAAGGAACCTAAGTGCCAGAGGCAGAATAAGCAAGAAGTCATTTGAGAGCACATTCATGCAGGAGCGTGGGATTTTTGTGTCTCGTCCAGGATTGCTAATGAATCTGTTCATGAGGAAGCACTGGGTAAAATATGGGCAGCCCTTTGTTAATTTTCTCTGTTTCTTTAACCTTATACTCTTTTCTGCACAATGGTCCAATTGGAGCAAGAGGAACACAGAGAATGTACAGGATAGTGTTGTGGTAAGGTGTTGCAACAGCTATGGGCTGAAACCAACTTTGATGGTTGGACTAGATGATCTTAATTGTCTTTTAACTTGAAACTGAGCATAATACAGAAACTTCCCTTTTCCAGACAGGTGTGCAGCTTGCAAGCTTGCAAGCTACTTGACCTTCCTCCCTCCCTTTCTCCCTCCCTCCCTCCCTTTCTCCCTTCCTCCTTTCCTTCCTTCCTTCCTTCCTCCCTTCCTTCCTGTGCTTCCCCTGGGAAGTGCACTCAACACTGCTTTTAGCCAAAGACACGACCAGAGTTAACAGGAAGACGTGTAGCACAGCTGGAAGTAGAAAGCAAGTTCCTCATTGTTCTCACTGTTAAACCTGTGGTTTGGTTAGAGGGATCTGCCCTGCTCAGTCAGAGGTTACTGTCCTCTTTGTTGAGTCTTTGTGGAGTTTTGATCTGATGGATGTAAGCAATTAAAACGTTACTTTAGTATACTTGTGTATCAGGTATCCACTAAAGCTTACTTATAGTTTGTTTAGGTTTTTTTTTTAAATTCAAAGATCCTCAAATAAATGTGAAGCTGGTTTCCCCTGGGTGATACAAGCAGCACTGAAACTGTTCTGTGCTGTATTTTCTGTTCTCCTGTATTTTTCAGTGTTACTTTGGAGATTTTTGGTGCAGCACATCTAACGCAGAAGAAATATTCTCTGTTTCACAAGCATATAAGTGCAGGGGAGACGTTCTTAGGCTTTTCTGCATAGTCAGAATTTTCACAATCTTCAATGTAATTTGCATCAGCTTCTGGATGAACCTGTAGCAGTGCATGTGTTTGCTGCTTTCCCTATTCCCAGTACAGCCCTCTGGTCCCAACTGCATCCAGGGTGTGGTGAAGGAGTGAACGCACACCCAGAAACAGATGGAGCCCACCCAAAAAGAGTCTTTCCCATCACTAACACTTCACATTGACTCAGAAGGAAAAACAAATAGGAAAATGTCCCAGAAATGGGGTAAATGTCCAAATCGTTGTTATGATCATGAATTTCCCGTGGCAGGGCTTGTTCAGCCTCTGGCCCAGCAGGTTTTTTAGTCATTCTAGTTTTAATGGTCTTTTCACTGAATTTTCAATTACTTTTAAGAATTCTAAGTCATATTAACAATGGACTGGCAACAAGACAACAAGCATTCTGCATTTAGGATTTCAAAATAATCCTTATTACATAGAGGTTGTCACTATTCCTGTGTGCATTGCAACCCTGGAATTTGTCATGCACATTACCACCCTGTAACTGAGTGGCTTTTCTTGCTGAAGGGCAAAATAGATGTAAAAAGCAGAATGGATGTTTCCTGTGTATTTTTAGTTTATCCTCAGGCTTATTCCTGAACTACGCAATGTAGTGTAATTCTGGTCTGTTACAAACCTTGGCTTAGGTTGGGGGAGAAAATAGCCTTGGGAGGTGCACATAGTTTACGTTGAATAAGAGTGTGATTGTTCATTGTGCACAACTTTAAGTCCTTCCATGGCTTCTCCCTTTAATCATCTGAAATATGCAGGGCAAGGACACTGAAAGAAATCAGTGTGCATCTTCCTGAAATAGAAAAGTGCAGCAAAAGGTTTTTTCCATTCCTACACAAGGAAATGCTTTGCTGTCCCAGCATTAAAGCCACACATCTGTATTATCCCCACCCAAAAAATGAAGTCCATCTGTTGAGGTAGCAGCTAATGCCCCATTTTTCTATTTCTTAATACAGCACACGCATGTGTCTTCAGTTTAACATTAACTTTGCAGATCTTCAATTAAAAACTTCTTTGCAGTCTTCTCCTTTGAAATCCAAGCTAGGCTTGAGCTGCCCACAGTCAGTTTGATGAGAGCACTTTCAAGTGCTGGGACAGTGGTGGAAGTCTGTTGGGGTATTTGCAGTTTTTCTCCTCTATGGAACTGCACTGCAGTGTCATCCCGTTCTGGCTGTGTTTCTGAACTGCCCACTGAAGTGCCAGAGCCCGGGGACAAAACCGACAAATAGAGTAATTAGCCTAAAATTTATAAAGCTTGGTGAAACCTGCTTGGTCCTTTACTTCCTAAGGCCCCAATGCTGTACAGGGCAGGTTGAATAGGTCAGCTTTGGGCTTCTAATTTGGACCTTAGTAAGCATGCTTTTATTTTTATCTTTATTATTTTATCTCTTTCTTGTCACAAAGAAGTGATACAGTAATGAGAAAAACAGGAAGTTAGGGAACAGAGATTCTTGAGAGGGAGCACATTGCACTATTGCTGAAATGCAAGAAATCGGCTGCATGAAGAGTTAAATGGCAATCCCAGCTGGGTGGCAAAAATATCTGGTGTTAAATATGTAATGTATGGGATCTCCTCAGCCTATGCTGCTTGCCCATGCTGATGGCTTCTGTCTTGTAGTTTGGTGTAGCAAAGAGACCCAGATGTAATGAGTTTTGCATTCGTTTTCTTGTGCTGGCTACTCCACTGCAACTCTTCAAGAGTGGGCAGGCATGAACTTGTTACTTCACAGAGGCATTTCATAAGCACAAGCACTTTTGTGCAGAGCTCTTTTTTGAGGCAAAAAGGAAAGTCAAAGCCAGATCTCTTCTGTGCAGCTGCTGGTTGTGCAGACAGGGGCGCATGAAGAGCCATGCCTGTTTGCTTCTGCTATGTGAGAGCTGAAGTGCTGGCAAGCAGAGCTGCTGCTCTCCCACACTGAGAGCAGTTACCCATAGCCACATTATCCCCATCCCAAAATGAACAGCCCTGTATCACTAACAGCTAAGAAAGAACCATAGAATCATGAAGGTTGGAACACGCCTCTAAGACCATCAGTTCAACCCCAGCCCACCCTTACCATGCCTACTAACAATGTTCCTCAGTGCCACATCTCCACAGTTCTCGAGCACCTCCAGGGATGGTGACTCTATTATTTCCCTGGGCAGCCTGGGTCAGTGCCTCACCACTCCTTCTGATAAGAAATGTTTCCTGCTAACCAATCTAGACCTCCCCAGGCACAACTGAAGACCATTACTTCTCATCCTATAGACCATTACCTTTTGTCATATATATAATGTGGTGTTATGTAGAAGGAACAAATATCCATTGCACAATACAACTGCAAAATGGCACTGATGTGAAAATCATGGTGCTGGCTTTGTTGTTTGAGCCTTGACAACTCCATTCAGCAGTGTCTTTTGGTCCTCCTAGGCTATCGTGGTGACAGACGGAGAGAGGATTCTCGGTTTGGGAGATCTAGGAAGTTATGGTATGGGTATCCCGGTGGGGAAGCTGGCTTTGTACACCGCTTGTGGAGGAGTTCACCCTCAGCAGTGTCTCCCTGTCCTGCTGGATGTTGGCACAGACAATGAGGTAAGACCTTCATAAACCTGCTGGGGGGAGAAGGAATTGAGATTAATGCTCAGCTGAGGCTAGTTCCCTAAATGTGGAAGCAAAGCCAGAGACATCCACGATGAGATGATGGCTAGACCAGCACTGCAGGGAAGTGACCAGGTTGCATTGCTGTGTGATGCTCATGAAACTTTTGCTTTTATTGGAAACTGAAATGAACATGAACAGCCTCATGGTCCCCTAGAGAGAAGAGCATTGCCATTTGGAGCTGAAGGATCAGCTCCACCTTTCAGCATGGTCGTGTGAGTTAAAAGACTTCAGACAGGAAGATCTAGATTTATTCTTCTTGGGGTAATTGTGAGAAAACAGATACCCACATCTGCACAGAGATGATGGTATTCCAGAAAACAGGGAATCCCTGCTGGGTGGTTTGGGAATGATTAATTGCAGTGTTTTGTCAGTGTGCACACTTGGCTACACGTGATAGCCAGACAGGAGGACTGCATCCGTTTGCAGATTTTTTGCCTTCTGACTCTGGCTCAGAAAGTGCAACATTTTAGCAATGCCAGGATGGACATCAGTGAGGATAACTTTTTTAAAAGGAGTATGCTCTCATTATATGTGATGGCCAGGCTTTGTTCACTGATGTAAATTGTACTCGTGCCTCACTGACCCTGAGGAAACCAAACACGTGTTTCTTGAGAGAAATAGAAATCTGGGGTGTAAAAGCTTTAAGCTTGTTATGAAGACAGATGCTACCATGATGCTAGCATGAGTGCCTGATATTTTCAGAAGTGCTTGCTGGAATTTGAACAGAAAGATGGCAGATGACCACACATGACATGTAAGTTGAGACTGACAATTAGCTTTTTGATCTCAGTCTCAGGGCTGTTTTATCCCTCTGGCATAGTGATCTATCGCAGACTGGTAGAACTTAGGATGTAACCCATCTCAGCCCGATCCACATTCCTGAAAATTGGAATCTCTGTGTTTGGACCTTCTGAGTTCTGAGTTCGGACCCTTCTCACTTTCTGGCAATCCCACTCCATAAAGGAGTGCATTTCAGCTTGATTCTTTCATCTCTTCTTCCTCATCCTGCTCCCTCCTGCTTTGCACTCCACCAAGTGCTGCACACTCTGAGCTCCCCTCCAGAGGCACGTGGGTGTAAGTGCTTCCTTATTCCTTACCCATGGGAAGCTTCTGACCATACATGTCAATCTGTTTCAATCTTAGCATCTACTGAGGGACACTAAAATTCTAAATGACACCACTGATTTCTGAGGCATCTCCAGAAGTCAGCTGGTGTCAGAGAAAGGCACCACCTGAATCACTCTCTTGGGCACTTTTATTCTGTCTAAGATCAAGTTTAGTTTGTATGTCCTAAATATTCTCTGTGGAAGCAGTTTTCACAGCTGAGATTAAAATATAGAAGTTACTGCTTTCCAGCAGTATAATCAATGTATTCACTTGCAATAAAAGTAATTGAATTATTTCACATCTTTCTTATAAACCCAGCCCAACCCAACCCTAACTACACTCTAGTAACATCCTGTCCCACAGGTAAACTCATTTATCAGTATAGAAATAGCCACCTTCTGTCAGAATTCATCCTGTTCTTTTCTGCCTACTGCTATATAGCAAGCCTGGGGCACCTCAGGTAGAACAGAGAAAGTACATCAGACATATTATGTTTTTAGCAACAGTTCCCAGCTCATCTTTCTGACAGTCCATAATACTTTGTAGACTGCCAGCAAATCGGTCTTTTCAGAGCTTGGCCTTTCTCAGCTTGCTATTGAAGGAATGCTGTACTCCATGAACAGTCCCATAGTCCTAAAAGAACGATCAGAAAACAATGCAAATGGGTCTCTCTGGTTCGTGACCCCAAAGAGTTAAGTACCTCTCTCATCTTTCCTTCTAAGGAAACATCTGTGGCTGTAAAAGCAGATCTAATTTTAGCCCACCTGCCAATATTTGGGGCCATATGGCTGCAGGACAATAGGTCTGCAAGGACCTAGCCAAGCAAGCAAGGCTTGTCTCCTTCTCGTAGTAATGATTCAGTTCCTGAAATCAGAAGGGAAGTTGGGTTGTTTTGCAAGTGACTCACTGAGATGTTGGCCCACCTATGTCCTGCCACTGCCCCATGATTTTCCCCAAAACATCTGTTATTTTCACGCTGAGTCAGTCCTTTTTAGATGGCTTGAGAATCCTCATTTACCATCGGGTGGATTGGATGGTGGTTTGGAGAAGCAGCCTGCTTTTGTATTCACGACAAGCACCAAAAAATGAATGAATCTGTTGTGAAAATCCCATGTGCCTTGACAACTGCAGACAGCTGGAGTGGAGTGCTAGCTGGGTGAGGAGCTTGGGCACACCTCAGCATGCCATCACAGGTTCTGGTCTGCTCTGGGCTAGCATGCAAAAGCCATAGAATCTTAGAATCCTTAGAGCTGGAAGGGAGCTTTAGAGCTTTAAAGGTCATCCAGTCCAACTCCCCTGCAATGAGCAGGAACAACCACAGCTTGATGAGTTTGCCCAGAGTCATTTGGGGTCAGTCATCACTTGAGATGATTTTCACTGCTCAAACTACTATTTATGGTCACAACATCTTTCCCAGTAACCTCCAGTGCAAAATCAAGTGCTAACTGAACAGTAAGCACTCCTCTCACCAAGTCAGCTTTATTCACTGGGAATGAGATACCTCAGCAAGGAGTCATGGTGGAACTGCCAGGGGGATGCAGAGCTCCACTGCCCACTGCAGTTAAGAAGCATCACACCTTTCTGGCTTTATTCCCACAAAAAGTCAGTTGGTAGCACAGCTGACTTCTTACGCTTCCTGCTCACAAAAAGCTACGTGATCTGGTCTTCACTGCCAAGTGAGTAACAGTAATTTGACCACAACAGGCAGACTTCCTTGGATAGGCTGGGCCATAAATCTCCACCCAGCCATGGATGAGATGCTGTCAACAGGATTGCTTTGTGTCCTAGGCTCTCCTGAGTGATCCACTCTATATTGGACTGAAACACAAGAGGGTCCGTGGGAAACAATACGACGAACTGATTGATGAGTTCATGCAGGCAGTTACCAACAAGTAAGTGGTGTTACATACATGGCTGCTCTGAGCTGCTTCCATTTAAGAACAAATGTTGCAACTCTTGAAATAAACATTAGCGTGATGGATGGTTGCAGGCAAAGAAGGGTCGTTTAAATGCAGGTCTCCTGGGTGGCCTACAAATGACTCTTTGTGCTTGAACACTCTGCGTCAAAATTATTTATGTCTTCAGAGAACTGACATGGGACTGACTATTTATAACCATTTCCTGTCCATATAGGCTGGAGGTGTCAAACATATGCCCCGTGGGCTGTATCTGGTCTCCATCATGCATTTATGAGACTCATTCAGCATAGGCAGAATCTAAACTTCACTTTGTTTATGTTTTGTACAGGAAGTTTCTAGCTCTCACCATTATGGGGGAGATCTAATTGGAAATGGCATGCTGCTGAGTGTGATGGTGTCTGTGAGAGCTGCAAGCAGCCTGTCTGTCACTTAGCAAAAACATCAGCTTCCCTGATGGCGTGATGAGGCCACGTTTCGAGCATTGCCATTTCAATGGTGGGACAGACTGCATGCATGTTTCCACTCCTATCATATCGCAGGGGTGTGGGGTCTCTGCTGTACCAGGGAGTCTGATGTGAAAGGAGCAGAGTCACTTCTTAGTGCTGTGTGTGCACCTCTGGCACTGCACTGATTCCCCATTCTGGAAAAAGGGAAAACACATTAAGATCTGCATGACTTTGTGGAGAGGTTACCATAAGGAAGAAAGTGAGAACTACTCTTTAAGAAGAAAATAATAACTGGAAAGCCCCAAGCTCCCAAGCAGCTTCTGCCCTTCCTAAAGCAGCAGAGGACACTGGTCAGGAATGGCAGAGCTGTATCTGTGCCTGATTCATTGGCTGTTGCTCATCTGTGTATTGTAGGTGTGTTGTAGGGTCTTTCCTTCACAGCCAAAGGAGCTATGTTTGATCTTCTTTCGTTCTGTCTTTCCAGCTGGCAGCATATGTGTATTCCTGTATAAATGCAAGGGAGTGGGTGGTACATATGTCATCAGCACTCAGGTCATCAAGTCTCCCTTGAGGTAGGATGCAGAAAGCCCAGTGTCTAATGGCTGCCCCTTCCCATCCACTGAGAAGCACGTCTTCACGTACGATCTGACCGCCCGTCTGGGTGGATGTAGGGAACAGGGCTGCAGTGCTGAGGACCATCAGCCACAGCTATTGAACCAAATTTTGAGTGTATCATGGAGAATTTTGGCATCGTGATGTCATCGCTCCTTGCAGCATTATGCTGCACGCTGGGCACATACAGTGCTGCAGTTAGGATGGGAGAATCTATGATTCTGTGATCTCTGCTGCTCAGCACCATGATGTAGACATGCCCCATATGACAGCAGGCCAGTCCATTACCCCTCCCAGCTGCAGGTGCCCACAAGCTGTGCAAAATTGCTTCTTCTCAGCCTGCGCTACAGCTGTGAATGTAAACACAGCCCTGCCTGCTGCATTCAGAATACCTGAGGATGACTGCAACAAAGTCTGTTGTGCCTGTGCCACATGTCGATGATACCACATGCGAGTTCAGTTGTTTGGGGATCCAGTTATGTCTTTCCTCCTTCTCTTTTGGATTGCCACAAACCTCTTGCAGTCTGGAAGTCTCCTTTGCAGCTTTGTGTTTGTGGAGAAATTCTGTTTCCTAAGGGTACTTCTTCTCACAGAAACCATTTGTCAGTTCCTTTGCAGGAGAGCCGCCCACACGGCCAAATCACTGCTGGCTCAAGGGACGTTTGTCACTGACGTGGAATGTGTCCAAATCCACAACAAAGCCAGGGGATTGAAGATTTACTGTCCTAATGGAATAATAATCTTAAGCAGATGTCAAATTTCTAGAGCTGGAGACCACTACAGTCAGCAGAAAGAGCTCCTGGTCTCATTACAGCCACTTTATAATGAAACCAGGAGTGTGTCAGAGGCTTCAGAATTAGCACTTACAGTACATTGAAATAAAGTTTGGCTTCTGGGCAATTTTAGAAAGAAAAGCCCTTTCTGAAACACCTGGATAAATTTCTGCATGGTGCCTAAATCTCCATTCATTACTGTTTCACGTAAAATACATACAATGACTGAGTTCTCTAATAACATCTCCAAATTGTGCTTTTCGACCCTATTGGGAGGCAAGCACAAGCAAACTTTGCCCATTGAGCCCGTCCTCTGACCGAATGAAACAGCGTGGCAAGTTGATGATCTCTCGCAGTGACTAATAGGCTTTGTAGGAGAATATACACTACTTCTGTTTTCTGATTCTCAGTTACCATGGTAAAGGGTAAGGCAGTCTCATTCTTGAACCGGCACATTTTTGTAGGATGGAATAGATACTCACCCATGGTGTCCAAGGATTAGATCAGAGTAACCCGCAGAATTTCTGAGGCCGACATATCTGAGGTTCAACAAATCCAAGGGCAAGGTCTTGCACTTGAGTTGCAGCAACTCCCCATTCAGTACAAACTAGAGCACAACCCTGCCAAAAAGGCCTTGGAGGTACTGGTGGATAGGAAGCTGGACATGAGCCAGCACTGTGCCCTCACAGTCCAGAAAGCCAACCGTATCCTGGGCTGCATCAGAAGCACTGTGGCCAGCAGAGTGAGGAAGGTGAAGTTTTTTACACTAAGGGTGGTGAGGCACTGGCACAGGTTGCCCAGAAAGTTGGTGGATGCCCCATCCCTGGAGACTCAAGATCAGGCTGTATGGGGCTCTGAGCACCTGATGGAGCTGCAGGTGTCCCTGTTCATTGCATGGGGTTGGACTAGATGGCCTTTAAGGTCCCTTCCAACTCAAACAATACTATGATTCCACGATGAGTAATCTAAGGTTGAAATCAATACTCTATGGGAGATACTGCTGTGCTGGGCTTATTGTGGTCACTCCTGTAGTTCCATCATACATGAGAAGTGCAGCTTGGTGGCTCCAAGTGGCAGGAGGTGGTGATGGATGTCCTGTCCCCAGTTCCTGGCCCCTTTTTTGATGCTGGCCTCGGCTGTGCACTGATGGATGCTGAGCACGTAACCTGAGGCTGAGGCACCACACTCCAGAAGCCTCATTAAGCTGTCTTCACTCCTGTTTCCTTTCCCATCAGTGCTCATTAACAGGGTAACCGGCAAGACAGCTTTCTCTTTATCAGCCTCTGCCATATGGCCAGCACAGAAGACATCAGGAGATCAGGTGCTCAGCTTCTCAAAATGGGAGGAGAGTGAAAATAGCTCTTCTGAGTTAGTTTTTCTTTGTTGGTTTTTTTTGTTTATTTGTTCTGTTTTTTTTATACCTAATTCTTTTTGTCCAGTTGCTCTCCAGTAGCTTTCCCCACAAACACACTCTCAGGTCACTTGTGCTTTCCAACAGGCAGAGTGTGCTCCACAAGGACCACCTCTGTTTGAGCAGTTCTCCAGTACCCTGCATCACAAATTCACCAGCGCCTTTGAGAAACAAAATCACCTGTTCCCTTACGTTATTTATTAAGGTAATGTAGTTAGCTTGGTTAACTGAAAGACTGAAGTCTGTAGGCACCAATAGCCTTCACAAAGCCCTTGTGTAACCCTGACCTCTCTCAGCACCCTGCACCTGACCTCTCTCAGCAGATGTGTGTCTGCCAGGAGACCCGCACCCTGTCCACAAGAAGCCTCCAGCTGCAGTCTTTTTGCAGACCCGGTACAAGGACCACAAAGTTGTTTTGCATAAAAGCACAGGAGTGGCATGGCATCCTTAGTGCTGCTCTTAGTGCTTGGAAGCTGTGAGACATGCTCTACAAAGGGTGGGTTGGTTCTGGGTTGTTGTTTTGTTTTGTTATTTTTGTTTGTTTTTTTTTTAATTAAGGACTACAATGAATGTTAACTTTGATTTTTCAAGAGTTTTTTTCCAAGAGCTTTGTGACTGGGCTTGCCACAGCCTTGCTCCATATTCTGCATCTAACAGTAGCTGATAGCAGGTGCCCAGGGATACAGCTAAGAGTAGGCATGCATGCAATGGTACATCCTTGGCATACTCCCCAGCTTCCAGTAATCTGAGATCCAGGACATTCAGGGATTTCCTGTTATCTTCGTGCTTCAAGGGTCACTTCCATTGATTTAGCACTCAAATCCACAGCAGGCTGTGTGCCTCAGGGCATGCTGGCTGTCTTTACGCTGGTGGAAAAACCTAGTGAGACTCCTACCTAATGTTAGAAATATTGTGCAGCCTAAGAAGATAGTTCCTGTTGGGTTTGTGATGCAGCTCCCTGGAGCGGAATTTCTAAATCCAGGACTTAGGGCTCTGAACATTATATTGGCTGCAACTGGCCTGATTTTGCCAAATTGCCATCTGTTGGCTCATGTTCTAGCATAAAATCAACCACATTTTTGTTTCACAGCGATAACTGTCGTTACTGCTTCATCTGCTGTAACAGGCATGGCTTCATAATGTGGATCCAGCTTAATGACCTCTTAATGTGGTCCAGCTTTCACTGTGCTGTAATTAACTTGACAATCTACAAATCTGACTCATGTTGTTTCCATTTCAAAGTAAAATAGCAGAGAAGATTGCGTTTTCTAACTTATCTCTTAATCTCTACTTTGAGTGATGTAACTTGTGCTGTAAAATAACATCACAATATTGGCTGAGAGTTTCAGAACCAGAAGGTCAATTTTTATTTTAATTCACCAAAATTTTAGTTTTCATTTTAATGTTTCAAATGGAAGAACTTCTCTTCATCTCAGCTATGTGGAAATGTTAAAGTGAAAGGCTTTTTTTTATGTTAAATGTACTATCTATGGTTTGCAGACCACAGGCAGACAAACTCTGCCTGAATCAGCAGCACACTGCCTGGCCCTCTGCCTCCAAGTAGTAAACCTATCTCTCTGTTGTCTCTATCTATCTGGGTTTCCTTTTCCTGGCCAGAAACACACACAGATATGCAAACACTACAGTCCTGAAGTGATGTTTCCCAGACATGAATGATACTAGAAAAGGCTGAGCCTCCTGGGACATGTTTATAGTTTTGTCTACCTGTTATTACAAAGAACCCACAGCACTGCTGCCACCAGAAGACTCGTAGTGAAGGAATAGCAAGAATCATCATGGTCTTTGCACCATTTTACATGGGTTGAAGAATACTTTTTCCTTCTAAGCCTCTTAGCGTGGCACCAGTGCTTGTTTACATAGGACTGCTGTTGCGATCTCTTATTCTAATGCAGATAAACGCATATCTGATTCTGTCAAGGTCAACCATGGAATTACATGGGATAGGAGTCTAGTCTTCTACCATTCTATTCATGAAAACTCATTTTCCAAAGACCATGTGGAAATGACTTGCCTTTCCTCTCTCTGGATGCCCCCATTTCTACCCACCTGGGCATGCTCATGGCAGCCCCTGTAACACTGCAGAGGTGCAGCGGTGCTTCTTATTAATGCACAAGGACAATCACAGAATCATAGAATCATTAAGGTTGGAAAGACCTCTAAGATCATCTACTCCAACCTTCCACCTACCACCAATATTTCCCATCTGGAGTGCCCAGGGAGGTGGTGGAGTCACCATCTCTGGAGATTCTCAAGGAAACATGGCACTGAGGGACATGGATTAGTGGACATGATGGTATCAGCTCAGTGGTTGGACTAGATGATCTTAGTGGTCTTTACAGCCTTCATGATTCTGTGATTCTATTATTACTTCCCAAGCATGATTTTCTTATGATGATGGGCTCTTTTACAGACAATTTGAGTTTTCTTGGAAATCAGAACTTTGGTTGCTGTGGTTGCAATGAACAAAAATGCCCTTTTCCTTTTGGTTGGCAAAGGTGCTGCACAGGTTGTCGGGCCACCCTTGAAGCTCTGAGTTGAGCAAGTCAGTCAAATGCTTCTCAAACTGCAACTGGTGCAGCCTCACAAATTTTTTCTTCTGTGTCCTCATAGCTTAGAATGAGTCTGGATGAACTCGAAGAGGTACATACATGCAGGGATGAAAGAAACAAGTTGCATAATGAGATTGTTCAGGCAATCCCTTGAATAATGAAGCTAAAAGTAAGGGCTTCAGGAAAACATCTGCCTCCCACCTCTGGGATTCACGTTGTCTTGTTTCCACGCTTTGGAAACATCCAGGAGAGATGTGTGTTATCCACTACAGATTCTACTAACAGAATCTTTTGAGTTAGCATAGCTCAGAAATCCAGCAGGTGGATCATAGCAGCACCAGAACAGTGCAGCGATGAACAATTGCATGAATCCTGTGTGTGTGTTCCAGGAAATAGAATGACTTCCTAATAAACAGTTTCAGATGGTAATTTTTACAATAAACTTGTACCACTGTTAGGGAGACAATCTCTTCCCATAGTTTTGATTAACAGTATGCTATTACATCAAAAATCCAGTTTTGTGCAAAATCTACTTGGCGAGGTCTGGAGAGCCAACAGAAATTAATGTGTGGGGCCATTCTATAAACCACTTCTCAGTGAGGCTGTTTTCACAGGAAGGTTCTTGCAAGGTGTGGGTGAGGAAGCCTGAATTTAGATCACAGTCATCTATGGCACAAACCCCCCAAAAATGCAAACAAATGAGACAGCAACATTTACTGTGAAAGACTTATGATGATGATGACTATTATCATTATTATTTTAACGAAGAACTGATGAAGTACATCTTCTTTCCAATTCTAAAACATAGCTAGATGAATTCCAGGGAGGGCAGAGAACAGGTTCACACATGGTGCTCTGGCAGCCAACAGTGAAGCAAGAAACATAGTAAATGAAATAAATAATGACCTTGTAATGTCACCAGATTAATTATTGACACTGTTGTGTCTGTGACAGAGTGAGGACAGAAGTGAGGAACTGTTTTTAGAGAGGAATTAGACTGAGTGCTTTATCTGAGAGAGTTGTAACTCCTAAGGTCTCATTTTTGCTGAAAAATGCATGGGTGCTTAAGACATCAACTTGGATAATATGTAGTATCCATAAAACACTTTGTTACAGTATCTCTTGATTTATCCCCAGTATGTCTTAATTCCTTCATGTCAGAGAAGTGCAGAAATTAACTGCCTATGCTTCCCTTTCCACAGTTGGAAAAGATAAGGGTTACTCCTGCTAAGTGGAGTGCTTCAGTTCCAGAAGGTAGGGCTGCAGAGATCCCAAGGGATCTGCATGCAGGAACAGATTTGAATCCACAATCAGGAGGTCAAAAATCAAAGCTTTTTTGAAAATGGGGAAAAAGAGCTGGGAGATGGAAGAAAGAGTATTGGAGAGGGTACATTCCAATGGATGTTGTCAGTCTGATAACCTGATATTGGAGCTTTTCTTTCACATAAAGGGTGTTTGAGTCCTAATGTCCACGATGCCCAGACAAAGTGATGCTGTAAAGGGGATGAGTCGCTGAGAGTCAGGACTTGGAGGGAGCCAACCTTAGCTGGAAAGCATTCAGCCCTGATGTGCCCAGCTGCTTTTGGCTTCGGACTCTCCAGACTCTGAACTGGAAATTAGATGAGTCATTGGTGTTGATAGAAGTGTGGTAGAACCTATGAAAGCTGGCAAAAAACTGAACAGTTTGACCTGTGGAGCTTTTTCCTGATAGAGAAGTTTGCAAGATCTTGCTACAGATCCACTCCCAGCTGTAGCTACAAATGTAAGGATTCTTACATGTGGCAAATGATCTTCAGAAATCCCTGTTCAAACATTCACGTTGCAATCACTTTTTCTATGGAGAAGCATCCTGTGCATATGGACAGTGAGCAGGTTATAAATGCACAGATGTGTCCCAAGTGGGGCTGCCTTCAGATCAGAACACACAAGTTAAACAGCAGAACTTCTTCGCTGGTTAAACAGAAGCACACCTCTCTAAAAATGATTCCTCCGTATACAAATTACTAATTTGGGTTTTTTAATGGAAATGACAATTTTTCAAGTGAAACACAATAATTTGACAAAGGTTCATCAGTTTCCATTTTAAAAATGTGACAGCAGGTCACATACTGGCTGATGTACTTCATTCCACCCCGAAGTGCTTCCATGTACCCTGACAGGGCACCATGTGGATATCCCTACACATAAGATATAGCAGGGCAATTTCTTTAGAGATAAAGAAAGTAATGACAGGCTTTGAAGGAAACCAAAGCATTGTGATAAGCCCATGACCTAAGTTTTATGGTCTTTCAACCCAGCAGTGGTGATTAGATAACATGGTGAGGGTTATATCTCCTAATGTAGGTGTTTAATAAAGCTAGACATCTAAATTTAAGGTGGTCAATTTAGAATGTATTCACACAGCATGTGGAAAAAGAAGCATCTCCAGAATTGTTATCAGCTTCTACAACTTGCTACTGGATGTGCCTCTTTCTCTCCTTTGAGACGTTATCTAGCTGAGCATTACTCAGCCAACTTTTAGCTATGTAAAGGTAGTGAAGAAAATCCCACTCTGCACTGCTTTTTCTTGGCTGAATTCCTGTACAAGCAGCAGCTCTCTGACCACCCTTTCCCTTCGTAATAACAACTATTCTCCACGTTATCTCCCAAGCTGGATGTTTTTATAGCATCTGTGCCTATTAAAGCACTTCTGTCCCTCATTCCTAAATTGGCTACGATTTACTTTTGGATGCTACTCAAATACTACTGGTAGAGTGCTCTAAATTCCTGTGGGATGAGGCAGGTTACACAAGCCTTGAGTTGCTGTGCCATGAAGAACAGACAGTAGAACTGACTCACCGTGTTGCTACTTGGGAGGATGTTATTACAAATGGCCCCAAGAGTTGTTTTGCTCATGCTCAATTTGTCTTTAGGCTGAACAGCTCATCCTAGAAAGGAGCATTGCACACAGCCACCAAGGGCTGTTAGGAAAGAGCAGTAAGAATGAACTGGTTGGTTTTGAAGACAAAACTCAGTAACTTCATGTTTAACTTCAGTGACCCAGAGCAGCACAATTTCTTTAAAATCCTCTCAAAACCCAAGTAAGATGAGTAGTCCCTGAGGCCCTGAATTTGAACACGATCCCAAAGTTTTCATCCATGATTTAACTGGGCACATTTCATATAAAGTATCAGGTCTTGGGATCTTGCCATGACCAACTTGTAATTTTTATCAACAAAAACTTGAGTTCTCACATTACAAATCGAGGCTCAGAAATGTGGTTTGCACTTTAAGAGCTTCTGTGGCAGAAAAAAAGAAAATAATCTTCAAAAAATATCCCAATGAAAAGCTTTTGCTTTCCAGCACAAGTCCCTTCATACTGAGAGGCACGAAGAGAAATGTTTATGGGTCACCATGCTTTCCTGGTCCTCTGCTTAATCAAAACAATGAAAGATAAAATAGATTGAATTCAGAGCGTTGCCTCATGCTGCAGAGCAGGTATAGGAAGTAAGGAGGGCATTCTCTACTCAAATCTGAAAGTAATATTGAGATTAATACTCTAATAAAAATGACTCTAGTCCGGGCAACCCACTCACCTCCCCTTAGGCTCTTTGGAAAGCTGCTCACATGCACATTCATGCTGGCTGAGGTCACTGATTTTATTCACCAAGTCCAATTTTTTAATATTTCCTCAATGTAATAAGACATTAGAGAAGTAGTTTCTATAGCAACAGAAGTTGCTTAAAGATTTGCTAATGCTTTGCTGTGAGATGGCTGCAGATGTTCTAAATGGTGTGTCTCCTCTCTGTTACCATCCACTAGAAAGCTGATTTTCTGAGGTCCTTTTTGTATTGTTTGTTCGCGCAAAATCCATGGATATTCAAAGCATTCATTTTGAGTTCCAAGACTTTATGGAGAGAGAGTGGGGAATCTTCATGCATCGCTCTTCAGAGTGTTGCTTAGTATTTCAGAAGAAATTTTGCTACTGGATGACTCCTTGATAGCTTCCAGAATCTGCAGTGAGAAGACTTAAAGTGCATAAGCGGTCTGTTTCTCAGATATTCTCAGTGTAACTGTAGTTAGCAGGAGACTGCGGGCAATTAAAGAGTATCTTATGAAAGTTTTCAATAGGCACCATTTAATGTTTCTCCTTTCAGATAACAGCCATAGGACGAGGGGATGCCCTTCAGTTGCACCGGGGGAGGTTCAGGTTGGATAGTAGGAAAAATCTCTTCTCAGAGTGGTGAGGCATTGGCACAGGCTGCCCAGGGAGGGGTTGCCATATCAGGAGGTGTTCAAGAACCGTGGAGATGTGGCACTGAGGAACACGGTTAGTGGACATGGTGGGGATGGGCTGACAGTTGGACTAGAGGATTTGAGAGGTCTTTTCCAACCTCAGTGATTCCATGGCTGTATGATTTTGAGCTGTGTAACACAGCCCGTCATAGGGGGCAGGGAAGAATTTGTCCTGTTCAGAGTCATAAAACCAATTGGAGCTGTTTGTTGAGGAGACGAAATGCAAAATGGCACGAAGTCTAGGATTTTTCCATCTTAACATATGGCAAGCTGGAATTTCCCCATCTTAGTGTCTAGATCCTGCTGATTTACAAAGATTGTTGGTGCTCTGGAAAATCCAAGCTTAAATCTATGTATCCAGGGTGGGAGGAGAGGTGTAACCACAACAAGGACATTGCACAGGGCTCTCTCTTGCTCATTCCAGCAAGTCAAGAAGTTGCTGTCTTGCTAGCCAGTATGATTAGTCGTGTTTGTCCATCTGCCCAGAAAAGTTTCACTGCACTCTGACATTGCAGAGTATGGAGTAAATGTACCTCCAAAAGTAAGAGCTCACAATAATCACAGACCCACCTCAAAAGCTCTGTGCTGTATCTCTTTCAGAAGAGGGGAGACCACATACTGAGCATGGCAGACCATCTCTGGTGGTACCCAGGTGCTAGGATGGTCCTCAGACTGCACAAGAGATAAGTTGAAGTTGGCCTTGGTCACAGTATTTCATGTTAACTGGGAAGAAAAGCACTTTCTCTGGGATGATCATAGAATCATAGAATGGCCTGGGTTGAAAAGACCACACTGATAATTCAATTCCAACCCCCTGCTATGTGCAGGATCATCAATCACCAGACCAGGCTGCACCATCCAGCCTGGCCTTGAATGCCTCCAGGGATGGGGCATCCACAGCCTCCTTGGGCAACCTGTTTCAGTGCGTCACCATCCTCTGGGTGAGAAACTTCCTTCTAATATCTAACCTAAATCATCTCCCTTGTGGATATTAACTGGAGTGAGGTGTTGAATTTGAATGGGAGGGATGTAAGGTGATGCTGCCTCTGCACTGCTGTCAGTCCCAGAGAGGCTCAGGGCCCCAAAAGAGTGCAGCTATTGAAAGCCCTTCTGCAGGACTGCTGCCCAAGGGTTGCTAATTGGTGTGTTGCTCCTTCCCTCTGCTCATTCCACTGTCCACAGTGCTTATGTAGGAACAGATTATTTATGGCCTGGTTGGATTTTATTAGCAAAGCTTTCATGCAACCTAGTGTCATGCAAGTGCTGGAAGTATGTAAGGAAGGAGCAGTCTGAGTATTTCCCAGTTTTTAGAGACTACACACTTGCTCTGCTATTACTGGATAATTATGGCTGGTTTGCAATAATTTCTTGTCTTTGGTCTACATGGGTCACTAGCTCTCATTGCATGCTGGTTTGCAGTGAAGGGAAATGTGTTTCCAAAGCACAAAAACGTGACTATGAAATCACACAACAAAGTGCTCAGTTCCACGTAATCTTACAAGCAAGTTTTCTCATCTTTTCATCATCTGCAGTTTAAGTGGGCACTTGGCTTTTTTTGCAGTGAAATTTGCTCTACTGAAGCATAGCAAAAGATCATCTCCTACACTTTGAGAAGATCATTGCTAAATATATCAAAAGTATTGTTAAAAATACCAAAATATAATAAAGGAGAGCCATATAAGAAAGGAGGAGACAAACTCTTTAGCGGAGTCTGTCGTGATAGGACAAGGGAAACTGATTTCAAATGTAAAGAGCAGAGATTTAGATTGGAAGAAGTCTTTTACAGTGTGGGTGGTGAGGCACTGGCACAGGTTGCACAGAGATGTAGTGGATGCCCCATCCCTGGAGACACTCAAGGTCAGGCTGGACGGGCCCTGAGCACCTGATGGAGCTGTAGGTACCGCTGTTCACTGCAGGGGGTTGGACTGGATGGCCTTTAATGGTCTCTTCCAACTCAAGTGATTCTATGATTCTATGATACCACTGAAAATTTGTTATAACAATAGTCCAAAAATGCACATAATACACATATACAGACGTGAGTGGGCAAATTATGAATACAACTCACTTGTAGTTAGAGATTCTGTATTTCTGTGTGTGTGCAAGTTGGAAAGGATGTGATCCTGTGTGACGTCACCGTGGTACATTTCTATTGCTATACTTTCATCTCAGCACTTGAGTCTCTACTAGTTGCATTATCCTAGTAAAAGGTGTATGTATTATTCCAGGTTGTGGAAATATCTTCATGCATTTTTAATTACCCCTTATCTTGCAGGTACGGCATGAATTGCCTAATCCAGTTTGAAGACTTTGCCAATGCTAACGCATTTCGTCTCCTCAACAAATACCGCAACAGATACTGTATGTTCAATGATGATATTCAGGGTGAGTACAGTAGAAACATGCAAACTGCACCTTCTCATGAGGAAATGATGAAGATCACACGAGTGTTTGTTACACAATACTCAGATGTGTGATAAGCTTTAGCTTATTAAGCTATCACACAAGCATAAAAAAAAAAAAGACAAAAGCACAGCTGTGTAAGTTGAAAAATGAGTCTCCGTTGCTTTTGGTAATTTAGTTGTTCTCTGCAGCAGTGTTGTTCTATGGGGAAAATGGATCATGTGCTTCAGGTTATTAAGATAATTTAGAGAGTCCCATTAATTTTCTTATAATCTAAAACAATACTGACATTCTAGCAGTTACACAAGTCTTCCAGTTTCCAGGTGGTCATTAGCTGATCCTGGCAACGTTCCTCTATTGTTATCTTCCCCATTTCGTGCAGAAATGATAAGGTAAAACCAGTTTCTTTCCTGACTGTGGATGCTAACACCAGGGTAATCTGAGAACATCCCTAGAGTGGTTAACACTGCTCTATCATCTCCAAAGAGCAATGACACCATCACAGCTGGGGTTAGAAGCAGCATCTCTCCCAGGCCACGGGAGGCTCAACTGTCAGCAGAATTACTGAAGTGTGCAGGGACATGCAGGTGGTACATTAGTGGCATTCCTGCTTGGTGCTCACTTTGCTTCAAACCACTGGAAGTTGTGTTTGCCCATCCAACAGAGACAGCAACTTCCCTAGTGACAAAAATAACCAGTTCTTCTGGGAGAGAGACTTGGATTGCGGGAATGTGGTGTGGTTGGGTGTGTGGGTTGAATGTGTCCCATTCAAAAACACTTTCATGAAGAGCGTTTAGATGCAGAGTTTAAACATTTCATAGAAGGTGAGGCATATATTCCTGTACAAGCAGACTTGCCATTTGTTCTTGCTACCCAGAAAGGCTTTCAGTGGAGAGAGAAGCACTGAGAAACAGAATATAGGGCATACATTTTTGAATGGAAGTTTTGAATGAAAGCGCCAAGAACTCAAACTTTCTAGGAGATGAACAGAAGAACCCCAGAATATGAAGCAGACAGTGCAAAAGCTTATTTTGCATTAGTTGCTCTCTATGTGGGTGAAAGAGAACTCATCAGTTAAAAGAGCCCAGGTGATGAGGCAGATCTGTAGGGCTGGATGTAGGCTTCTTGAGGGAACAGTAGGATTTTACATCTTACTAAAGCCCCTTGTATTCTCAGATAAAGCATCTAGCTGGCACTGGTTTCACAGTAGTAGGTATGGAAAGAAATCCTCCTGATCCTTTGAGCTGATAAACGATGAGTCAGGGGAAGCAAGGCACTGCTTCAGGTTTTTTTATGCAGCTGTCAGAAAGAAAAGGGAACACTGAGGCATGGTTAGGAATGAGTTCTGGGGGACCTTTAGGAAGGTGATACAACTTGGACCTGCTCAGTTAACTGCCTTGGAGTCATATCAGACATTAATGGACTTGAATTTGGATCAGTCTGTTTCACCCACACTAATTTACCACTCTGTATCCTCAGCTGATAAGAGAAAGGCAGCCAGTGCCCTTCTCTCTCTTACACCCTCCTGTTCTTTGTTTTTCCTTCAGGCTCTCTCTTTTCTAACATGCTGGTATTTCATGACTTGCAAAAAAAAAAAAAAAAAAAAAAGCAAACTGTGCTTTAAATGATTAATGAGAATTATGCAAAGCCTTGCATTTATTTTGCTCAAGTCAGACAGGAGCAGACCTCCTGAAGCTTGAATAATCCCAGCTTCTGAGCTGGCACTGTATATTTTCACTTAAAAACATCTCTCAGGCACAAGCAGAGCAAGGTAAATCAGGCCTGAGCTGTACTAATTGAAGGCCTCATGCATTGGTTTGTGGGACTGTGAATATAGTGTGCCAGCACCCACCCACAGAGGCAAGATGTGGGAAGAAAAGATAAATTACACCACTTCATCTCCCTTAGGCCTCCCTCTTGCTGTCCCAGGGCCTTACACAAACAGAAAGCAGTTTAAAATATTAAAGCCTAATTTTTTTTATATTTGGTCACACAAACGACCGGATTGCCAAATCTATCGTAACCCAGCAGAGTCACAATGATTCAGACCCTTCCCAGCTCAACCCAGCCCAAGCCTGCTGATGCTGACTGGGACACCTGCCAGGTACCACAAATAGGGACGAGGTGATTGCTTTCATTCTGAAAGCCTGAGGGCTAGCAGGAGCTGGCCTGCAGTGCCTGCACACAAGGGCTCCCCATTAAGGAAGAGGTTCTCCTTCCTCTGTGGGGTGATGACATCAGTCCTTTCCCAGCTCTGCCTGGGTTCATGCAAGGGGCAACAGCTTCAATTTCAGCTATGTGGGAGAAAATTGATTGTCCCTTCTCCCCGATTCCCTGTGAAGTACCAGGGCAGGCAATGCAGCACGTGTGAAATTGGAGGGACGTGAGACTGCTTTGAATCCTGCTCTTTGTGCTCCTTTTGTTACTTTGCTCTGCTAAACTGTGCCCAGCTCTAAACAGAAGGTAGGCAACTGAAAACTGTTACAGAAGTGCCAAGCCCTGTGAAACCCTGAGGCATCCTCTGCTTTCCTGCTTCATACAGGAAGTTAATAAAACCATTTAACAGTTCAATTTGGATTGCACTTCTAGATATCATCCAGTCCAACCCCTCAAAGTTAGGTCCAACTTTGACTTTAGGTCAGGTTTGCCCGGCCTGATGAGTTCCAGTATCACCATGGATGGAGATTTGAGATTCCTGAACTATTCCATTCTGTTCTGTTCTGTTCTGTTCTATTCTATTCTATTCTATTCTATTCTATTCTATTCTATTCTATTCTATTCTATTCTATTCTATTCTATTCTATTCTTCTGTTCCATTCCATTCCATTCCATTCCATTCCATTCCATTCCATTCTTTTTGAGCTACCTATTCCAAAGTTTATGTATCTTCATTGTGCATTTTTCCCCTAAAATCTAACCGTCGTTTCCCTAGGTGCAAACTTGTGTTCATTGCTCCTCATCCTCTTGCTGTGCATTTCTGAGAAGAATCTGACCCCGCCTTCTCTACATCCTCCCAGGAGGTGGATTTAGACAAAAATCAGATGCCCTCTTTTATTCTCTTCCAGCTTAATAAAATGCAGTCAAGTTGGACATTAGGAGAAACTTTTTCTCTCAGAGGGTGGTCAGGCACTGGAATGGCTGCCCAGGGAGGTGGTGGAGTCGCCGTCCCTGGCAGTGTTCAAGAGGCGCCTGGATGAGGAGCTACGAGAGATGGTTTAGTGCTTGTGGTACTGATAGGAATGGGAGGGTGGTTGGACTGGATGATCTTGCAGGTCGTTTCCAACCTTGTGATTCTGTGATTCAGTGATTCTGTGATTCTGATGGCCCTCCTCTGGGCAGGGCTGATTGAGTCGTGCAAACAAGAATGAACTCTGTCAGGGAAGGTTCAGGTTAGATTTTAGAAAAAGTTTCTTTTCAGACAGAGTGGAGAGGCATTGGCACAAGCTGCCCAGTGGCAGAGTCACCATCCCTGGAGGTGTTCAAGAGCCATGGAGATGTGGCACTGAGGGACATGGTGAGTGGGTATGGTGTGCATGGGTTGATGGTTGGACCAGATGATTTTAGAGGTCTTTTCCAAGCTTAATGTCCCTCCACAGCTAGAGGGATCTATAAGCTGTGCACAGCAGTGACTTCTTCCCAGAGAACTTCTCAATCTTTTCCCATTCGTAGGAGCAATGGTTCCCCTTTGTTGTTGGAACACAGAATAATAGAATGGCTTAGGTTGGAAGGGACCTCAAAGATCATCCACTTCCAATCCTTCTGCTGCAGGCAGGGCTGCCAACCACCAGATCAGGCACTAGATCAGGCTGCCCATCTAACCTGGTCTTGAATTTAATATCTCTTAACCCTCTAAGCACCCCATAGCATCAGCCTTCCAGGACCGTTCAGGCAGCAGTGCCTCAGCCTGGAGGAACATTGCTCACTACTGTACCTGAGGTTGAGAACAGGCTGATGTTCCAGCAGTGCAAATGTGAGCAACTTCAAAGATCTGGGCCCATTTTGCACATTTCCTTGTGTTTTGAGAAGCTGGGCTAGTTTTTGGCAAGGCAAAGACAAATTTCAGCAGATTAAAATGTCGCAGTATCTTACTTTGTTGTTTCAGCTGGCATGGAAAATGCATCAGTAATTATCACAGGAAACTAAGGAGGGGGGAGCACAATAGGAAGGGAGCATTGGATGAAGTTTTGATGCAGAACAAAGCAGACTGTGTCCTGTCAGGCAGCTCCAGAGCAGCACGCTCCCCCCATGGGGGTTCACCCAGCCTGAAGATAGAGATGAAGATGTTCTCAGTCCTCTGGGGGCTCACCGTTGCCAAGGCCTTTTGGACCTGCTGTGCTCTGCAGCAGAAGAGGCTCCTGTATCTTCCCTTGCTGCTACTACATTAACTATTCAAGGGCCAGCTCCAAGACTTTTGTCTGAATAACAAAACCATAGAATCATAGAATCACAAAGGTTGGAAAAGACCAGTTAGATGGTCTTGTACGACCATCAGCTCATCACCACCATGCCCACTAACCACATCCCTCAGTGCCACATCTCCACAGTTCATGAACACCTCCACAGATGGTGACTCCACCACCTTTCTGGACAGCCTGTTCCAGTGTCTCACCACTCTTTCTCAGAAGAAATGTTTCCTGCTATCCAACCCGAATCTCTCCTGGCACAACTTAAGGCCATTATCTCTCATTCTAAGGCCATTATCTTTCATTTCAAGTCACTCGTTGTCTGCAAAACAAGCCAGATCAGAACAGTCCAAACTCCTGGGTAGGAATGGACTTCAGTGCCTTGGGCTTTGTAATGCAGGGCCCTAAAGATCTGGCCCTTACGTTACATTATTTTGAGGATTGTGACTTTTCACCCTTACCACCCTCTCCAGAGATGTGGGTCAACAGTATCCAAGATCTGTTCATGGAGGATGTGAATTATTTCCCTGAGCACTGATGCTTTGCATTTCACTGCTGTTCTCAATGACTTGCTCCATGCCATTTCTAGGTTTATTTTCTTAATGTCTTACAGAGACCCTGTGGGAGAAGGATAACAATAGCCAGCAGACATGAGGGTGAAACATTGAGCTGCAAATGCTTCAACAACTTTTTGCTTCAGCTTTGTTGTATTTGACTTTTTATTATGCATTTGGAGTGCATCTGGACAATCTCTGCTCTGCTTTCCAAAAACAAGCTGAATGATCATGTGAACCAGGATTTGGAAAAGCTCTGTGCTTCCTCTGCATCCATAAATTTAAATATATTTTCTTGGCTGCCCTTCACTGGAGCTGTTGAATGGGTGTTTGCTGTTGCCTGGGCCCTAACACTTGGCATGGTTTTAATGGCAGAAACATAAGCAGGCAGAGTAAGGGTAAAAATGGGAAGATGGGGCTGAATTTGGCCATCCTTTCCATCACTGTAAAGCCATCCACAGAGATGCCAGAAGGAGAAATGGGCAGCAGTGTGGCTGCTTACTGCTATCACTTAGGGGTATGCTTTAGTGGTACGGTGATGGGTTATTAGTTGACTACATAGCATCTATTACATTACCTTAGTGGTCTTTTCCAACCGTACTGATTCTATGATTCTGTGATCGCTTCTTCTGCCAAATGCCTGGGTTCAGCCCAGAGCCCAAGCACGTGATGCCTTGGCATCAGCACTTGGCAGCACTTTTCCCATTGCACCTGTGCCACTTCTGTATGCTGCCCCTGCTCTGGAGGCAGGATAACATCACCAGGTGCTTCTGCCTTTTCCATCTCTGCTGAGCTGCGGAGCAAATCCTTTCCTCCAGTTTGCACCAGTGCAGCTCCACTGACATCTATGGGGCTAGTTCTGCCTTACATTAGAACAAGCAGAAAATCAGCCTCAGGAGAGGGGTTCTTTAATGTTTACAGTATTTTCAGCATGCCTGAGTGTCAGAGATAAATTCCTACTGTGAAAGCCATTTTCCTGAATGCACCACAGTTTCAGATGCTCTTTCCTTTGCTGGCCCTGTTTGTCTGGAGTCCCCAGAGAGATTCCTGAGGGCTGCTTGCTGGCCTGTGATATAGAGCAGATCACCCACTGAGCCTCACACAGACAGGATGCTTTGTGAGCATTTTGCTCTGTGTGCCCTTCTCTATCTCACATCACATACAGACCAGCCAAGCTGGCTCTTGCTAATTACTTGAGGAAGCAGTTTTCTGCAATAGCAGGATTCAATCTCTTTGAAAGACAGATTGACTGATGTGTTGAAGGCTACTTGGTTTTCTCTTGCCACAACTTGTAGTGATGGGTTTTTTTTTTTCCACATCTCGCTTTGTGGTCTTTTTGGAATTGAAGCACTGTGATTGCTTGGATATTAGGAAACATTTCTTCTCAGAAAGAGTGGTAAGGCATTGGCACAGGATGCCCAGGGAGGTGGTGGAGTTCCTGGAGGGGTTTAAGACATGTGGAGATGTGGCACTGAGGAACACTGTCGGTGGACATGGTGGGGATAGGCTGATGGTTGGACTGCATGATGTTAGAGGTCTTTTCCAACCTTAATGATTCAACCTTATGATTAGCCAACTCCTTATGCAAACCAGCTGTGCACTCGCCTGCATAGAGATGCTTCTATTGTTACATACTCAGAAATTGTAATTACAAAAGACAAATATTGAGCTGAGGCCAAGGTACTGTAACTTTGTTACTTGAGTAATGGGGCTGAGATGCAGTTTGGAAGATGTGGCAGGACTGGAAGCACAATGGGAGGAGAGAGAGGGAGGATTAGGAAGAACAGAGCTGAGGAGAGCCCTGCTGTTGGTCTCTCTGCAGTGTATGCACAGGGGACAAGCAAAGACACACCCTCTCCCACCAGGCTCTCCAACATACAGCTGAAGCAGTGTCCACTGCACACCTTGCTTCTCAAATCCCGGCATGGAGCACCTTTAAAAGGACACTTTACTGTGAGGGTGGTGAGACACTGGAACAGGTTGCCCAGTGAGGTTGTGAATGCCTCCTCCCTGGAAGCACTCAAGGCCAGGCTGGATGGGGCTGTGAGCAACCTGGTCTAGAGGAGAAGTGTCCCTGCCTACAGCAGGGGGTTGGAACTACACAATCTTCAGGGTCCCTTCCAACCCAAGCCATTGGATGATTCTTTGACACAGAGTATCTTTCCTGGAAGTCCCACCAACATTTTCCTGCTGTTTAAATGGTTTTGCCAATACCATTTGTCCCTTCTCAGCAATCACAAAGTTGAAAGCAATTTTCCCAGTGTCAGAACCAAAAGAAACAAAATATTTCTCCAGTTATGCTTCTTGCTTTTAAATGCTTTCCAGGCATCTGTTGCTGCTCATGCTTTGACCTGACACATTGCTGCATTCTGATTGTTCCACTCTTGGACTTTTTCCTCTGATCACCCACACAGCGATTTGGGGATTTCTGTTCAAAGTGAGCCTGGGATATAGTGTATGAGCATGCATGAGTGTGTTCACATCCTCATAGATATCTCAAGCTTGGTATTGCTGAGAGCTGTGGGACCCTGATCTCTCCCCTCTTCTTTGCTGTTCAGTCTGCCAGAGTGGGTTATCTTGTCTCTGAAAACAGTGGGGACACAGACAATGCTGGGATGCACTAAGTGAAGCTCTGGCACAAGTTGCGCAAAGAGGTGGTGAGTGCCCCGTCCCTGGAGACCCCCAAGGTCAGGCTGGATGGGGCTCTGAGCACCTGATGGAGCTGCAGTGTCCCTGTTCATTGCAGGGGGTTGCACTGTATGATCTTTAAGGGTCCCTTCCAATCCAAACGATTCTGAGACTTCATCAGACTTCAGGTCTGCTTTAGCATGGGTCCAGCCCTGTTTCTTCAGGGAGTCCCACCTCTAGCAGTGGCACGGCAGAAGCTGAGCATTTCTGCTGATGGCAGACCCTCCACAATCTGGAGAATGAGCACAGAGACACCCAGAAAAAAAGCAAAATCTAAGAACTATGCCATTATCTGTTGTTCCTATTAATTCCTTGGCCGCTCACTGTTTTCTCCTGCAGTCTTTCTATTCAGATGGCATGGCATTTTACCAGGTGGATATGTCACTGTACATATGGTTTAATGAGGCAGGGAAAGCAAGAGGAAATTCCTCGTGTACATCCTTCAGTTGTCTGAGTTGGCAATCGTTAATATTGAAGCAGCAGAGCACTCTGTGACAGGTTCCCTCCCCATCATCTCCTTTTTTTAATTGGACCCAGCTGGTCTAAGCCTGGAAATAAACTGTTTTCTGAGCTAACAAAAGGACCTCATCCTTAGTGCTGAAGCAAGTTTCAGTGAAAGAGGTTTAAGAAACCACAGTCTGTAACATTAAACCATGAGATTAGTCCGTTGTATGGCTGAGACACGGATGCTTGCAATGCCCTCACAAATAAGAGATAACGCTGCTGCCGTTCTGCACCTGGCTGCCTGTGTGTGACACCATGGTGCCGTCGTTTGCTACAAGGATGTGGCCATTGCCACCTCTGCTAAAGCAGAGTCACTGTTAGGTAGCAGCTGTGACTCCTTTTTGGAGCGCTGAACTGAGCTATAAAAGCAAAACTTTGGGGAGACGATGGTACCGACAAAAACTTCTGGATTCTCTGTGCAGCTTAATGCAAAATTACTCATGTCAATAGAAATTACTGCTCCTCCAGAATAACTGTGCTCCCAATAGGTTTTGTGTTTACGTGGAAATAATGAGAGAAAATCTTTACCCACTGCCGTGATGTACCAGTACATTTCTGCTTCAGCTGTGGCTGTGGCACTAAAGAAAAGGAGCAGGTAGAGCTCATTTTCTCGAATCTCAACAGATGCAGCAGCACCATCTGCTGGTTTCTCTGCTCACGGTCATGCTTTGCTCCTGAGCTGCTCTCCTTTTGCTCCCAGCTGCTGACTGATTAAAAACCTGATTAAATGGCCAGGATAATAGGAAACTCTGGAAGACCGGTGAAAGCAGGTTTCTTAGCCTAAAAGGCACCAGCAGTGCCTGAAGTCTCACTAGCCTGTGCCTTACTTGAATTCTTGTTGTGCCTTCATCTTGGATAGGACATTAGATTAACGCTACACATGAACACTGCTACTTGGAAATGCTAATGCTCAGAAGACATCTGCAGGGCAGAATACTGGTTTCCCAGAGTCAAAGAGACACTGAGTCTCAGATAGAAAATAATGCCAAACACCCAGAGATTTAAGAGCACAGTGCCTTCCACAAGGCTTGTAACAGCTATCAGTATCATCCCTGGAGGTGTTCAGGGCCAGGTTGGATGGGGCCCTGGGCAGTCTGGACTAGTATTAAATGTGGAGGTTGGTGGCCCTGCCTGCTTGATGTTGGAGCTTGATGAACCTTGAGGTCCCTTCCAACTCAAAACATTCTAAGGTTCTATCAGTAGGATGGGGAATCCCTTTGCCAAGATGATCCTCACAGTTTTCTCTTTTCAGGCACTGCTTCTGTTGCAGTCGCTGGCCTCTTTGCAGCTTTAAGGATCACAAAGAACAAGCTCTCTGACCATAAGTTTGTCTTCCAGGGAGCTGGAGAGGTAAGGATGTTCTTGAGTTTGCTCCTAAATACCATCTAATTAAAATTTAGTGAGAAATAAAGTTAACCAGGGAACACCCTACAAGGTTTGGCTTCCCAAAGACAAAGCAGAGAAACAGGATTTTTGTCACTGGTCAGGAGTGGGCCCACAGGTGGACTTTGCTGCTGCACAGAAGTTGTCAGCATTCAAGTGGCATGGATGCTGCAAGGCTGCCCATGTGTCAATAGGACTTTAAGTACCCCAAGGGAAATCCCTTATGAGTCACCAGGAGGCTGGCTTGAGCCCTCAGGGTTTGTATTTAAGATAATCCAGACCCTCTTGAATGACTTAGTCAAAAGGAGTTAGACTTAAAGAACTGTAAGAACATGACCTCAGTTTATGCAGTCAGTTGCATTGCCTCCAGAGCATAAGTCAGAGTGTCTGTCTGGTGCTTTGCACAAAGAGAGAGGAGGAAGAAAAACCTAAAGCTTGGACTGTGCACTTGGTTCAGGTCCTGGCTCAGCAGTTTCCCACCTGCAGGCCCATGGGCAATATGTACAAGAGCAGAAATTTTCCCTGCTCTAAGTGGTGCTGGGGGATGACCCAACACATCTTTTGTTTAAAATCTTCTCCCATAAGATGCTGATACCCCAGTGAAATGATTATTTACTGTATTCCAGGCTGCGATGGGCATAGCTCACCTCATCCTCATGGCCATGGAAAAGGAAGGAATTTCACGAGCAGATGCCATCAAAAAAATATGGATGGTGGACTCCAAGGGACTGATAGTCAAGGTAAATTCATCTCCAAAGCTATCCTCCACTTCCTCAGCACCTCCTGCAAGCTAAAGAGAGGCCAGAGCAGGCAGACACCTTGAACCCTGCTCAGCTCTGGCACAAAGGCTGTGGTTTCACGGGTGTCAGCAGAGCTGTTCCTGCTCAGACAGCTGGATCTCATGGTAACAGCATGAGCAGCACTGGCTGTCCCAAAGGCAGCACTTTGGTATAGACCTCTGAAGTTGTAGGATGATGTCTCAGTGGCAACAAACTCAAGTAACACTGGAAGTTGTGCGTGTCACTTATATGGGACATCACAACAGCTTGGTGATCCAGCCTGGACCGGCCCTGCTCTGCCCTCCCTGGCTCCTCATAGAGTCATTAAGGTTGGAAAAGACCACTAAGATCATCTTGTCCAACCATCAACCCATCATCACCATGCCCACTAACCCATGTCCTTGGGGCACCTGCCCTCATCCCTGCTTAGAAGAAGGGCAGGATGGTGAAATGAACTGGTGAGTTACTCCGTTATCTTTCTACCTATTGCCAATACCCTAAAGTTTGATTCCTTTTTTTCCCTTGCAGGGCAGGAGCCATCTGAACCACGAGAAGGAAATGTTTGCCCAGGACCATCCCAGTGTGAACACACTAGAAGAGGTTGTGCAGAAAGTGAAGCCGACAGCAATTATAGGTGGAGTTCCCTTAACACGACCTTTTCATGTCGGTTCAATTTTTAGGAGAGTTCCTATCTTTCTTCCAGGGTGTCCTTTTGTTCTCAGAGTCAAAATGCAATGAGTTATTGGGTTTCTTTTGCCCATAGTTGAATTCTCCACATCGTTCCCTTCAGCCGTCGGATGGAGTCTTCCTCTCTGCAAAAGCCCTCCCAGATGGGCTGCAAATGGAGGTGCCACTGCATCAGAATCTGGGGCCCAGGCACGCAGGGCAGGATGAGGACAATAGGCAGCTCAGGCAGGACTTTGTGAGGCAAAGCACTGAGCCCAAGTACTGCCCTCACCTCCCTACCTGGAGGAGCAAAGAGGCTTCAGTTTGAGACAGGTTTTTGATTTCTTCAGAACATAACAAAGAAACATTTGCACCTGCATCTCTAGAAATGGATCCTGGCTCTCTCCCATGGTTCATTAAGTATAAGAGGCATTCAGGAGGGATCGGTCCAATGCTCTGATGTCAGAAAGCACCAGCTCACTCTGCTGCTGTTGTTTTAGGTGTCGCAGCCATTGCAGGAGCTTTCACTGAGAAGATTTTGAAGGACATGGCAGCTTTCAACGAGAGGCCCATCGTGTTCGCCCTGAGCAACCCCACGAGTAAAGCAGAGTGCACAGCAGAGCAGTGCTATCGCCTCACTGAGGTACCAGGTCTCAGCATAGGATGGGTGCTCCAGGCATGCTGCTGATATGGCTGTACCAAGGAGACCATAGGGGGCATGGTGGGAGGACAAGTGGCAGTAGGTATAAGGAGAACAAAGAGAGATTCAAGCTGGTCATAAAGAAAAACGTTCAGACTGTGAGGAGAAGGAGCAGGGGGCAGAGAGCTCACATAGTCTGTGTCCTTGCAGATTTTCAAGTCCAGACTGGATAAAGCCCTGAGCACTATTCCAACCTCACAGCTGACCCTGCCATGAGTTTGGACTATAGATATCCTTACTGTCCCCATCAGCCTGAACTACATTGTGAGCCTACACATTGTGAGCCTATAAAGCTGTCTGAGATGCCCTTGTCCCTCAGACTACTGTCCCCTGCACTTTGCCACCATATCTGTTTGTGTAACAGCTCTGTCAGCCAGCTCATGCTCAGTAGCACTGAAGAACTGTCACAAGAATTGATTTGGGGTGAGATAGAAGGCCTTGTCTCATTCTCCCCTATGCCCCCACTGCCACCTGCTGCTTCTTTGTCTCAATGCTGCTGGCTGGGGTAGTTACATAGCCCCCAGATCTTCACCCCATACACAAATCCCTCTACTCCATACATGGTTGATAACAATAGGATGAAAGACGCCTTCTCAGCAACTGCAGAGAAGTTGGGCAGTGCAAACACCTGCTCAGTGCTCAGTGCCTCGTTCATGACTTTATGTGTGGCTCTGGGGACCAGACCTTCTTAAGTATCAATGGCGGGGGATGGCTTTCCTACAGATTTGTCTACCTGATTGCTGGAGTTTTCTTGAGTACACACCATGGGGAGCAGCAGAAATATAAAATGGCCCTTGTATGGGAACTGCTGAGTCACGGCCTGAACCTCTGATTGATCACCTGAGGCGAGCCATGAGTCAGCCAGAGGAGCACAGGTGAAGGCAATTCACCTGTGCTGCCGGAAGGGGTGGAGCCTGGCTCCACCCCTCCTAGACCTATTTAAGAGCTGGCTACCAGAGGGGAAGGATCTCTTCTGGAGATCCCCTCTCTTGGTGTCTTCTGGTGAGCTCAGCCGAAGGGTAAGCTCTTCTGCTTATTCTCTTTGTGATCATTGTCTACCTTGCTTGATTCTCTCGATTATATTGTGATTACAACATCTTGATATCTGTTGATTAAACAACTATATTGCAATTATAGCATCTTGATTATACAGCCCTTCTGAATTTTCATGCCTCTTTCTCTCTCTTTGTTCAGGGCCGGGGAATATTTGCCAGTGGGAGTCCATTCTCAAAGGTTACCCTGCCCAATGGTCAGACCTTCTTCCCTGGCCAAGGAAACAATGCCTACGTCTTCCCAGGAGTGGCGCTGGGAGTCATAGCCTGTGGAGTCCGGCACATCTCTGATGACATCTTCCTCATCACAGCACAGGTTTCCAACGGGCTAATGACCACTTTTCAAAAAAACTGTAAGGGGCACATGCACCTATTTGAGGGCAATTCGAGAAATCGGCTTGGGGAAATTGCACAGCATCAGAAAAAAAAGCCATAGCTGTTCCTAGTCTCAAAAAAAGTTCATGCTTCCTTGCATCTTGCATCTACAAGTGACAATAAGGTTCCCCTCATTGCATTATCCACACGCCATCCCCACAGCTGCTCCCCTTTTTAGGAGCTTTACCCAGGGAGTCTCTCCTTGAAGATCTCCAAAAGCCACTGGGACACAGTCCTGGGCACTCTGCCCTGGGTATCCCTGCTGGAGGAGGCGTTGGAGCAGATGGCCTCCACAGACCCCTCTTCTGATCTCAAACAGTCTGTGATTCTGTTTATTACCTGCCCAGGCACAGCATTTCCATCATCCCGGGCTCCAGTTTTAAGTCTGTACTGAAGTGCATAACACATGTGTTTTAAATAGTTTTGCAGGTTATGTTAAGAACCAGCCCCAGCTCCTTTGCTGCTTAGGTTTCAACCATGTCTTGTATAATCCTAGCAAAAGTGGCACGTGCTTGAGACCACCTCTATAACCTGCCTTCCTCTTGTTTCTAGTCTATTGCTGCTGAGGTGACAGAGCAGAATCTTGCAGAGGGAAGACTCTATCCCCCCTTGAACAGCATCAGAGAGGTATCTTTCAAAATCGCTGTCAAAGTAAGTGCTCATTTATTTTCACTGTGATAAGGAGGGCAGGACCAGCCCTGGCACTGTTATTGTTTTGTGTTTTCTTTAATCCATCTTGTTCTGTAGCCTAAAGCAATGTTTCTCAGGAATTCTTCCAGACAGAATTACTGCTTTGATCTCTTCTTACATTAAAGCCCACATTTGAAAAGTACCTCTTGATTCTGGATGCCTCACAGTTCTCAAATATCTCCTTCTTTGCTTGGAGCTGTGAGACTTCTCAGCACTTGAAAAATCAGGTTTAGGATTGGCATCAAACATGAAGCAAGTTGCCAGAAGATTCTGGCAACTCCTTCTGAATTTGATAGAGACCTAAGCAACTAAATATTCATTCAGATCTAGGCTTGCTATCTAATGATGGGATTTATGCTCTGTGTACATCAAATTTATAACTCCCATTCAGGGGACACCCACTGAGAATCACATTGGCCTGCTAGGAGTTACTGAGGGATGCATATTGTAACTTGGGAGCTTAAGAGTACAAGTGGAGGTGGTTGAAGGGCTGCTCACCTTCCTCAGTTGCACAACACAGGAGCTGCAAGCAGCTTGCATTCCCAAGGGATGAAGTGCAGCCAGCTTGTGGGTCAAAAAAATAATAAGCAAAACAGGATATGATTTTGAAGGGGGAAAAAAATAAAGTTGGATGATGCAACCAGGGCTGAACTGTAGTTGGTTTCAACTTCATGATGTGTCAGTGTTATTTCATCAGCTCACACTGCTTGTCTTTTTGCAGATTGTTAACTGGGCCTACAAGCATGGTCTTGCTTCTTGGTACCCTGAGCCAGCAGACAAAGAAGCCTTTGTGAAACAGCTTGTTTATAGTCCTGATTACGATTCCTTCGTTATGGATGATTACACGTGGCCTGCTGCAGCCATGCAGACACAAGATGTATAAGTGGTTGTGAGAACTGTTTCCTCATTTTTTCCATCGGTTCCCATGGTCCATATCACTGCTGATATAAATGAATATTAGGCTTGTGGGATTATAAAAATAATTGAATCAAAGTACTTTTTTTTTTTATTATTTGTCACTGCTTTTTCTTTGTGGGAGCATATCATGAGGGGGCAAAATAGAGTCCACACTGGGAAGTCAGTACCCTGATGAGAGAGAGAGGCTATGCTTCCAGTCCATCCCAGTCTGCACTGCAGCTTTTGCCATCATTTAAAGCCCCACAGACACCATGAATACTGGTGTTCCCTCTCCAGATTTGAAAACACTACATTTAGGCTGTACAACGGCAGGCACAAGAGGAAGCAGAATCTTCCAGGGAAGGTCAGAGGCACAAAGTGGTCACGTGGCTCATTTTCTCAACAAGAGCTGCTCGATGACTTCTTACCAAAAAGAAGAATCTCACAGAGCACTGCTGTATCTTCGAGAACTTTGGTCAGCCAGGAATGATGTCACCATCTGTGGTCAGTCAACCCCAGCAGATGACCCACACAGCTGCTCACCTATTCCCTTGCAGTGGAGTGGGTGAGAGAATCAGATGGGTAACAGTGAGAAAAGTTGCAGGTTGATAAGGCAATTCTATAGGTACAGCAACAGCTGTGTGTACAGGCACAGCCAGGAGACAGCTCTTGTGTTCCTTGTTCTCTCATTGTCTTCCTCTATCCCTGCTGCTCCCATCTTCTCCACAGTGTACCCAGAGTCTGAGGGACCCCTCCCCTCCAGCTCTTCCAAGTGCCTGCCAGGCAGCCAGGGGCTGCAGCACCAAACCTCAGTCCTTGGGAAAGATGGAACAGCCAGAAATACTCTGTGAGAAGGCATTTTTCTGCCAGATGTGGCTGAATCCATGGTCCTTGGCCTCTATGAGAGGGCAGCCCTGGGTGAGAGCATGGCCAGGACGGGATTCTTTTGCCAGCAAAGGCACTACATGGTTGGGCTGCTCAGGCAGAAAACTTCCCATGAGTAGAGCTTGCTGGCCTTAGCATTAACCCATCCTTAGAAGCAGCAGAAGCTGCTCAGTGAGCACCTTCACCTGGAAAATCCCTGCCTAATGTGAAAAAATGATGTCTCTGAAGTCTCTTCCACCACTGCCCGAAGCAATCTGATGGCTCAGGTGCCCAGGGGGCAGTAAGGATTCTGTCCAAACTCCAGGCCTAAACCATCCCCTCAAGGAGCCTCCTGCCATCCCACCTCACTTGGATATTACAGCTGCCCACATTCTTAGCAAGTGTCTGAGCCTTGGGGCCAGAGATCTGTCCCCAGAGGCCACTTCCCCAACAGCCAGAGCCACGAGGAAAGGGATGATCATGGAAGAGAAAACCCTTCTCTGTCCAGCAGAAGTCCGTAACTACCAGCATAGGCAATAGACCCAATTTTGTCTCCTGCTGGCAGAAGGCACTGTTTCCCTGTGCCTTGCCAGGCCCCATCCTGTCAGAGAATCAAAGAACTATAGGAATGGTTTGGTGTGGGAGGAAACTTAAAGCTCCATCCCCATGCTTTGGGCTGGTTGCCACCCATCAGATCAGGTTGGCCAGGGCCCATCCAACCTGGTCTTCCCCTCTCCAGGCTGAAGAAGCCCAGTTCCCTCAATCTTTTCTCATAGGAGAGGTTCTCCAGCCCTCTGGACTTGATGATCCCTGGAGATCCCTTCCAACCCCTACGATTCTGTGATTCTGTGATTCTGTGATTCTGGACCTGCTGTGACAGCAGGTGTATGCCTAAGGGATTGCATGTGCACAATCAATCCAAGATGACAAAGTTTACCATCAGTCTAAGATGTGATCTTGGTGAATTAGTCACTTATTGAGGATCTGTATCAGGAAGGCATCATGGCATTAAGGTTTAAGTATCCACAGGTGCAAAAACTCAAGAGGCATTCCTGCTCATGGGGGAATGCTATCATGCAACTCACTGCCAGCTCAGGGGCCTCCTGTGCTGCTCATTGTTTATGGGGTAAGGTAACTGACTCATAGTCATACGTGTTTTTTAGGTGCATGCTCAGTTGGCTCCTAGCTGTTGAAGCAGGTGTCTGCTGAGTTCTTTCAGCCCCGCAGCATGAGGCAGATTTGTGGCTGCTAATCTGTCTTTGTGAGAGCGTTATCAGTACTGTTGCCGTGTCTCAGTGCATGGCCCTGTGTGCAAGGCCAGGCCACAGCAGGGAGTTGGGGGCATAAGGTGGGGGAGTTGGAGGGGACACCATCACAGGTCCTGACATGTGTCCCATCAGTTGCCATTGCCATGCATTCCCACTGCTCTCCCGCCTCTCCAGCCAGCGCACAGGCAGGTCTGAAATGCTGCAGAAGCCCACAGCAGGCAGCCACGGATGCTTTGTGGTTCTCTGCAGCTGCAGTAGAGCCACCTCTTCTGCTCTGAGAAGAACAGGGCATCAGTTCTGAGACCAGGGCAGAGCTCAGGTTGTGTCCATCAGCTCTTCAAAACCTCCAAGGACAGAGACCCCATGCTCTCTGTAGCCACCCAGTCACAGTGCTGGCCTGTCCTAAGGGCAGAAAAGCTTTCCTGACAGCAGCTCTGAACCTTCCCTGTGCCTGTCCTCTGTAGTCCATCCACTGTGCACCATGGCACACCTGGCTCAGTCATTAAGCATCTTCTTAGAAACAGGGGGGTGTTGCTATAGAGTCCCCTCTCGTCTTTGCATCTCTGTATGACACGGCCTCTTTTATGAAGCAGATACCACAGAAGCTGCAGTATTTATGTATGTTTGCTACAAACCAGTTTTCGTATATGGTGGCACGGTCACAGGTGGAAAATGGGGCCAAATGAGTACTGCAAAAGAGAAAAATGAATAGCTCTGGTTTGACCATTTGCAGTGGATCGTTGGGTGTGCAGGGCTCACAGGGAACCACTTGAGGGCTGTAGAGGACTTCTAACAGCAGTGTTTTTCTCGTTGAGACGGACTGGGAGCAGTACATCACATTGTCTCAGATTTAAGCGGTGGCAGTGAGTGCTTCTTCCTGGATAAGAACAAACTCCTGTAGAGTGAAGCTCCTTCAAAATCTGAACTTGCTGTGTGGCTGCTCCATGGGATGCATTAACTGGTACAGCAGATCCGATCAGTCAGAGAAAAACACAAGCTGAATACCAGGGGACTTGAAGCTGCTGGCTGTTTGTGTTCTGTGCTCTAATCTAAAGCAAGGATATCTGTAGCAGATCACTTTGGATTTCTCTGTTCCCCTTTTTTCTAACAGCAACAGAACAAATCCTCTATCCCTCAGTTCTTCCTTTTCTCTCTTTGAAAAATAATGCTCTGACTTGAAACCAGTGATAAAAACGGCACAAATACAGGAATGTGGCAGTGTTGATATCTATTTCAAGGATTGCTGCAGCATCCTAACGTGATGCTAAGCCTAGCAATTGATTGCTATCCAAAGGACCACTGCAGGAAAAACCCTTTCGCTCTCTTTATTCCCTCACTCCTGCTTAACAACATTGCGTCCACTGGCCTGGATTAGTCAAGTAGTTTGCCCCATAAGATGACATACTCTTCCTTCCAGTACAGTGGCCATCCATCAGCCGAGCCAGCAGCAGCAGCTGCTCCCCAGCACCCAGGAGGCAGCCCACCACTCAGCCGAGCAAAGGGTCCCTGAGCAACGCAGCACAAATAAATGGCATCAAGCTCAGAGCCGTGCTCCTTCGGTGCTCCTTTTACTTCAGACCTTGTGCCTGGTGTTTGTCAGCTGGCTCTGTGCCCGTGGGGCTCATCTAACCTTTAAAGAAATGTGGATTGAAGTCTTTTAAGATGAAATTCAAGCTACCTAACCATCACGTTGGTGCTTGGCATGTTCCTAAACTGTTGCCCCAAATTAAACCTCTGTTCTTAAAGTCATTTTATGAGGCTTCTTCCTCACACTTCATGTGTGAATCAGAGACATTTGCTTTGCTAGCACTTCAAGGGTGTGCTGACCTTTCAGTCCTGAGAAGAAAATCTTGATAAAATCACTAATTAATGACTGACTTTGAATCACTTGTCCCAGATAGGAGGATAAACAAAGAAGCTGAAGGTCTGGCTATTAGACAGGAAAGAAAGGTTTTTCTTTGTAGAGCAGGCTTGGCTGTTAAAATACCTAAAATGGTGGTAATTGATTTATATTCAATTATTTGAGTGCACAGAAGCAATTATGGCTAATCCTTAAAGCCTAGTTGAAGCGTTACTATGCTAAAAAAGATTCCATGTTAGTTACTTGCTGATGAGAAATGGTGGCAGGAGGATGGAATTTCACTTTTATTCATAATTGACACCAAATTTTGCCTATCTTTGCTTTTTATATATTGAGAACAAAAGACGTGTTTACTCCAGAGCTAACGGATTTAGCTGATGAACCAATGACAGGGAACTGGATCTGAAAGAAGGGAGGAGATTTGACCACACTCTTCCAACACTGACTGGTAATATTCAAACAAGATTTGCCCTGCTCAACTCAGTCATCCAGGCTGTTTGTATAACCAGAGGGAACGGCATGGAGCTGTGACAGGGGAGGGGCAGCTGGGGGTGAGGGAAAAGGTCTGCACCAGAGGGTGGTGAGCATGGAACAGCCTGCCCAGGGCTGTGGGCACGGCCCCGAGCTGCTGGAGTTCAGTGGGTGTTTGGACAGTGCTGTCAGACATTGGGTTTGGGATTGGAATGGTCCTGTGTGCAGCCAGCAGTTGGACTCAATGATCCGTGAGATATTCTATGATTATGTTTGAAGAAAAGAACATCCAGATCACTTATGAGTTGAACATATAAGAGACATGGGAGGGGAAGGAGTTGTTCCAATGGATGCCATACCAAGGGAGGTTCCAGGACTCAAGGCCAACCTTAAGCATTATCTCAGCTACATTACAGACCAGAATACGTCCAGCACAGGCTCAAGTTCTTCACCATCAGGTCTGGACGTCTGATTGCAGAAAGGGCCATGTCCACTACATATCAATATTGCAGGGATCAAGAGAATCAGTCCATACAAACTCGTTCTTTACCTCGTAACAGCATATTAAGGTCACAGTTAAGGAAATGTGGAAGACAACACAACCTGGGCCACCGGCTTCTGTGCTGCCCTCCTTCATTCCAGACCGCTTCAGAAAGGATTCTTTACATTTGAAGAATGTCTTGGCAACATCAAATCAAAGATTAATTTAGCTGCTGTGCAGGCACGTCTGTGGCTTAATAAATGGTCCTATAACTTTTACAAAGGTGAGCAAAATTATGCTTCTCTTCTACTAAAAAAAAAACCAAAAAAAACAACAACCCAGCAGTATTCCCTAGCTAAAGCTAATTGTTAAGTATTCTTGTCATCCTGTAACTCAGTCCCAGCACACAAACTAATATGCTTGGCTGAGCTTTGGCTGGCAGCGCTGAGTCAAATGACCTCCAGCTCACTTCAAACATCTCTGTGAAGATGGATGTGGGCAACGACCACAGGCAGGAGCCCACAGAGGTGAGTTCCCCTCAGTGCACACTGCTAAGGGACGGCACCTATGGCAAGAGGCAGCACAGCAAATGGGGACAGTCACCTCTTCATCTGCCGCAGCAGCATGTGCCAGAATTTGTTCAGCCGAGCCCACAGACTGAATAACAATTAGCTAAGACTAAAGCAGTCTTAAACAACCAACAAGAGACACCCTGGCACATGAAACATGCACTAACAGGAGCACCAGAGCCCATTGGTACAAAGTTGGAATCCTGCCCTCCAGTGCAGTGACATTCTCAGCCCCTACTTCAGAAAATCAGACTTGTAGGCATTAACAATTCCTGTATCCACCTTTGTTGCTTGCACATCAATACAGAGCTACTTTTTCTCTCTTGCTGCCAATAATTGCAGAATGACCTTCAGTTTTTGCACCACTGACAAATGCAGTTTACTGACAAAGACAGAAAGCAAGCAGACTTTACAATAAACTTATTATGTTCCTTATTAACCTTGTTTGACAACTACATCAACTCATCAAAGATGAGCATGTCCAGAGAAGAGCAGCAAAGCTGTGAGGGGTCTGGAGCACGAGTCTTATGGGGAGCAGCTGAGGGAACTGGGACTTTTCAGGCTGGAGAAGAAGAGGTTCAGGGCAGAAGTGATAGTTCTCTACATGCCCTGAAAGGAGGTTGGGTGTTGGCCTCTGCTCTCAGCTAACAGTGATAAGACAAGAGGGAGTGGCCTTGAGTTGTGCCAGGGGAGGTTCAAGTTGGTTAGCAGGTAACATTTCTTCTCAGACAGAGTGGTGAGGCATTGGCACAGGGTGCCCAGAGGGGTGGTGGAGTCACCGTCCCTGGAGGCGTTCAAGAACTGTGGAGATGTGGCACTGAGGGATGTGGTCGGTGGCACGGTGGGGATGGGCTGATGGTTGGACTAGCTGATCTTAGTGGTTTGTTCCAACCTTAATGATTCTATGACTTGTTATCAAGGATCATAATGTATTAGAGCAATCCTAAACTCAGGTCATTCAAAATTAGCGAGCCCATGCAAACAATAAGAGAATCCTTCTGTTTTCTTGAAGGTGCTTTGAACAAGACGCAAGCTGTTTAAGTAACAAAATACTGAGCTGCAGCAGTAGCTATTCATTGTGAACCCTTTGTCATTTATCAATAAAACACCATCGAAGACAGGTAAGCTTCCTCACTAAAAAGTGAACAAGGGGCTGGGATGTGCGGTGCACAGAGCAGAGGGCAATGCTTCCCAGGGCTGGCAGAGAGCCTCTGTTTGGCCTCAGCTGCGGGCAAACTGCTGGGAGCAGCCCAGCTCCATCACAGCCACTCCTCAGTGCATCCTCTGGCAGAAATGCAGCAGTGCTTCAAAGGACACTGACTTTTTTTTTTTTCCCAGCATAAGGTCCGATAATCTGAAAATCCCCATTTAAGAACTGTTATGACTCCTGGAGCTGCAACTTCTGTCAAGTCCACAAAGAGGAACCCCTCTGAGTGATTCTAAGCTGGCCCAGTCCACTGACAGCCTTCTCCCACTGCTTTGAGACAAGATCTGACCCAAGAAGGATGATGCTCTCCTTCAGAGCACCCCAGGTCTCTGGACTATCAGCAGAGCACCTGAAAGCAAGAAGCACCTTCAGGTCAAATCTCTCCTTCATAGAGTCATGGAATCATTTGAGCTGGAAGAGACCCCCAAAATTCATCTAGTCCAAGTCCTCTGCAGTGAGCAGGGACACCTACAGCTCCATCTGTTTGCTACTTAAAATAAAAGGGTGAGTGAGGCCTGTGGGGAACTGAACCATTCAGGTTTGCAGCCTCCACACAGCAGATCCCTGAGGCTGCTCCTGAAGACCTCCATTAGATATTTTTTCGAGCAATATTCCACTGAAATCTGCAAGGCAGCCGACAGACAAGGACGGTCACAAGGTCTTGAGGATGAGATCCCTGATAAATACACATCGCCCAGCTCAGGTGATAGAGCTGGGCACTGAGGTCTGTTAGTGCAACACCATTGAGCTCACACGCTCCCAGCAGCACCCAACCATGCTACAAATTCACATGCTTGAAGCAGTGACTGAACAACAACAACAAAACCTCTCCAACAAAAACCACCCCACAGCTGCCCTTGTGTGGCCAAAGCGCTGTTACCCATCAGCTGTACTTGGACTACATGCAGACACACAACCTCCCAAGGCAGCTGTGCCAAAGCGAGCGCAGCAACACGGAGCTCGCAGGGCAGGATGCTGCCCAGCACCCAAAGCAGTGGCCACGCAGGATTAATCTGATTTGAAGCCACCTTGGTTGGACCGGCAGCCCACTGCTGTGCACACACACACACTGTGAAGCTTAAATTAACTTGAGAAGCATATTTCTTTTACAGAGTGCAGCTCGGCCCAGCAATTGGACACAGGAGCAATGCCTTCATCCATCGTGGTTCATCTCCATAGAGTTGCACAACACCTTGGCAAATTTAAGGTGGAAAGAGGCGGTTTAAGTTACATCTACCTTACAGTTCTTACTGTTTAAAAGTAAGATTAAGGCAATTTCAGAAACAAATCATCTCACGATTTACTTCCGGATCCTGACCCTAAGTCTCCTAAGGCTTAAATCCAGCTGGATGAACGAGAAGAAAAAAGGCTTTACTCTTCACCTAACTTTTAAAAGTGAGAAGGCAACACGAGGACTTATCAGCGCCGAAGGGAAACCTCAGGCTTATCCGTATGTGAATCCCGTTTCAAAAACAAACAGGGCTCGGGGCTGGCGGGGAGCCAAGCTGCAGGACTGCCTTTTAAGACCCGCATCTCAATAGGAGACCTCAGAGCATTCTGATCTGTTTTCATAACTGTAACCATTTCCAACCCCGGGCTTTCTAGCATATTAGCATTCCCTTCTTTCAACCAAGTTAAAGCAACAGCCGGTACAAATGAAGGCAAAACAAGCACGGGGCGCTGTGGATAAAATACAGCGTTTCAAAAGATTTAGGAAAGACAATAAGCACCGCCCGTCTTAACTGCTGCCAAGAAACCCTTACAGAGACGGAGAATCGGTGAAAAAAACACTGCAACGCTCCATTTCGACAGCACTAAGAAGCACGGCTCTTAGATCTACTGCGTAGCTTTATTTTTACAGGACCTATCATAGACTCTTTTACATAACTTAAACGATTATCAAATAATCTCCTGTACACAATGAGAGCGAGCCGCGTTGCTTTCCGAGCTTTGACACATTCCTGAAAGACATCCAGCCGTCTGCAGGGATGGCACAGCCGTGGTACGCTTCTGTCCACAACCGACGCTGTCACTTAAATTCTGCTCGCGCGATCCTGCGAGACACCGTCCGATTTCAGCGCACCCCACATTGCGGCAGCGGCGTTTGTGTCGGTTCGCTTTTGCTTTCTTCTCGCTCCGCTTTGTGTCCTCGGCTGCAAATCCAGCGGGGCCGCCCGCAAGGCTGGGGATGGCGCCCAGCACGGCACGGAGGTCGTTGACTCGAGTTTTACTTCCAAACCGAGCTCGTTTACAAGCGGTCGCGATGTCACTTCGGACGCTTCCGTCGCGTCCCGTCCGCCTACTGGCACGCAGCCCTACCGCACGCTAACGCTCGCTAGAAAAACACCTGAAGGAATCGGACGGGCCGGTTTTATGGGAGCGACGCGGCCGAAGGAGGAGCAGGGAGACGCCCCCGACGCCGGTGCCCTTCCAGCGGGAGCCGGGGCCGCTTCTGGGGGTCCGCCAGCCCCGCCCCTGCCCGAGGCGGGCGAGCCCAGCTCTCCTCGCCGCCCCGCGGGTCCCGGCCGCGGCCCCGCGCCGCTCCCTCGCCCTTCCTTCGTCCCCCGCGGCCCGGGGCCGGCCCCGCCCTACAGCCCGGTGTAGGCCGCCCGGTGGAAGCCGCCGCCGTACTCGTAGGGCATCTGCGGGGCGGGCAGGGGGCACTCGGGGAAGAAGGGCCCGAAGGCGTCGCCGCCGGCGGCCGGCTCCGGGTACAGCGGGCGCAGCGCCTCGGCCGGCGCCTTCTTGGCGGGGCTGCAGGGCCCGGGCGGGCTCCAGGGCGGCTCGGGGTACGGCAGCCCGCCCAGCAGCGGGTGCGGAGCGGCGGGCAGCGGCGCGGCCTCGTACAGCCCGTGCTCCAGCCCCAGCTCGGCGGGCGGGCGGGCGGCGGGGAAGGCGTCCTGCGGCGGGGCCGCGTGCTCGGGCAGCAGCGCGCCGTAGTCGGGGCCCAGCAGCTCGAAGAACTCGGCTGCCTCCGGCCCGCCTCCCTTCTCCGTCTCCTTGGCGCCCGGCTCGGTGAAGAAGGAGGGCGGCAGGTTGCGGTCCCGCAGCGGCACCTTGCGCGGGCCGCCTCCCGCCGCCCCTCCGCCGTCCGAGCCCGCCGAGCCCCGGCCCGGCTGCAGGGAGCCGAAGAGGGCGGCCAGGCTGCGGCTCTGCAGGCTGCTGCCCGCCTGCGAGCCCTCCCGGCGCGGCGGCGGCGGCGGTTTGGGGCAGGCGGGGGGCGGCGGGGCGGCGGGCGGCGGGGCGATGATGCCGGTGCAGCGCTTGATCTGCTTTTGCAGGTATTTCCTGTGGTTCACCTTCCGCTTGGATTTCACCGGCTTGTCCAGCGCCAGCTTGATGTTGCTGGAGGCAGAGTCGATGAAGCTCAGCAGGTCCCGGGTGGCTTCCTTAAAGTCCCCCGCCTCGCCGCCGCCGCCGCCGCCTCCTCCTCCTCCTCCTCCCTCGTAGCCCTTCTCCAGGTCGGCATAGCCCAGCAGGCCGCCGGCGGGGAAGCAGAAGGAGAGGAGGTGGTGCGGGCTGAGCAGCGCGGCGGGCACGGCCATGGCCGGCGGCGGGGCGCCGCGGCGCCGAGCTCCGCAGGGCTGCACCGGGACCGGGGCGGCAGAGGCGGCGGCGGTGGGGAAAAAGCGGCGGGCGGGAGAGGAGGAGGGACCAGCGCGGGGCCGGGCGCGGGCATCCCCGCCTCCCGCCGACAGCGAGGGGCCGGGCGGGCGGGGACGGCGCTGGGGGCGGGTGGGTCGTGGCCCGGAGAGGCAGGTGCGCGGGCATCCGCAACGCTGCGCCCCAAAATCTGGGCGCTGCACCGGCTGGCTGCCTCGGAGCACGTGTGCACGTCGACCTGGACCAAAGCGGTGCGGTCCCTGCACAGGAAGGATACAGAGAAAGATGGGGAAGGGTCTGAGGGCGAGGAGTGTGAGGAGCTGCTGGTGTGTGCTCAGCCCAGAGCAGAGCAGGCTGAGGGGAGGCCTGATGGCGGCTGCAGCTCCTCACAGGGAGCGGAGGGCAGCGCTGAGCTCTGTGACAGCGACAGGGCCTGAGGGAACGGCATGGAGCTGTGACAGGGGAGGGCGGCTGGGGGTGAGGGAAAGGGTCTGTATGGGTTTGTATGTCCACATATGAATAAAGAGGCATATCTGGTTTTGACTGAAATGGATTTCCTTCATCTGCACCGATTCATTAGAAACGCAGCAGAATGGAAAAGCCAGAAAGCAAAAGTGTGGAAGAAAAGGGCAATGGAAAAGCCAGAAAGCAAAAGTGTGGAAGAAAAGAGCGGCAGGCTCCTTCCTCAAACTGTGCTTAGTGGGAAAAAGGAAAGTCCAGCCAAATTCACCCACTGTGGTTTCCAGCACTGGTTGAATGCAGAACTAACAAGTATTGGAGTGAGAAAAGAGGAAAGCACATATTTCATGTGACAAAAAAAAAAGGCTCAGTATTCTCTACAAAACCAAAGTGCTGATTTTCTCAGTGTCTCACACAGCACCTCACTGCAGCAGCTTGCTCACAGCAAGTTTCAGCACAGAATTAGAACACTCAGATTGTTTCCAAGGGTGCATTTCCAACCTGGTTTGGCTGCAGCCAAAATCTCTGCATGGAGAGGATCGATCCCCGTTTCAGAGGACAAGCTATGGGAAACGTATATCTCTCCACATAAGAATGGCAACATAAGAGGTGGATTTAAACTGCTTAGCTCGAGTACAGCCGACACGGATTAGCTACCCTCGGGTCCGTCAAGCCCTGTCAAGCTTTGCAGCCTGCTCTGAGCTCCCTCATTGATGGGGAAATGTAAAGAACAACATACACATCCCCTGCATTCTCCGCTGGGCAGCTTTGAGACCGTTTGAAATTGCACTGAAGCCTGAAAAATAGGACATCACTATCTGCCCAGCTCGGGGCCATTCCTAACCTGGCCAGCGTGACCCAGCATCTGAACTGTCCTCAGGTTGGGAGCTGCTTCGGCATTACTGCAGCAGTATTTCATAGCGGCCCTAAAGGGGCTTGCTAATGAGGCGGGGTGGCATTGTATGCAGAGTGGCTAAATATCCGGTGGCTCAGAGAAAGAAGCTGAAAGCCCTGGCTTGTCTTCTGTAAGGCTGAATTCATTCAATTAAACAGCTTTGAGAGCTCAGAGATGGCTTAGTGGGAAACTTTATTACCTCCGAAAAATTGGAGAGCATTAAAACAATTGTCAGGCATGCAAAGCAAAGTTTGCATTCAGTCATGCTAGGCGGCCAAATTTACATATTCTAGACCAGGTCTGGAGCTTTAGAAAGCCTTCATAATTGCATTAAACATGCTTATTCTCCATGTTCTCTCAAGCAGAGCTGATTACCTCAAGTTGGGCAGCGCCTGGAGGGAAATTTGCTAAGCCACATGATGTAACAACTTGCACAGAAATCTCATTTCTTCCAAGGAAGTAGCGGTTTGGTTATTCCCACAAAACACCTCTCGTGCCCAGTGGCCAGGCGAGCCAAAGATCGTCTTCTGCTTGCACTTGCTCAGCCTAAGCACGGCAGCAAGCACTGATCTGCAAGCTGGGATCAAACATGGAGGTACTTGGAGAAGATGTCCTGGTGCCTCCAGGCCACTCTGAAAATTAAACCAGGGTTGTGCAGGCAGCAGAGCTGGCTTTTTCCAGCAGCACAATGACAGCCCAAGCTTAAGGGGGGGCAGGGATGCACGCTGCCTGCTGGCACAGCAGATCCAGCTCCTTGCCACACAGTCGGCCTCTGGTGAGGAAACAGTTTGTTACCCCTGCGGGCTGAGCAGGTCAGGAAAGGTTGCCTTGGGCAGAGCAAAGCAGTAAGCCTTGCCCAGCTTTACAGTGTCAGCTGCAAGCACTTGCAGAAGCCCTCTCGATGCTTGTGGAGTCCTGACCCAGGGATGGGCAGTAGAATCCAGCCCACAGGAAACATCCCATGCCAAGTACATGAGCAAGAAGCATCCCAAGCTTCATCCCATTACCACCAAACCTGCTCTGGTAGAAGGCAAACCAAGCCCCCACTCTCCAGCACTCCTTTTCCTCTCACTGCAGCATCAGGAAGGCAGCATGAAAGCAGGAACATCTTTGCAGAAGGGAAGGGAGGATTCTTTTTTTTTCCTGCCCCCTTATACAGACCGATATGGTTATGAAGGTATGGTAAAGTCTCACTGCCCAAACAGGTGTCACTATCCAAAACTTACTGTCTCACTTCCTGATCCTGTCGTAATCTGCGAGTTGGTTGTGCAAGTTGATTTCTTGCACATTCTTATATCAGTGGGAATTTCTGCCCTTCCCTGACAAGTATTATAGGCAGCCTTTGACATACAGCCCTACAGGACCTAAATAGGCTGCTATTCTTTCCCTACACTGAAAGGGAGCTTTGTGCCAGGGATTCATTAAACTGCACTGCACAGCCCTTCATAAATGGGCTCAATAATGAACAGTCGATTTAACTGGAAAAGCTGCTGGAGCTGTTAAATTAAAGGGAAATAAAGTGCACTTCAGGCTCAGTCTGCCAGAAGAAAATGTTGACCTAAAAAAATCTTCATTTCACCGAATCTCTGCAAACAGGATAAAATCTTCAAGAAGTTTATGCTGACAATTCAGAGAAATGTTAAAAGACAACAATTTACTTCTTTGCTAATAAAGACAGAAAAACTGATGATAAAATCTTCAGTAAAATCAGAAGTGGGGTTGAAGGGCATATTCCACAGAAGCCAGGCAGAGTGACTGTATCTACCTAAATTCAGCGTATGTGCACAGATACAAGGTGCTGTGGCTTACCCGGTCCCTATCTGCCTGAAATCACTACATATTATAGAAGCTTTCTAAGGTGCTCTTTTATTCAAATTAACTTATTATTAGACATGGGAATGCAGACTTAGCACCCTGCAGATGAAGCCCTCTTTCCCTCTTGCAGCCTCTGGATTCCCTTGCCACAGTTTCCCATTCCTTCTCTTCACCTCGCTGTGTTTTTCATGTTCTCCTGGAATATATTCCTCCCTGAATACAGTGGGATTTTTCTGGTCCAATCCCACATAGCCCAGTTCTGGGATCATGATATGTGTAAGACATCTGAGTGGTTCTGCCCATGTGAGGAGTGCAGGACTCAGACAAAACATGGCCCACATGTTCTAGTCGTCCTGGATGCTTAGAATGGTCCATCACTCAGCTGGGCCTGACTCACCTCCTGGTTTTATGGGTGGAATTCCCTACTTCAGTCAGGTAGCTGGGGTTGCTTAGTGGTGAATCAGCTCTTCCATCAGAGCCATCTCATCCTCTCTCACCTGAACAGTCCTAGGTATTGTTGCACAGCTGTGTTACACACCTTATCTACGATCTCATGGGAAGAGAGGTTGTGGAGCCCCCTTCTCTAGAGATAATGAAGACCCACCTGGACGCTTCCCTGTGTGACCCACTGTAAGGAAGCAGGGAAGTTGGACTGGGTGGTTTCTAAAGGTCCCTTCCAGCCCTTACAATTCTGTGCTTCTATGATTCTGTGATAATTGTGAAGGTGACAGAAGCAAGCTTTCAGGTCATCGCTGAAGTTACCTTTAGTAGATTCAATATTTTTTCATACATTTGAAAACATGAGCATTCAGGAAGAGAATTAGCTACAAGGTATCAGTCTTCTACTAAATTTTGCACAATTATCCATGGGACCTCGTGGCTCCCTGAGAGGTTCTGCCAGAAGGTGCTGTGTGGTTCTGGGGAGGAGAGATGCTCCTTGAAGCTTACTTAACACAATAGGCGAGGATTTAGGAAATGATGCAAAAACAGTCTTCATTTATTTTCAAGTGGACACTGAAACTGAAGGCACACTCCCAGTAAAGCCATTGCCATTGAGTGTCATTGAGTGAGTCAGTGAGAGTCCCAACCTCTTTGTCCTCCATTTGGGAATAACCAATTTTCTTGAACCATGCAACTCCATGACAAAATCTTCCTATGATGTATGGCATCTTCTCTCTGTGTAGCTAGAATCTAATCAGAGCTTTTTCTTCCTTAGGGCTCAGCCCTTCTTCCCTCTCCAGCTTAAGAAAATGCTTCAACCATGCAGATGAGTCCCTAATTTGGAGGTGACCTCAGGTACTTGAGCCCATGGCGATGCTGTCATAAATCTTTAGTCCTTTTTGTCTCTTAAGCAAACCTGGCACAGCCACAGCTCATCCAGTGCATCTGCAGAAATGTAGCTACCTCCAGCACCTCTGGAACTGCTCTGTTGCTTCACTATGTGCTGGGCTCAGGTACTGAAATGGTGGTATTTACTAAAGAAAAGTTGTTTTTTTTTTTTCCTGGTGTGTTATAATTGCTATGAGATATCTGCATTACTGGATCATCTTTCTCACCCAGAAGGCTCCAGACCATAAATCAGCACCACAGAAGCCAGCACGGAGTGTCAGCCACCTAAGTTAACCGTTGGGTTTCAATGGGATTATTCTCAGGCTGGGTTTTGAGCATATCTTGCTGGGCAGAAGTCTTCATTCACAGCAGAAAACATTCAAAACCATATTTGGTGGTACAGAGCTACCTTTTGAATGTTCATAGTATTTGTCAGTGTTTAAGACAGAAATCGCAATGTCTTAACTATGTATAAATTACCTAAGCAAATAGATAATAAATCATTATATACATGTACATACCAAGAGTGAGAGCATTCCCTGATGTTTGCATACAGATAATACACACGGTCTGAAAATACTGTAAAAAAAAGAATTCGTTTGGAGAGCTGTAGCTGAAAAAATGTTACGTTTTGGTTACCAGAAAGGCTTTCTTAACCAGATGTTTTCAGTCTTTTCTAAACAGAACCACTCACAGATTGTCCCCTGAATTATTTCATGTTTAGAAATGGTGCCTTGTTAAAAGAGAGAGGGAGACAGAGAGTGGCACAAACTGCCATTATCATGCAAATCGCCCCAGAGGAAAAAGGACAGTGAAAATGATAGCACTGATCTAATTATCTGCAGGCCAATATAGCTAAGTCACTGAAAGAGGCCCACAGAAAAGGCTGCCACAGAAACACAAAAAACAGCCAGAAAACAATAAGGAACTTAGCAACAGTATAAAAACGGACTTCTTTCTGTGCACAAAGAGTAGTTTTATGAGCATTTTTCTTGCTTTCAGTTTGCAGAAAAGGTTAGAGCACATTTTAAATTCTACATCAGGGGTTTTTACCCCCCTCAGCCCCTGCAGACCCTCTGGCATGCTGTCATATCTCTGCAGGCCCAGTGGTGGGAACATGGCTGCTCCTGCTTAGTGTGTCCACACCACCACATATGTCAGGGTTCACGTGAGGTGCCGGCTGGATCTTGGCAGGGGCCTGGGTTCCCATCAAGATGTTCAGGCTTTTCCCTTTTTGCATGTTGCTGCTGTTCTCGAAGGTCTTGAGGGGATCCTTGCTGGAGAATGGAGCATCTGTCCAGGGAGGTGATGGAATCACTGTTGCTGGAGGTGTTTTGAGAACTGTGGAGATGTGGCACTGAGGGATGTGGTTTAGTGGGCACGGTGGGGATGGGCTGCGGCTGGACAAGGTGATCTCAGATGTCTTCTCCAACCTTGATGAATCTATGGTTCTCTGATTCTGTTCTATGATTTATACACTGCCCACCCTCCTCAAGCAATCCACACAAGGTTTTCTGTGCTCCCTCTATGGAGAACTGCATTAGGACCCAGCTACTGCAGCCTGCACACACGCACAGCCATCCCTGAAGCCTTCATTTGTCTCTGTAAGTCCATAAGGTGTTGTTGAACACAGATTCCAATGAGCAGCTAAAAATATCCTGAAACCACTGGTTGTGTCTGGCAAAGAAGACCTTGGGTAAGATTATCTCAGCTCCTGTTCTTGTTGAGGGAGAGAAGTAGGCAGCTCCGGTATAACTTTTCTGCTCTAATTTTGGTGGTCTGCTTTGAAGCTGAATCCTGCTTTATAACTGCCTCCCTGGCCAGCTTGTTCCAATAACTGAGGCAATTTGTTTAGTCCTGTTTGGAGGATGGTGATTATTTTCACAAGGGACCATTTTCAAGACTACAGTTTTGGGCCTTTTGCTCTGCTCTTCACATGAGGACCATTAGATATGGACCATTGCAGGGAGAACACAGCTTCAGACTCACTATTTGGATTCCACTATGTGGATTTTCCTTAGAAGCATGAAATAAACTGAATTTTGGAAGGGATGGGCAGATCAAATGAAGGAATTCAGTTCTTGAGAAAGATATGTTAACTCTCAAGTGCTTAAATAACTCACTGTGTACCAAAGGTTCCTATATCTAGCCAGAGAGTGCTCCGTGCCTTCTGGGCTATTGTCCCACAAGAGTGCATCATCTGAATGGACTTCTATGGAAATACATGTCAAAAAAGAGTATAGATCTGGGCAGCAGAGTCCTGTTGGAATCTGAAAAGTGTAGTGGCCACAGGCAGAACTACGTGCAACTTTTCTGGTCTTTCCAGGTCTCAGGCCCAGCTCCCAGCATCATGTGCAGCCTCATGGTGAAAAGACTGAGAAGACGCCGTCCAGGCCCTTCTCCATCTCCATAACCCTCCTTTGAACGCTCTTTCACAATTTATGTCCTTCTTACATTGTGGTGCCCAAACCTGAACCCAGTGCTCGAGGTAAGGCTGCACAGCGCAGAGCAGAGCGGGACAAAAAAAAGTATGGAAAACAGCAGGGAAAGGCATCAGTTCCTCTAGTTTAGCCATCCAGCTGCAATATCTTTCTATATTAGAATACAATCTTTCTATATTTGAAGAGGCACCACACAGAGACAAAAGACAAAAATCAGATGAAGGAAATTGCCACAAAAACTGAGGCAAGAAGTGAAAGGCACTCAGCCCTCCATCCAGCTGTCTGAAGCACTCACTACATGTTAGTCTGAATACACAAAGTGTCCCCCAAACCCACCTATTTCCTTGGGAGACTTGAGAACTTTGTTAGCATTTATACTGTTGGGGGTGGGAGCTGTCATTTCGGTGAACAGTCAGTTAAGGTCAGAAGACAGATTTTGTTGGTAAAATTGGCTGTGGCAGATAACTGTTAGTCATGGTGATTATCTGCCAGGGAATGCAAACAGGCTTCAAAGCGATAAGAGGAGCTGCTGGCACCAGGGATGCTGTTTAAATTTTTTTCAGTGCACACGGAATTTAATTTATGCAGTGTTTGCAAACAACATCTGATCACTGCATCAGATGGCCCAGGGACCAGCTCAGCAGCTGCCAAACTTGCATCCAGACAGACTGACATCCTCCTTTGCTGCACTGGAGAGAGATTTGAGCCTTCTTTCTCAAAAATGAGCATTTTTTTGTTCTTCCACAAAGCAAGTTTCTCCCCATCTTTTCTTTTTTGCAGCATTATCTACCCAATACACCACATTCTTCCCTTCCTGTCTTTTATACTTGTTGCTTCCCAGGCTACTCTGTTGGCAAAATTACATCATCAGAGAAATGTCTGGCATTTTAATTGATCTAAATTCAAAATACTCTGCGTGTTGAATAGCATGGCACAGCACACAAAGACAAGTGACAGTCACGGGCCATAGCGGATATCTGAGGGAGGAACTAGATCAAGTGCTACTTTGGTTAGCAAGGACCAAGAAAATGAGACAAACTGCAGATATCTAAAACACACCCTGATTTTTTCAATATGTAACATATGTTTATTTCCTTTTGGTGTACCAGCAAACTGCTGTGATGAGGGTGTGGAGATGAGTCTGATGTCCGTGATTTGCACATGACATGAAGGGCCACATAGAAAGGTCCAGCAATAATCCCAAGAGCTGAAAATCAGACTTAATTCCCTGCCTAGTGGGACATTTCTTGCTTAATGTTGGGCCAAACTTTGGGGGCTTGATCCCCTGGAGGTGCTGAATACCTGCCACTTTCTAGTGTGGTTCGCAGAATCACAGAATGGCCAGGGTTGGAAGGGACCTCAAGGATCATGAATCTCCAACCCCCCTGCCACATGCAGAGCCACCAACCTCCACATCTAATACTAGACCAGGCTGCCCAGGGCCCCATCCAACCTGGCCTTGAACACCTCTAGGGATGGGGCATCCACAACCTCTTTGGCCATCCTGTTCAGGGAATATCACCTAAATTCAGAGATGAGCTCTGACAGTAGTGATATGCAGGACTGAGAGCCAAAGGAGACCACGGTGCTGTATCCACCACCAGCACAGTGTCATAGGAGCATCATCCATGCTGTGCTCTTTCTTCCCAAAACCTGGCTGCACAGAGATCTCTGTGGGCATGACGGGAGCTCATCATGTCCCCTCGCCATGTCCCTGCCCTGTGGCCATTCAGTGTCCCCTTGGCTGTGTGCAAATCCATGTGCCAAAGGAGCTGCTGTGGCTTGGCTTTCTCAGAAGCATGGTGAACCTCATAATGATTCTATGATTATGTGTAGCATCCTCACTCCTCATGAGGACACTAAGATCCCTATTTAGTTGGCCCAAAGCTGTTAGCACATTTTCAGTTCAATCACTTCCCAGCTGGGAGAACGAACGCTGCCTCCAGAGCCATTTTGGATTCGCACCATTGCTTCTTGCTCAGCCTCTCTGTGCTCCAGCTGGTGCTACTGTGACCACAGCAGGTGTGGCAGGACCATGTGATGCCACCATCCCTATGTCCAGCCGAGACACTGCCGATTTCCCCTCCCCAGATCCTGGGAGTTCCTCCAGCCACCCCTTATTGTTATTGTTATGATCGCCTCGACCCAAACCAACAACATCTGGCAGCATCCCTCTTCCCTGCTCGGTCCCCCCAGAGCAGGGACAAGCACCAAATAATCCCCCTGTGTTTGGTGTGTGGTCTGGTTTTCCGTGTCCTCCTGCAGACAGTACAGAGACGGGGGGTCGCACGGGTCATCAGAATGCTAATAAGAAATCTGATTGATGAGCCGGTGCCTCAGGGCTGAATGGGATACTTAATTAATGACTTCTGCTCTGCTTAAGAGGAAAGTTTCCCTTAGCTCACATCCCTCTTTTTCTTAAAAAAAAAAAAAAAAAAAAAAAAAAAGAAACCTCCATAATCCTAAGTTTTCCAAACAACATAAAGGGAACTTCAAAGACAGACATGGGCAGTTTTTATGTGTTGGGTTGGTTCAGTGATTCTTTCCTTTCTTTGTTTACAAGGGCAGCCAGGCTTGATTCCAAGGCTGAAAAATAAAAGGCCACATTGTTTAACCAGATTCTGGATTTTTACAAGAAATTTCCTCCTTCCCAGTAGGGCAATTAACTGCTTCATCTCTGGGTCCACGAGCCCCAAACTGTGCCATTGGCTCTGTGAAAAGCTGCAGCGTTCGGTTCCTGCCAAAACACAGCTCTACTTCAGAAACAAGACGTACTGAGGGGATGCTATTGTCCCACTAAAAGCTAACCGGGAGCCAGGCTGTGTTTCGTGGGGAAATAAAAGCCTGTGAGCAAAATACCTGGTAGGCACTTAGCTTCAGAACATTGGGCTGTGTGTTCAGAGCGATTCGAATGGGATTTCAGAGCAGCAATTAGCGATGGGAAAACAGCAACAGTTTCAAACCATCTCTTCCGGATTGATTTGGAGGGTTATTTCATGCTAACTGAATAGCAGCAGGAAAGAAGATGAAAAGGAAAAAAAAAAAAGAGGAAGCACACACAAATGGATTTTTTAACTCTGAGGTCTTTTTTAGGAAGTGGCTGAGCTGCGGCACCCACTGCAGAGCAGGATGCTCTGTGCTGAGCTGGTGGAGAAGGGGACAAGAGAGGCACACAGGGTCTGGTGGCTCCTAGCAGCCATCTTTCACCCCAGGCAGCTCAGGATAACCCTGAGCCTCCAGATCACGCCATAGCTCAGCACTGAGCCTCAACTCGCAGCCAGAACCATGGGGACAGAAAGTCTGTGCGAACCTCCTGGTGGAGGTCCTGCAAAGTGGGATGGGGCAGGCCCTACTGCCAGGGTTTCCCTCCTGCTTAGCCAGAGCTCACTACAGGAGTATGTCAGTATTATATTGCAGAAGGATGTGGTGGCACCAAGCCAGCTCATGCCAGGCAGTGATGTTCAGCACAGGTCTGCTGGTTCACTGGGGCTGTCTGGATGCTGCAGACTGGCTTTGGTTGCGACTTCTCTTTGCAGTAATCCTGCAAAGATACCAGCATCAGGGTCTCTTCAGCTGTAGCTTTAAATACAGTTACAAATCATTTATTTCAAAAAAGCCAAGCAGCAAAGAGAATCTGTGTCTGTCTGAATAGGGCATGAATTTACTAGGTGGCTGGACAGCAGCTTTGGCCAAGCACTGGTTGCTCTGATCTCTGTAGGGACATTTAGGAGTCCCCTGTTCAGCTATTTTATTACCTGAATAGCACTGACCTATATAGAGCCACAGACAAGTTCAGAGCCACTTTCTTCCATCCAGACTTTGGCTTGCGACCCACTGCCATGGCCTCCTACCCAATTTTGTCTAGGAGCCAAACCTTGCATGGCAGAGATGCAACAAAGCAATAATATAAAGTACCCTGATGTTCTCAGTGGCCCACCTGACCACAGTGAGGTTCGGGCTGGATATCAGGAAAAGGTTCTGTCCTAGAGGGCAGTGGGCATGGAACACACTGCCCAGGGCAGTGGGCACAGCCCTGAGCTGCCAGAGCCCAAGAAGCATTGAACAATGCTCTCACACATCAGGTTTGGGTTCTGGGTGGTCCTGCGTGGAGCCAGGAGCTGGACTCAATGATCCTTCCAACTCGGGATGCTCTGTGATTCTATGATTTTAGGAAATTTGAGTGGATGCCAGTTTGATTTTAGCCCATCAGCTCTCCCTGTTGCAGAAGAAAACCTTTTAAAGGGTTAATAACCAGAGGGGCTTTAACCAGGCAGCAGCAGCAGCAGGAGGAGGGCAGAGGTGTGGGAATGGAGCAGGTCTCTGACCCTCACCACAGACACAGGGAGGAAGGGACTGAGCAAAACAAGTGAGGAAAGCCCCACCAGGCTGATGGGCAGCCAGGAAAAAAAATAAACCAACATCTACGCCCAGAGCTAATTTGCATTTGTATTGGGCACTTGGGGAACAAGGATAAAACACGCTTTATTTTTCAGTGGGGGTCCAGAGAGTATGAATTAGTGATTCTGAATATCAGCAGCAACATCTGTACATAAGCACAAAAAGGAAAATCAAGGTGTTTTTGGTGATCATGTTCTTAGGTGCTAACATCAGAGAAATATATACTTTGCTGCTTCTTCCTGGGTCCCACCAACAGCACAGGCACACAATGGCAGTGACTGCTGGACATGGTGTGTGTTGGGATGAGGAAGTCAAGGAGGGAGGTGTGTGGGCAATGGATGTTACAAGCAATGCATTGACAAGCTGTTGACGAGGTGAAGGGCCAGTGTAAAGGAGCAACGTCAGAGCCCTCTGTGCATTGTCTCTACACAGGCAGAGTAAAGCAAAGCAAAAAAAAGCCATCTTCAAAAAATGGGCAAACATTGAAAAAGATCAAGAAAAGTCAAGCCATTCCTGTCCACTGAAACAGGTTGTATGGCTGAGCGTCTTCTCAGGCTGTGGCTGCTCTCCGTGGCTGCAGGACAGAACTCTCGTGCTCCCAGCTTCCAAACAGAAATCCCATCCACGTATGTTCCTGCCTATGCCTGTGTGCCCTGAATACATTCAGTGCCCTCCTGATGGACCTTTGGGGCAATTTGGTCTGGTGACCTTGCAGGTTCACCCAGTGGAGGAGGAGCTGGCCCATTTTGGGCAGCTCTACGTGGCCAGCTTCAATTTGCTGCACAGTTCTGTTGAGATTTCAAGAATCCCATACTCATTGGGCTTAGAAGGGACCTCTGGGTCCATTGGCCCAACCCCCCTCCAGCAGGGGCACTCAGAGCATGGGCCATGTCCAGGCAGCTTTTGGAGGTCTCCAAGGGAAGAGACTCCACAACCTCTGTGGGCAACCTGTGCCAGTGTTTGCCTTTACTCATTCTGCACTTTTAAGGACCAAAGAGAATTATCCAGTCCATGTATCCCAAGTCAAAGTGACGTACTGATCCCATCACAACCTCAGCAATGCTCCAGCAGTGCTCAATGCCCAGGGCACTTCCCAGTCACCAGTAAAAACCTCTATCCCATATGCATGGATGGAGGCCTGGGCAGTCTGGTTTGGTGAGAGTTGTCCCTGCCCTGGCAGGGGGTTGGGATGGGCTTTAAGGTCCCTTCCAACCCAAGCCATCCTATGATTCCACTCTATGATTCAGACTCAATTCACTTCAGACTTTTCCCATACATCTCACTTCACCTTTGCAGCCAACTGTGGGGGTTTTGAAGGATGGGGGCGAGAGGGAAGGAGGGAGATAGCAGAGGTTGAGCCCCTGGCACTGATCACACCCTGGGCTGGGGCACCACCTTCCTTCTCAGCTGACCCAGTTCGAGCTCTGCGATCGCTTATTCCCACGCCACGTCAAAGAGAAGGTTTACATTGTCCACTGGATATTAATTTAAATTATTCTGGGGTGCTTGGAAACCACCTCCCCCATCAGTCTCCATGGAGACTATCTCAGAGGCCGGGAGATACAAACAGGCGGCCACCAGCACACCAATTTTCCTCCCTTCTGCTGCAAACCGCCGAGAGCAATTTCACTGTCAGAAGTGGAAACACTCAGATTTTGCTGAACAACTTGCTAGGGCAAGATAGAGAGATTTTTCACTCGTTAGAGAGCAGTACAATACCCTATTAATACTGGCTTCCATTTGTTCCGTAGGTTCACACGCTCGTGTTGTGGTTCTTTTCTTTACACCAACATCCTGCTGCTTGTTGATGGTATTAATAATACACCCAGCAGGAGGCTGTGCCCCCTGGGCTCCGGGCTGCCTGAATAATTATTGAATGACATTTGGGTTGTTCTGTAAATTACTTTGTGACCCAGGAATTCAGCAGGCTACTGCTATAACTCAGGCTCTCGCACTTGATTGCACTCACCTCCCGCTGTTCCGACATTTATTAGTCTAGTTTGCGTAGCAAGTGCTGACTTCATCTGCTGGGAGGAAAAGCAGGAGCCTCCGCTGTCCTCTAGCCTGTCCCAGAAGGGCCTGGCCTTTTTAGTGGCCGTGTTCACGGTAATCGAGAAGAGGGACTGCTCCTTGCAGGGAAATAACATCCCTTGCTTCCTCTCCCAGTCCCTTGGGTCATTCAGTAAAACACTGAGGAGCCGCCGAGGACCCCAGTCTTCAAGGTCAGACATAACAGCAGGCTGCCAGGAAAACGTCACTCCTTTTTTTCTGGGATGAATCCTATTTTTCCCATGCACATTTGCACATGCATACACATTTCATAGAGCTGAGGGCACCATTCTGCCCTTGGACCAAAGTGATACGGCACCAGAGCCTGCCTCAGCCGGGAAGCTTTGGGCAGCAGATCGGCGGGATGCTGGGAGGAACGCCAACAGGGATCTGACACAGCAAGAGGTTGGGTTGCTTCCTATCAAACTGATGTGTATGCAGGTGTGGAAATAAGGCTCTGGGTCCTCGAGGAACCAGCGATGGAAATAGCGGTCCATAGGACCATGCCTGCCATCATTCCTGAAAGTCCCCCAGCATGAGGCCACACGCACTGGGTAACTTCCCTGAGAGCACTGAGCAGCCCCGGAGCACCACTCAACTCATTTGGGCAGCAATAGAACACAAGATAAGCATTCCTCCTGAAGAAAGAAATCAAGATCTCTCTGGACTTATTCTGGTTCAAATTCCTCGATTAGTAAATTGTATTACATCTCTGATTGTTGTATTACACCTCTGATACAGTAATGGTGGTACAGTTCTCTAAAGACTCATTTAAACATAAGAACCATCCTAGTTTAGTGCAACGCGTCCTACCTACAGCAGAAGGAGCTAGATGATATTCAAGGTCCCTTCCAACCCAAACATTTATATGGTTCTACGATCCTCCCAAAAATAAATCCTTTGCTGCTTGCAAGGAGGTAACAGGCAGTTTTTCTTCTCCATTCCAGGTTTTTCCTTAACTGTTAAAGCTGGTCCACAGACCCTTGTAGAAATTGCTGGGTTTGTTTTCATCACAACACCAAGACTGTGCTGACTGAATGACACTTCTAAAACTCATCACTACAACTTCTGGACATCAGCGTCCTGAGAGCGGAGAAGTGTAGGGCTGTCCTGCCTTGTCCTACCAGCTGAAGCTAGTCAGAAAAGAGTGCACTCAGCCTTATCTCAATGTTGCAAATGCTTCAAAAAGCAAGAGCTTTTAGGAACAGTCCAAGCTACAGTCTGTAACTGAGAAGAATCACAGAATGGTCTGGGTTGAAAAGGACCACAATGATCATCTAGTTTCAACTCTCCTGCTATGTGTAGGATCACCAACCACCAGACCAGGCCATTTTTCATAGGCTTCATGTTCTCCAGCTTTTCTTAGTCTTATAGATGACACTGAGTTGGAGGGAACGGTGAATACCCTCAAGAAAGGGCTCCATTCAGACAATCTGAAGGAAAGAGACAACAAAAGCTCATGAAATCAATAAAACTAAGCACAGAGTTCTTCCCTGGGAAGGAATAACTCATTGCAGTGATGCAGCTGGGCACCAATTGGATGAGGAGCAGCTCTGTGAAGAAGGTCCTGGATTTCTGCTGGACAACCAGCTATTCTGGGGCTTGCTGTGGATTCTGGCAGCAAAGAGACCAAACTCAAGGAACAGAGCCAGGAAATCCAGTGAGGTACGTGGTGAAAAGATGAGAACACACAAGCAGCAACAAGAGGTTCAGACTGGATGTCAAAGTTTTCCACCATATGGAGCAGGTTGCCCAGGGAGGCTGTGCAGGCTCCATCCTTCTAGGATTTTTCTAGGATTTCAGAAGCCAGCTGGTCACATCCCTGAGCAACCTGGTCTGGCCATGCTGTGAGCAGGAAGTTGGGTCCTGAGGTTTCCCCAGCCTGAACCATCCTACAGTTACTGATCACACAGCAGCCTGCTGAGGAGATGCCAAGGCCTCTTTTTACGAACTGCTCTCCCTTTATTCAGAAGATTCATGCTAAGACACAGCCTAATTTGCAGACTGCACACAAAGCCCTTGAACATAGGGAAGCACACTACTCTATGGAGAGCAGAGCAGCTGAGTGATGCCAGGTTGGTACCAGTCAAACCCTCCTGCATCCTGCAGCATCAACCCTCCATGCTGTCCTTGTCCATCACAGCCACGTTCCCCCTGCACAAGTCTAGACCTTTCCAAAGAGATGATGTAGAAAAAATGACCTTTGAAGAATTCCCCAAAGCCAATGGCTCTGCATGGGAAGTGCTGCTCCGTGACACAAAACAAGATAACTGCAATTCAGCTTCCCCAAGTGCTCAGCAACCCCTCCTGCATTTTGTGTTGCAGAAATTGGGTTTTGCAGGTTGGCAAAAGGAGGGCCCTCCATTCACATTGCGGTCAAAGGGAACAGAGGGTGCTCAGCAGCCTGCAGGATGGGCCCAGGGTTGGTTACACCCCTGGCTATTGGAGGAAAATCTTTGCCTCTGTGAGCTCCCTGCCTCTCTCCTGCGCCTTTGTGTTCTCTGGAAGGTGAAGCATAAGGGTATAAAAGCTGCAAACAGTTCCTACCTCTGGAGATCAGGCATTTACTCCAAGAAAAAAAGACCAATTGCTTCCCAGAGCATTGTCCACTCACATTAGAGAAAGGATTAAGCAGATACATTCAGCTATTCTAACAGATTTTCTTTAAACCTTGAATACGCCTCTCACACTCGGTAAGATAATCACATTAGTTTTGTCATTAAAAGATCCCTTTTATAGAAAGTACCTAAACCGCTTAAACCACCCAGAGAGGTCGCATACATTAGAAAACAACAAGACAAACGGAAGGGATTTGCTATCCCCCCTCTTTGGGCTGCACTGCCCCTGCTTTCTCAACCAGGGGACTGAGCTAAAAGACTTTGCAAACCGTCAGCGCAGGGGGCAGCCCGAGCAGTGGAAACACCCTGGTACCACACAGAGATACAGGGCCAGCACGCTGCGGAGATGCCCACGCCTTACAACCACATTTATCCCAGACGCCGTCCTCATTTCAGAACTTTGCTGTTGTGTTACCTGAGCAGCAAAGCAAAGCTGTTCACTGGTTTGAAGCCATCCCTCCTGACCATCAAACAGGCAGAAAGATCCCACACTAGTCCTGGAAGAGCGCTAACATATCCTGCATGCAAAGTCGTCAATGCACAGATAGCTTTCTAGGTCATTGATGATTACTTTCAACTCATTTGGAGATTAGACTCGAAACAAAACAGCTGTTTGTGTTTTTTTTGTTTGTTTGTTTGGTTGGTTTTTTTGGGAACAGAAGTCAAACAAAAATGTGTTCATTTAAAGCACAGTAACTGGGGCACAGTTTGGGTGGCAAAGCTTGCCCTGCATTCCCACTTGGCATGCACTTAGACATCACTTTCAGGTTCTTGGAGGAGGGTTTCCTTTCTTTAGCTTCCTTTGATGATACAATATTTGACTGTAAAGCTGAAATTGCCTACAGGCACAATGAGCTACAAACAGAAACCACTTAGTGCCTTCCCAACATGCTGCAGCCTCAGCCCTCCCTGATAGCCCTGATAGCACAGTCAGCCCCCATCAGCCCGGTCATCTGCCCAGAGTGCTGCATGCTGCTGTGAGTTGAAACCATTTTCATCTCTGCTACATAAGAAATACTTGGGATTGAGACAAGCTTCCAAAACTACATGGTTTATCCTCAGTACAACTAGCAGGACTGTATTCAAAATGGCCACCTAGAGGGACAACCAGTGGACAGATCTGCTCCTCACCAGGCAGCAAAAACTCCAAAATGCAAACACAACCAAATGAGTGCAGAGATGCTCCTAACATCTGGAGCTGTGCTGTGTGCACAACTTGATCATCACTTTCACCAGCTTTCCTGCCACTCCATCCCAGTCAAGCACAAATTTATCCTTACAAAATAAAACTCGCTTCCAGAAACTCACACTGGATATTTTTAATGTCTTTTTAATACAAACTGCAGTTGCACCAGTAGGATTCATCATTCATTTCTTTTTTCTTTTTAATGTTTTCCTCAGTTAGTAGCAAACATACATTTTAAATTCAGAACATTCATGCCCCACACCAAGGGCTTGAGATGAAGTATACCAACAAGCCTGAGGTGAAGAATGGCCCATCATTACATGCCTGGAAAAAGAAGTCAGCAATTCCCCAAGGCCCATTTTGTTCTCACCTACATGAGCAATCAGAACTAACATTTAGAAGAGGTAGTTACACAGGCAGTTCCTCACCAGCATACATTAATGTGTACATAAAATTTAAGACAAGGTCTCAATGCTTAAGATATTCATATTCAAGGTTTCAGCTACTTGAAGGAAAAAAAAGAAAAAAAAAAAGAACAACTGATAACAGAAAGAAAGTCACCTAAATCATAAGCTGGTCAAAGCTGCAAAATGCTGATCCACAGTGCACTGGAGTCACAGAATCTCACTGCTGAAGCCTGGCAGATAGCAAGGTTCAGAAAAAGGATGAATAAAACTGAAAGATTTTTTTGTTTTAAGTATGATTTCTTCAAAACAGTTAATGTAATTCTACAGTCTCTAAGTACTTTGCTCAAAACAGAGCATGAAACATTTGGATTTAAACACAGTGTTTATGCTGAGATTTAATATGTTAGAGTAAGGTGAGAAAATGTCAGGAACTCTAATGGAAAGATGCACAGGTATGTACTAAAAGATTAAATTTCAACATTGTGTTCACTTTGTTCCCTGAGGGCCAGAGGAGACTGCTAACAGAAAAGCACTTAGTGTCTTAGGAAAATCCTGAACTATCAGACATATCAGCCAAGCTGAGAAAACTTTTCAACAAAGTTGGAATTTTAAGAGCCTGAGGACAACAAGCCTTGCCTGAGTCTTCCTGAAATGCAGTTGTCTTTTAACTGCAAAGAAGCCTTTCTGAAGAAGGGCTTCAGTGTGAATGAATCCAAAGCTGGAAAATGAGGGGACTGCCCCAGCCATTTATTAACGTCAAATATGCTGCCTCATGAATCAGGGCAGTTTGTCTGGTTTGGAAGCCTTACAGAAAGCCCAGTGCACCTGGCTCACTGAGCTCAGCACCATGCTTTAGCCTGCTCCAAGAGGGGAGCCGCATTCTGTGTTTTGAATAGTTCGTCCTGCAAACAATTTTTTTTAAAGGCTTTTATTGAAGAGCCATCAGCAAACAGATCATGCAGAATTTGAACAATACACAGAATGGGGGGGAGGGAGGAACCCACACAAGGCACAGCCCCAATTATTTGTCACTTCGTAAGATCTACCCAGCACAAGTGTCACACTTGCTCTTCAAGAGAATGGCTTTGAAAGCATCCTGATTTGAAAAAAGCTAAGTGTGTGTGGGAGATACACATACACACACACACACACACACACACACACACACACACACAAAACACACCCACAGTTTTCTTTGGCAACCATCGTCACAGTGGCATTTCAGGAATAGGATAGATAGCGAAGGAAGAAATGAAAACACTGATGCAGACTGCATTCTCAGCCAGTTATGAGCAAGAGTCCGGGTCCAGCCCTGACCGGTGTAGAACAGAATGGAAAAGCGACTTAAGGGAGCTATGTTAATAAACTTTCAGAAAGCCAGTTTAAAAAAATAAAGATTTCTTTCCCAGCATCAGTTGCAAAGGGTAGGGGCTGTTTATTTTCCTTACAAACTTCACAGCCCACTTCTGCCCATGCCTTCCCTCCCTCTCCAGTTGCAGTAAGATAAAATTTCTGCTCCCTCATTCTCTGTGCCCTTATCATGACAATTTACACCAGCTGAGGGCTGAGATGCCCAAAATTCAATCCCACTAAACACAGGGGGAGTTTGGCATCAACATGAACAGCACTGCTCTTTAATCCATTGTATACACCAGCAGTAAGGACAGCCATCTAGCGCAGCAAGGAAGGCATCAAGCCTAGAACAGAAACTCTACTGTAAGGTACAGCATTGGAGAAAAGCCAAAGAAGAAAGCAACACAGAGCAGCAGCTCAATCCACGCACTTTGATTGAAGGTTATCTGTGTGCTGCCTACTTCTCTTGTAGGCATGAGCAACACTGAGCGCTGCAACACAGATAAGGAAGCAGGAGGGGAACACTGAGAGCGTGCACAACGAGGCCTGGCCCTGATCCCAGCAAAGCCAGCAGAGGTATAACGGCCACAGTTGTTACAGTACCACTTCAGTGCTGGTGCTTGGCCTTTTCAATCCACTGCTTCATGTAGTGGACTTCCAAAGCCCGAGCTTGTTGCACAGATTTGGGATCACAAGAGTTGCGGCTACGCAGGTCCAGGTGATGAGCTCCATCTGGGATCACAATTGCCACGAGGGAGTCTGTGATGTTCTGGGTCACTCCACCTGCAGACCATGGATCCAGGCCACCATTGCTGTAAGGAATTAATGCTTCATTAGGGCACCGCAGCGAGGCTGCACTTCATATCAACATCTCCATGAGGACTTTCAACCAGTTGGCAGATGTATGACAGAAACAGACCTCATGCTTGCCTCCATGCCCCATGCCCACCTCTCATCAGAGGTGCCTTCCCAACAGTTATACAGCTATCAGTAGCTTAGACAAGGCTAGAATGTAATCATAAACTATTTGCTGGTTCTTATAATAACATGTAGGGCCACAGAGAGATGGCAGCAGATTCATCTCAGAGGCTTTGCCATGAAAAGTTCACATCCCCCTGAACCTGCCTCCAACAGCTCTTCCTTTGTGACAGGAAGAATTTAATATAATTTCCTCTCCAAGTCAATGAACGCATTCCTTGTGCTGCAAATCCGATTCCAAATCATGTCCTGTCCACAGAACAAGCCAATGGTGGAAATGAAGTAAGTTTTGCATCTTTTATTCCTAGCTTTGGACTTCAGAGGTTGTAGGGATTACTGGGTTATTTTCCTTTACTGCACTGTTCTTCCCATAAGTGGTCCATTTCAATTCATAAAGAAAGCAATTTCTATATGCTTATGAAACTATGTGACTTTAGATTGGTTCCTCAGTTAACACACTGGATCCACCCACAAAAAGAAACATTAGACATTGGCTTCTGTATTTCAGTGAAAGTTTCTAGAAATATCTAAGAAATGAGGACACGTTGGGCCAGAGATGCATGCTAGAAAAAGAAAAAACACATGGCAACACCAGAAATCACAGACAATAACAAGTGAAAAAGTGCAGAAATAACAGTAAAAAATGTGATGGAATCTATGATTTCATTTGTTTCTCCACTGGAGAGGAAAAAAAAAGAAAAAACAAATGTCCTCAATTTCCACAGCTCTTAATTGTCAGTGCTTTTAACTATGATTACAAGTGAAAGAAATGTTTTACATCTGGAAGAGAAAAAGCACACAAAGCTGCCCAATAAGCAAAAAGTATTTGATTTAAAAGGTCATCTGAATCAGCAGAGCACCTTGGCAACAGGGGGATGAGTTGCTGAGAGACTCAAGACGTACATGGACTTGGATCTTTTGCTCCCAGTCACATGGAAACTAAGCATGCCACGAGGAAACAACAATCCCTGGCTTTTCTGGGAGCTGCTGGCTGCATCCTCTGCAGCTCCTGCCAAACGACAGCAGCAGAGGCACTGACGCAGTTTGAGAAGTGAGAGCTGCCCAGGAGAGGGGAGACAGAGGGCTCACCATTAAGTCATCCCAAGGCTCACAATTTACAGAAGATAGTTGAGTACCAATAGAAATGGATCATTCCTATGCTAAAGCTAAGCACGCACACGAATAATCGTTGCCCAACTCACAGAACAGAAGTTTGCAGGTGCAAGCAGAAGTAAAATAAGTCAGCAATTCCCTTCCTGCAGTGGTCAGGCAAGTAGGGCTTCAGAGCAAGCAATCTCAATGTACAATATCAGCACTAGCCCTGATTTTAATTCACCATACTTCCTGACAGCATAGATAGGGTCCCACCTATCCCACAAGAAGTTTCCTTCCCTACCACATCTTCAGAGCCTCTTCAGTCCTTGAGCTATACCCAGATCAAGAGAGACTTATGCATAATCTCAGAAACTGTTCGTGCATGCTTTTTAATATGTACATCCTCACAGTTGCCCGTCTGTTTTTTGAACTTCTCACCTTTCTCTTCAGCCTGGCATTGCTTTGCCTTTCATTTTTTTATTCCTTTATTTTTATTTTTTTTTTTCCCCTTCCAGTGATGCCTTCTTCTGCAGATTGCTCCAGTATCTCTCAAGATAGAACCTTCACAGTTAGCCTCCCCCTCCCATACAGACCTGGACAGATGGGTACCTCAGCTCAGAAGCTGAAACGTCCAGGTATGATGCACCCAGCTTAATTAAGTAACTCTTAGAAGGTGCCTGAGTGGTACAATATAAAGTGGATCTGCAGAGTGATGTGCAGCTTACAGAACAGCAAGAGCAGTGAGCACACCAGCCAAATCCCAGCATGGCTGGGTGAATCCACCCCGTGGTGGTTCTGTTCAGATGCAGCATTCTTCCCTTCCTGGGCAAAACTGTTGTGCAAGTTCCTCAACACTAATGCAGTGCTTCTAAACCCACAGGGAGCCACATCCCCCAGCAGACACAGGGATATTTTTTGTAAAGTGCTCTGGTGTTTGAGAATAAAGAGCTCTTATATAAAATGTACAGTGTTGACAACCTGTTTGTTTGCAGAGAGGCAACCCAGCTTGACACACAAAGCTTTGTGTGCACAGCATTTGGTTGCTTTCAAGCTTTTCTCATTTCAATCTCCTTCAGTAGCCATAAATTCTGAAACACTTGTTTAGATTTGTTTGCTCGTTTATCACTTACAAAGCCAGTTTCTACTCTACAGGTCTGTGAAACACTGGAAATCAGCAACATAACAAGAATTAAGTTAGAGCAACTTTTTTTTTTTTTTTTTTTCCTCTAAATTTAAAAGCTTTCCAAACAGGGTGAAATTTCTCACTTTGGAGCTCATATCCTACTGGGATACTGGGACAGAATGGGACTGGGACAGAAAACAGCACTACTGGGACAGAAACAGCAAAGGACAAAGGAAAGGAAATCAACAGGCTTCTGGAGCTAAACAGACTGAATTTAACAGCTGAATCCCAATTTAAGACAACTTTTACTTTAAAATAGACAACTATTTACCAAGTCCAAGACATTAATTCCAACTTCTAAGTGTTGGGTTTTCTTTTTTCCCTGAAAAGGCCTTACAAAATGTAAACCAGGAGATGCCTGCTGTTGGCAGTGAGTACAGAATCACAGCTCCTGAGGGCACAGGTTTCAGCTGGGTTTATTAAATGTCTCTCTACCACATAAAACCCTAATGAACAGCCAAGTGTTAAGCTGTCCACAACTAGAATCCCTTCACAGCAGAAGTACAGTTAGAGGAACCTTTCCTTTATTGAAAACTGAGCAGGGTTTAACCTTAGGAATTAAAAAAAAAAAAGACTGAACAGCAAGAAGCATGCACAATTTTTGTACTATACTGAAACATTTTTACATTTTGTTCACGTACTAACTTGTGTTAGACACTGCTGTTATATTACTTGTATGCCTTACCACAACAGGAACAGCTTTTTACTTTCAGACCTTGCATGATTTTGTTGAAACTTGCTTATGTACCATTAAAAGACAGCAGCAACTGGAAATGAAAGCTCCCTAATATGCTTTTTTTTTTTTTTTTTTTTTTGAAATCAAGATTAAAGAGGAATGTCACACTAGCAGTCCACAAGGCTATCACCAAGAGCAACAGTTCTAGTGATCAAGATCCTATGTTACAGCTAGAACTTGTTCAGACTTCCCTTTTACGTGGAAGAGACAGTGTTCTGTCTTCTTAATAGCAAGACAGATTTACCAGCATGAGAAACCTGGACTTTGGCCACTAGATAAGAAGGAATCCAGAGGGGAAGAAATTTACATTGGACAGAATCAGATTTATTCGGCTGGAATGCTGCAGACAGATCACTACCAGAAGACAACTCAAATAAGGCTCACCTGAAGATGATGTTGCTGTGTGAACTGATGTTTTTCCCTCCATACATAGAAAGAATCCAAGAGGGGCGAGGTCTCACTCCCCACAGCTTGAAACATTCATCTGAAAGTGCCTCAAAGTCCCATTTCTGAGGCTCAAACATGTCATGGACACCATCTGTGCACATGGGCATCACCATCTCTGTGCAGACCTGAGAGAGAGCAGAGCAACAAGATGTTAATGAGAAACTGTCCAGGAGCCATTTGTGCAGTATGTAAATACAGAGGCTCACACAGAGTTTAGAGATTACCATCAAGCTATCACAATACGTGCCAAGTAAAAGCCTCATCTTTCATGCAAAAACATTTCCTGACAAGCCAGACAGAAAAAGAGATATAGCTTGGGCTTTTGTTTTCAGATGTTCTCCAAACATGAATCACTGATGACACTGCCTGTGAAACGTTGCTGTAATCCCTTTTATTTTCCCTGTTTTTGAAGAATGAGGTTCTTTTAAAGCAATATACAAACAAGAAGGGTCTTTACTGGTGCTTACACAACCTCCTCAATTTGTATCCGGTCCAATATCTTAACAGTAACATGAATTCCCATCTCCTCTAGCCCCCCAAAAACTTAACAAGGTGCAATTTTAAGAGGACAGAACACACACCTGATAGTACCACCCCAACTGGCCCAGATTCTTTGTTGCTGTCTCAGACATGTCAAAGCAGGAGGCTTCTCCTGTATAATTGTAGTAGATGTTTATTGCCTGGAAAACATTCTGCAGCAACAATTTGTCAGAGAGACTGGGGTCCTTTAAGAACTTGCAAACTTCCTGCAATGAAGAGGAGAGATAGGAGTCTAAATCTGCAAGAAATACGCAATACCTGATGGGATATAATTTTCTTTTCAAAGTACATTCAAAATACTATTAGAATCTTTGTATGTTACTATACACCCTGTTTGTGCAGTCTATGCTATCACAAAGAATCTGAAACTTTACAATTCCTGATTAAAAAAAAATTCTTGGCTCTTGATGCAACCTGTGGTAGTCAGTCAAACCAAGAGAGGAGAGTGGAACCAAGTGGAAATGACTTCAAAAGCCCAGGCTTTAATCATTCCTCCAAGGCATCAGTTCTCAATTACCCTTATAGGCCAAGCTGGTAGAGGCTGTAAGAAGTCAGCTTTATAGGGATAGTCCACCATAGCCAAGTCTATCCATGTTTCACTCAGCCAACTTTTCAACATAGCAGCATCCTGAAGATTCTTCAATGGGCTGCACAAGTGAAATGTCCTGGAAAGCCACTGTAAACCTGCATCTTCAGTAGGAAAAAAAAAAAAAAAAAAGAAAAAAAAAAAAAATCACAGTTAAAATGTTTGTGTCGTTATCACATAGGTCAGTACCAACAAATGAAAAACTTCAATCCAGCTAGCTCAAAATACAATGTATGAAATGGATCTCAGAATTCTTCTTGTCTTTGCTTTCTTTATTTTATCTGGTCTAGAATTTCTCCAGTTCAGCTTTCCTGATGTGAATTGGCTAACTCATCCTACCAGGTTTTATTTATTCATTTTTAAGAGAAAAGACTGTCAGCTCATCTGATCTTGGATGTTTGGCTCTGGATTCCAAATTCCACCACTTGTGAATAAAGCACATGCTTCAACAAAACAGACACTTACAAAAACAGTGCTGAACACATCCAAGACTATAGCTTAATATAGAGAAAACTGACCACCAGCACCTGTACATCTCCAGGTTAAAGGCACGATGCAAAGACACTAATACTATGAAGTCATAACATAATCCTGACCATTACAGCCATTTGAAGGCTACTGGCAAAGTCTTACCTGTTGAGGAAAGGTGGTTAATGGCACTCCAGGAATTCCGGATGCTTTCTGAGCAGCCAGTTCCACTCTTCTTGAAATCATTAGTCACTATGGTAAAGTAAGCACCACAGGGAACCAAGTCACCAAACTGCCAGATTGGGGCAGAGGCTGCCAGTGCTCTGCAAATGAATACAAAACCAAAACTGCTTGGAGAAACTCATGTATCCTGAATCCCTGCTATGTGATTATCTGCCCTCTGGGCAATACTTCTGCCACAGCCACTATTTAAGCAGCATTTATAATTCAACTCAGACACTCATCCCTGGATGAACTAACTCATACTGCTGCAAAATTCTTCTGTAAGTCTACACGCAAAGGCTGCTGAAAGTTACAAGCCTTGGAAGCTAGTGCAAAGATACCAGTAAATATATCAAGTGGAAATTCTGATAAATAGTAAAGTAAGTTAAGTGTCATCTAGCAACTAATTCTCTCACTAGGCATTTGCAAACTCAACTGAAGACAGCCTTTGCTCAGAACTACTCCCTAGCAGGCAACAGGAACAGAACTACTATTCTTGTATCCTACAGAGGAAACAAGGCACTGAAGAGATTAAAAACCTGTCTCAAGCCACCAGGAGATATAAAGTCAATGTTAAAAATTATTTCTTTTTTGAGTAAAAAAAAAAAAAAAAAATCCCCAATAAGACATCTCTGAAAGTGTAGGTTATCCAGTACCCACTGACCTACAATAACTTTTGAGGCAGACAATACCTTTTCCTAAATTCTAAGCGATTTAGTTTGTCCTTCCAACACTGAAGCCAGCTTGAATTGCAGTAATTCTCCCAGTACTGTAATAGTTATGACATAGAGGTAACAGATGTCCTGCTCAAACACAGAGCAGAGTAGTAAACTCACCCAACTACCACATGGGGGTATTTCATCCGAAACCAGGCTGCCAGCATTCCCCCATAAGAGCCTCCAATGGCTATGACAGGACTGTGTCGGGCTCCTGCAATGGTCTTCTTTAAGTACTCAATTAGCACTGCAAAGTCTGCCAGAGCTTGTTCTGAGGTCAGGTAATTCAGATGCTTGGAATCCTGAGACAAAGAACATAGGAGCATTTTATACAGCAATATCTGGCAGCAGTCTCTTTTCCCCAGACTATTTCTCTGGGTGAAACACTGGCTGGAGTTGTGGTCAGTGGAGTTAAATCCATTTGGCGACCAGTCACAAGCAATGTTCTCCAGGGCTCAGTACTGGAGCTGCTTCTATTTAGCATCTTTATTAATGATCTTGATGAGGGGATTGAGTGAACCCTCAGTAAGTTTGCAGACACTTGGGAGAGAGTTGGGATTGAGTGTTGACCTGCCAGAGGGGAGAAGAGCACTACAGAAGGATCTGGATAGACTGCATCGATGGACCAAGGTTAACTGTATGAGTTTCAATAGGGCTAAGTGTCAGGTCCTGCACTGTGCTCACAACAACCCCAGGCAATCCTACGGGCTTGAGGAGGAGTGGCTGGAAAGCTGCTTGATGGAAAGGGACCGTGGTGTACTGATGGACAGCCGGCTGAATATGAGCCAGCAGTGTGCTCAGGTGGCCAAGAAGGCCAATGGCATTCTGGCTTATATCAAGAATGGTGTGGTGAGCAGGACTGGGGAAGTCGTCCTGCCCTGTACTTGGTACTGGTGAGGCCCCACCTTGAGTACTGTGTTCAGTTTTGGGCACCTCAGTATAGAAATGACATTGAGGTGCCGGAGCAAGTCCAAAGAAGGGCAACAAGGCTTGCGAAGGGCTTGGAGAATGTGCCCTACAAGGAGAGATTGAAGGAACTGGGGCTGCTTAGTCTGGGGAAAAGGAGGCTGAGGGAAGCCCTTACTGCCCTCTTCCAATATCTAAAGGTGCTTACAGCAGAGCGGGGTTGGTCTCTTCTCACTGGTGACAGGATGAGGGGAAATGGCCTCAAGTTATTCCAGGGTAAGTTTAGGTTGGATATCAGGAAAAACTTCTTTACAGAAAGGGTTGTCAAGCACTGGAATAGGCTCCCCAGGGAGGTGGCTGAGTCACCATGCCTGCATGTGTTTAAAAACCATTCGGACGTGGTGCTCAGGGACATGATTTAGCAGAGGGTTGTTAGAGTTAGGGTAGTATGGTTAGTCTTTGTGGTTGGACTTAATGATTTTTAAGGTCTTTCCCAACCTGAGTGATTCTATGATTCTACAGAAACAAGTAAGAGGGATTACATTCTGAACAACCCATGTAAAGCTACTGAGTGGCCACAAACATTCTATGATTCTATGCACATCAAGTTATAAAATTGTGCCTAACAAACTAAATTATTGCAGGTGTCCTTTGAGGTGCTAGAAAATCCTAGATTTTCTTAAAATATGTAATCAGTAGTTACAAAAATAGGACAGTTGTTTACTTCTAGCATATCTTACTCAGGCAAGAAGTTGTTGCACCAACAAGAATTACAGTAAGCAGATTTTTGTTTTTATAGAACATCTCCAAAGAAGAAAGCAAAGACAACACTTACACTGAAAGATTCGTTTCCAAAGGGCAAGGATTCTCCATAATATCTATGTTCAGCAAATACTAACATGGCATTAAGTTCTTCAGCCACATCCCACATAAAACCCTGGTCGGAGAAAAAACAGACATTGAAAGTGATTGAGTGACCTTGCTTAAAAGTCCTTACTTCCAGTCTATTTCAATTTGGTCTTTGATGAGGAAGATATCGCTATCAAAATACAACCAGAAAGACAGACTGCAATTTGGTTTTAAAGTAACACTGAAGTGGCAAAATGCAGAAGGTAGACAACTGCCCAGATAAATATAAACACACACTGCTTGATGTTTTACAGCATCTTTGTTTTGTAAGTGTGCTCAAGGCAATCCTGCCACAACTCCTACACAGCACGACATCAATTCCCAAGAAATCAAAAAGCAAAACAGCACGTGAGTTTGAATTAGGACTACAGTACAGAAAAAAAATTCTTTGGCAATGAGCAGTAATATAGATAATTGAAACACACTTATTGGCAAGTGATAAGTAATCACAACCAGTTGTCATTACTTGGTGACAGCAACATTTTACCATCCACCAGTTATGCAGAGGGGCAGACAGATCACCAGCTGCCAGAACAAAGTGCATAAGCAGTCCTTGGTTACTTCAGACCTGCACATGCCAACTCCTGTTGCACCAGTGGATTTTATAGTGAAGAAGCAGAAAAATGCCTACACTCCCTTTTGTGTAAAAGGAAGGTGATTGAATCACCGACCCTGGAGGCATGCAAGAAACATTCAGACATTGTACTGAGGGACATGGCTTAGTGGGGAAATACAGGTGATAGGTGGACATTTGTACTGGATGGTCTTAGAGAACTTTTCCAATTGTAGTGATTCTATTATTTGCATGTCAGGGAAGTAATAACTTCCAAGGATTTTGTAAGGGAACGAGCATCTGTTCTTAATTCCTAGGCACCTTCATTTCACTTGATATTTTCCTTAGTTTTCTTAGAGGAAAATAAAAGAAAGCAATCAAACCAGCTCCTTTTACTCAGAAGCATTCTAATCAGTGGGATTGATGCGGTTTGGTCCACACTCTTTCATCCTTAGCTTCAGGCACCACAGAGCATTTCCTCAAGTTTTCTTCACAACTCAAGGAAGTTAAGGCAAGTTCTTCCCTTTGATTTCTGTGGACTTCAAACAGGACCTCAAATCCCCTAAAATCTTTCCTATATTTTTCAGCTTACTTTTTCTCCTGAAACTCTCGTAACCACAATTGTAAGTTCTCTTCAAATGACGCCATCTTGCTTGTCCTTATTTTTCAGTAGGTCACTGCTGGAAAGAAGGACTGTAATTTAAAAATCAGGGATCTAATTTGTACGTACTGTGTTGTTGCAGAACCACGTGATGTCTCCTTCATTGCCTGTATAAAACAGTATTGGCCCATTGTCTTTCTCCCAGTGCTGATCTGCTATCAGATATCGCTGCTGGAATGTAAGATTTTGATCAAATCCAAAGTGATCAATCTGTCAAAACAGTGGAGAACACCAATTTCAGAAAGAGAAAATTGATCGTGGATCCGCAGCACAAGTGCTGACAGTGACTTTGCAGAAGAAAAATAAAGAAGAGTTTCACAAGGATAAAAGACACTAATTTATATTCTCAGATTCTTAATGTATCAACATTCCTCTGCCTTGCAAGGAAGCCAACAAAAGTTAGAGGTCTACGCAGTCAAGGAGAAACTTATTTCAGAAATAAAAGCCACATGCTCTATTAACAGTATCACACCTACCCAGTAAAGTCTAATTTCAGTTTTGTTAAGTGAAAATTGGTCACTGCCTGACAGTGCATAAAGTCGTAGAAAAATTCCTGATTTACCTTGTTATTTAAGGCTTCCTTCACTCTTCTGGCATAACATCAAAATTCAAACAGAATTAGAATAGAAAGTGTTAACTTAACTTAGAATATATTCACTGTTAGAATATGTTTACTTTTTATTCTTAGAAAAATACTGATTATTGAGAAGACTTTTCCAGCAGTTTTACTAAGTGCTTCTCCTCCTCTCCTTGCAATTTGCAGTAATTCACACAGCCTCCCCAGTTCTCCTTCTTGCCACTGCCCTAGAAATACTTTAAGTTGACATACCCACAACTTGAGGCAATGAAGCTGTGGGGTTTGGCTTATTAGAAATTCACTTCCAACCTTGCGGGTCAGTTTTTCAGCCTTCCCTCATTTTGCTTTGTATGCACTATTCCCCTTCACCAAACGTTCATTAAAATTGCTTTTATAGTTAGCTCCTGCATGGGCAGGATGTTATTCTGGAAGAAAGATACCTACCCACGTTTTTACTAAACAGGAGAGCTATGCTGTCTAATTTCCATGTATTCCCAAATCAGCACCACTTTTGGTCATCAGCTGAAGATGATCTCTACTATGATTTGACTTCCATCAGCAGAACGCATCATTTCTTCCCTTTCATACTGCTGCTTGCGGTAGCAGCCTGACATCTGCTGGCTTGAGCACCTCTGCTCAGCCATCTGCCTTTGTATCAACAACTGTCAAACCTCAGATGCTCTCAGAACTACATTTCATTTGGAGAACACCCTCAAGTTAGTGTTAAAAAGCAAGATCCAAGAGCTCATTTCCCTCGACAGCTCAGGAAAAGCAGCCCAGCTCCTGACCTGCAGGATCCAATCTCTCTGCACCACATGTTCAGGTACAGTTTGGGATAGAGAGTACAGGAATTTATGTTACACGTTGTTGCAAGAAGTATTTTCCCCCACTTTCAAAGTTCAGGGAGAACTTTGGTGAGCCTGAAGCAAGAGGACAGCTGATACAGTCCACTGCCTGACCCGTGCATTGCCTTGGCACATGGGACAGGCTCCTCATCCGAAATAAGCCAACTTCATAGCTGTATTTCAGTCTGGCAGCAGCCAAGTTATTTACATTTTTTTTTCCTGTTTGTTCTACAGTTTGCTCCCTATGTGTATAAGTACATGCATGTTATCATGCACACCCTTACGGTTTATTCACTGAATTCCAGTACCAACAAGATATGCTGAGCTTATTTTACACCAACAACTCACCTGCTCCTTTTTTGTTTGCACAGTTACTGTTAAATTTAAGTTCACTTTCTACATCAGCCATAATCAAGAGTGATTTGTAGATCGGACACACGAGATCAGTACACAAAAGTCTTTGATCCTAAAACCCAGGAGCAATTAAAGAGAGATTAAATAAAGCTGATCTAACATGTTAACAAAGTTTAATAAACTCCAACAAAGCACAACTAGATGGAGGAAGAAATTCTTCATTGTGAGGGTGGTGAGACACTGGAACAGGTTACCCAGCGAGGCTGTGGATGCATTCATGGCCAGGCTGGATGGGGCTGTGAGCACCCTGTTCTAGAGGGAGGTGTCCCTGCCTATAGCAGGGGGTTGGAACTACATGATCTTAAAGGCCCCTTCCAACCCAAACCATTCTATGATTCTAGACAGTTAAAAAGCAGTTTCCTGATGTGGTTTTTATGGGATCACCTCAAACTGAACATCTTGCCTTAAAGCTTGATTCTCCATCCTCTCTACCTGAAGCCAGAGTACAAACTATGATGCTACACAAAACATATTCAGTTCTCCTGACCTGCAAGATTATGAATAAAAATCTTCAGTGGAGGCAGCCTAGTGAAAAAAACAGACAGAAACACACGAGAAAAAACAGCAGGTGGAGCTGTTGTGTAGCCACAGCGTGCCACTGCTTTGCTGAATCAGAGCAGGCAGCCCTGAGTGAGTTTCTTTCCCCATCCTGTATCAAATACAAACACGTCAAACTCCACACAAAGAGTACACGACACACAGGCTAACACCTAAACTAAGTCAGATTTTATTAAAAAGTTGAACCAGAAAATTTCTTTCCCACTCCTATGCAAAATGAGTAAGCCATTCAAGCTCGATTAGACAGAATAGAACATACAAGGAAAAGTGTATTCAGCTGTTTTGTTTTCCTTTTCCCTCCAGGACAATACCCTAGCTGGTTAACAATAACAGTGGTTAAGGTATATTACCACATATGAGGGTTACTTTCAATTTTTGTGACAGCAAAAAGCTGTGCAATAATCCTTGCTCCAGAAATCATGAGACTTTTCAACTGTTGCCTTCTTTTTAATTTTGGATTAATGGATCTCTTTGCTGTTCTGTTGCATCACCATCTCTGCCACAGCACCAGATTCTGATAAAAGGATTCAAGTAGAAAAAGGAGGAGTACTAGAAGCAACAAGTCACAAATAAATGTAAGGCAAGCTTCTGTCACCTGCAGTATGCAGGAGAATACTTTGGAGAGCAACAAGTCAGAGGCAAAGTGAGCAAGAAGAGAACTTCATTTCCACATAGGAAAGTCTTCAGGAATCTAGTTTAAATAAAAAAAGAAATCACCCAATTTCTTCCCAAAAGAAGAATTTCTTTGGCCTGAAAGACTTGCAAAACATTTGGGGAAGATACATGTGTAAACACAACACACTGTGACATGGCTGCAACCTGGAGCCAGCTGCCCCCTGAGTAAAGTCTGGCCACAGCTGCTGAGAACTGCACTCACTGAGGTTCATTAAAAACACAGGCAGGCTCACAGCCACGTGGGCCATTCTGTCTCAGAAGGCTTGAGCCAGCAGCTTTGATCTCTCAGCTCAACAAAACTTCCTCCAGCACATCTCATCTGCTCAGGATGAAGAGCCATCTCCGGCTTGTTCCACCTCTCTGCCATCTGCATGAAGGATGTGGCACAGTTCTCTGACCTTACCTTGGATGTGCACATGTCCTGTGCTTATGTGGACCTCTCAAAGAGGACTTCTTTCTAAATAGGTTTTTTTTTGTTTGTTTTATTTTAAATGGACTTCCCAAAACAAGACACCCTGCTACACACATTTCCTCCAGGAAAGAAGAAAAAAGGCACAACAGATGTTCATCAGTTATTGCACAGATGTTTGCTTAATATACTCAGAGCCTGTGGTACTGAGTGAAGTGTAACAGCAAAACAGGACACATGGGCTAAAACCTACTTCCTTCTCAGCAGCACCTTAAGGTCATTAATAATTACAGAGAGCAAAATCAGTGTGGCTTGGATTGGAAGGGAACACAATCAACATCCAGTTCCAACCCCCTGCTGTGGGCTGGGTGCCCCCCACCAGCTCAGTCTGCCCAGGACCCATCCAACCTGACCTTGAGCACCTCCAGGGATGGAGCATCCACAGCTTCTCAGGTAACTGTGCCAGGGCCTCACTGCCCCGAGTAAATAATTTGTTCCTGACACGTAACATAAGTCTCCCCCCTTTCATTTTAAAGCCATTCCCCCTTGTCTTATTGCTAACATACCATGTAGAAGTGCGGCCAGCAGATCAAGGGAGGTCATCCTTCCTCTCTACTCTGCCCCAGTGAAGCCACATTTAGAATAGTGTGTCTAGTTCATGGCTCCCCAGTTCAAGAAAGACAGGGATCTCCTAGAAGGAGTCCATCAAAGGGCTTGGAGCATCTCTCACATGAGGGAAGGCTGAGTAATCTGGGTCTGCTCAGTCTGGGGAAAAGATGGCTGAGGGGAGATCAGACTAATGTTTATAAATATCTGAAGGGAGGTGGGAGGCAAGTGGATGAAGTGGATCAGGCCATGTTCTTCTTGGTAGTGTGTAGTGACAAGACAAGGAGCAATGGCCTAAAACTTGAACATAGGAAGATTCATACATACATGCAAACTTCTTTTACAGTAAGGGTGACAGAGCACCCAGAACTGTTGTGGAATCTTCTTCTCTGGAGATATTCAAGACCTGTCTGGATGCCTACCTGTATGACCCATTATAGGGAACTGCTTTGGCAGGGGGTAGAACTTGATCTCCTGAGGCCCCTTCCAATCTCTGCAATTCTCTTATCCCCCCAGCTTCTGCTTATAAGCTCCCTTCAAGTAGTAGAAGGCCATGACAAGGTCTCCCTGAAGCCTTCTCTTCTCCAAACTTAACAACCTCAGTTTCACCAACGTTCCATCATAGGAGAGGTGCTCCAGCCTTCCAATCATCTTTGTGGCCCTAAAAGAGCTGAGGCTTTTCCAAAAAGAGATAACAACTCATAGAGTAGCTATGTATCTAACACAGTATGTAGTATCTAACAAAAAGATTTTAAGGTCATCAGTGGTGGAAAATCTATACCTGATGGTTTTACACTTTTGAAACTCTGGCAAGTGCTCAAGCACAGCCTTCCTGACATGCCTCATTTCAATTTTCTATGTGACAGCATTATTTCTCCAAATTTAGATGTCTCACCTGAAGCTGAGTCAGTTGTTTTACTGGTGAAAAGCCAGAGGATTAAGGATTAAGTGGTGATGGAGTTGTTTTGAGTGTTCATCCTGTCTGAATTATTTCCTGAGGACAGGAAGATGCAGGATAGGCTGAGGATATCCTCCTGTGTGAGCAGCAGGCATCAGCCTCCCTGGGATTTCACCACCGTGTTGCTACGCCCAGCTTCACTCCCAGCAGGCTGGGGGACCCCTGGCCCTACTTGCTTTGTTTCCTCTTTGCTTCCTCCATCTAAGTTGGAAGTTCAAGAAAGCAGAGACTGCCCTGCCATCTCTGTATAGTTGTATTTAAGGAGGCCCAAAGTTTTGTTGCAAGTGCAGTGATGTGCAGTTAAATATTCCAGCTTCTAAAAACCACTGCAGCAATAGAGTGCCACTAGAAATACACACACAATCTACCTCTTTAAGGGGACACAGAAACAGAGATAAAAACTAAATAAAACGTGAGCATATTTGTCTCCCCAACACCATTCTTACTGCTTTACTTCCTCTTACTGTACATGCTTATGTAAGACAGCCCTTGAGTTTCATCTCACTCAGTCATGAGATTCATGATCTCAGATTGCCCCAAGTGACTTAACAAAAATAAAAAGATAAGCTTTGCTTTAATGTTTCCATCTTAAAAGTGTAGAAAGAGACGTTCTACGAAGCACTCACCAACTGAATTCTGCATTCTTTTCTCACTAGGCTGCTGTTTGTGTAAGGGACACCAGAGACTGAAGATCAGCACCAGTCCTGACATACTTGATCAACTGAAGCTCTCTGGAAGAGCACAGTGATGCTGCATTCTCTTGCATCAGGCTACACTGACCCACTAACTTCAAAGTCCTACAAATAAATCAAATTGGAATTCAGTGACAATCTTGATGTCACTGCAATCTTTCACATTCCCTATAATTCAGAGGTTTCACAGCAATTTAGGTTTTTGTCATTATATCTAATTTTACCTGTTACGTGTAATAATAAAGCATGCAGATGTAATACACAAACTTCACAAGAATCACAAGAATCACTAGGATGGAAACGACCTATAAGATCATCCAGTCCAACCGTCTCCTCATCACCATTGCCACCACTAGCACTAAACCATATCATGCAGCACGTCATCCAGACGCGTCTTGAACACTGCCAGGGACGGCGACTCCACCACCTCCCTGGGCAGCCATTCCCGTGCCTGACCACTCTCTGAGAGAAGAAGTTCTTCCTTATGTCCAACCTGAACCTCCTCTGATACAGCTTGCGGCCATTGCCCCATGTCCTGCTCGTTGCCTGGGAGAAGAGGCCAAATCCCTCTTCACCACAACCTCCCTTCAGGAGGTTGTACAGTGCAATGAGGTCTCCCCTGAGCCTCCTCTTCTCCAGACTAAACGATCCCAGCTCCCTCAGCCGCTCCTCATAAGGTTTGTGCTCCAGACCCCTCACCAGTTTTGTTGCCCTTCTCTGAACACGCTCCAGGACCTCAACATCTTTCCTGTAGTGAGGGGCCCAAAACTGAACACAATACTTGAGATGCGGCCTCACCAGTGCTGAGTAGAGGGGGATGATCACCTCCCTGCTCCTGCTGGCCACACTGTTTCTAATGCAGGCCAGGATGCCGTTGGCCCTCTTGGCCACCTGAGCACACTGTCAGCTCATGTTCAGCCGAGCATCAACAAACACCCCCAGGTCCTTCTCTTCTTCACACTCATCCAGCCACTCATCCCCAAGCCTGTAACGCTGCAAGGGGTTGTTATGGCCAAAATGGAGGACCCGACACTTGGCCTTGTTGAACCTCATCCCGTTCACCTCAGCCCAGCGGTTCAGCCTGTCTAAATCCCTCTGAAGGGCCTCCCTACCCTCAGGCAGATCAACACCACCTCCCAGCTTGGTATCATCTGCAAACTTGCTGAGGGTACACTCAATCCCCTCACCCAGGTCATCAATAAAGATATTAAACAAGGTCGGCCCCAGTACCGACCCCTGGGGGACACCACTTGAAACGGGTCGCCAGCTGGACTTCACTCCATTCACCACGACCCGCTGGGCACGGCCCTCTAACCAGTTCCTTACCCAAAGAAGTGTATATCTGTTCAGACCACGGGCAGCCAGTTTCCCCAGAAGAAGCCTGTGAGGGACCATGTCAAAGGCTTTGCTGAAGTCTAGAAAGACTACATCAACAGCCCTTCCCTCATCTATCAGACTAGTCACCCAGTCGTAGAAAGAGATGAGGTTGGTCAAGCACGACCTGCCTTTCACAAACCCGTGCTGGCTGGGTCTGATCCCCTGGACACTGCGTACATGCTGTGCAATCTCATCCAAGATGATTTGCTCCATAACCTTCCCTGGTACTGAGGTAAGGCTGACAGGCCTATAGTTCCCCGGATCCTCCCTGCGGCCCTTCTTGAAGATGGGAGTCACGTCAGCAAGCCTCCAATCCTCTGGGACCTCACTTCTTGTCTATAGATTCCAACTTCCACTTTATGTAGAAAAACAGCAATTTTCCGTTACTCAGCGAGGCCAGATTTGAGTTGGGAGGTTCAAAATCCTTGTAATGGAAGGATCTCTCCAATTGTGACTCTGTCCTTGTGAACACGCTGCCCTTTGACTCCAATCATGTTTTGTGTATCTTACTGAAGCTCTTTTTGCCCTGCAGGAACCATGTCATCTGCTCTAGGGAGGCTGAAGCTGCTTAAGGAAGTCTGGTTTTGGCACTCATTTATCACTTTAGTAATTAAAAAGCAGTGATGAGGAAAGCCTCAGACAGGAACTCTACCCCTGCCTAGTGACACACAGTTTGGACGAAGCACTTAAATGAAAAAGACCAAGGAACATTAAACAGCTACAGGATGTGCTGTAGGAAAGCACCAGGCTGCTCAGGTCAGCCCTCGTTAGAAATAAACAGTTTCCAAACATGGTATGGATGAAAAGTTATTTTTATTTCAGGAATCAAAGCAACTATTGGGATCACAAACAAATGAATTCCTACTTCCATAAACTATTAGCAGCATCCTACCACAGCTGATACCTCAGGTCCTCCCAACCAAGAAGAACTTCACAAATCATTCAGGCTTCAACTGAATGCTGCAGAACCTTCCAGCAATCACAGGATGCTATCCAGCTGGTAGGACAACCCAAGAGGTTTCACACCCTCCCCATATTTTTGGCCCCAGACTCCAGGGTGGTGAAGCTGCAGCAGAAGAGAGGCAACGTGTGGGCAAGGCAGCTGATGAAAACTACTGCAATCAGCTTTCCTGCCCACTCTCCTCAACCCTGCTCTCAGCTCAAAGCAGCAGTGAGCTTGTGTTGCTGCGAGTTCATCAGCTACATAAATTTAGAACAAATAGGCAATCCACTCACCAAAAGTTAATGACATCGATGCTTCTGGTCAAGGCATTATTATCCTGCCCAAATTCTTCAACAGGACAGGGTATGGAGTAAGGAGTACAGATGAACAGGTCTGTGCTCTATCACCCAAAGCACAAAGCTGACATGCACCAAAATGCACAATGCCAGCAGAGGCACTCTTGTGAAAGGTCTCTCAGATCCATCACAGGCAGAGGCCTGTAACTTTTTCCATCCTCCTTCCAGACCAAATTACAAATCTCTTACATTATTACAGATGTATCACATCATTAACATTAGGAGGAAAAACAAAATGTGCATATCCTTTCGAGATGTCACAGATTAATCAGTATAAAACCTATGTTCCAGTTCTGCTCAGTTCATCTCTGTCCCTGTGCAGAAAGCTGCTAAAAACCTGCCACTTTCTCAGAGGTTCAACTCAAGCTGCATCAGTTTTACTTCCCATATTTTCTCTCTCAGCTGCAGCTCAATCACTACCATCTTTTCTTTTCTACAGCAAATCCCACACTACTCAGGGAATCTATGGAAAAACTCAGTTGAAGTGCACATAAGCAGAAAAACTACCGTTATCCATCCAGCTCTTCTCCTAGTTAGACAAAGCACTGAAAAAAGCCCCACCTGCTGCCATTCACTGAACTAAAAGGCTCTGCATAGCTCCATCTGAGACCAACCAAGCGCTAGGGACTTTACACTTGCCACTGTGGATCATTTCTTTAACAACTACCAATTCTGCAAAATACTAATTGCCATTAGTTTGTAGGACAGGAGCCACTGCTTAGGAGCTACAGGAACTCCTCATTTAACCCTGGTGTGACTTCAAGGACTGAAAACTCTACATTTGTAGGTGGCCAGGCATTTGCCATTGATTTTCAGATCAGCCTGTGGTTTTTAACAGCTTTGTGGAAGAACTCATTTTCAGGAAGTCAGGCAGCTGCTGGTTTGAGGCATAAATCAGAAGTTTACTAGTGCTAGTTCTGCTTTCACCCACTTCCTTTAGTTCAGTCTGGCCTCAGTCCAAGTCCTAAGGAAGGCAGGGGGCTGAATACCCATCACTTTCTGTTCCTGTTGTCTTAAAGGGAAATTGCTGCACGGAAACTACCGCCTACAACTACCTCTTCTGCAGATTCAGTCCCTTTGTCAATGCTTTTAGAAAGTTGTCAGGTCCTCCTCTTGCTTCACAATGCAGGAATTTACTCCCCTTGGAAGCAGCATAAGTTTACCAGAAATGAAAGGAGATGCACCAAGTGTGTCCTTATCAACAGGGAGAGGCAGAAGCCACAGCAGGTATCACACAGCAGCTCCTGCACCAGCATCCCACACATCCAGGCTTTTCAGCGAACAGCCCTTGTCCAGAGATTCTTCCTAGGCTTTACTCCACAAACACCTTCCCAGAAGGGCTGAACCAAGCCCAGAAGTCAGCGCTGAGTAATTAAAGAAAATTAACCCCCCATCACAGAGCCAGGAGGACAGCCTCTACTAACTGTGCTGAAAAGAAACAGTTTCCATTCTTCCATCCATGTTTAATTCTGACTTCCTGCGCCTAGGGAACAAAGTAACCTTTAGGAAAACATACAGAAGATCACTAAATTCAGCCTGCTCTTCCGATTGATTTCCTTCTAGGTTCAGCTGCTTTAGATACAAAGCCTACATATTCCAGAACTTACAGAAAAAAGAAAACGTAGGTGTTTCTTCAGATTTTGAAGACCTAAAGAAACAAACCAGTGCAACAGCTCGGGCAATTGGCATGGTAAGGTAACACAACAAGGAAGCTTCAACCACATTAGCAGGATTGCTCTCTGCTAAGACCTCGTGCATACCTGGTTTATGAACTTCTTGCTACTTCAGCCACGCGTAGATTTCTTTATTCTTTAGTCCCTTAGACCTTCTTTATTAAAAAAAGGGACTGATGGAAATCTTTCAGAGATTCACTACAGCTTTTAAATGGTTAAAGCTTGAGATAAAGATGCTTATTTTCAGAGAGCGGAGCAAGCAATGCTTTCTGTAGCCCTTCCTACAAACTGCTCACTTGACTGAAGAGACTGCAAGTTGTGAGGAAATTAAGTGTTTCCTGCCTAATTTGAGCAGATTATGTCTGCATTGTGACCCTCAGATAAGTAGTGCATAAAAATAAAACTTCACTGACAAGCTCTAACAAGTACTTCCCTGTTTTCCTGTGCATTGAATGACTGCTATTGTTTCTGCTTATAGGCCTGCTTTATAGCTTACAGCTCCCGTTTCAAGTCACACTGTGAAATCACAGAGTAAGAGCTGCCAAGTACTCCTGTACTGCTTGATGAGTAAAACATACACGCCAAGTACTGCACCTCAAAATACAATCATCAGCACCACTGTTCTGCACGCTGTCACAGCCCCTTGGTGCCAATTAAAATTATGTACAAAAATCTCGTGTTTTTTCCTTTACCAGAAGTTAAAAGTGTTGTCTTGCCAGACATGCCAAACTTTGGTTTTTTTTGTTTAACCATTTCCAATGCTTGTTACTATTCTGAGACACCAACCTGAGTCACAAAAGGCTGCCAAATAACTGCTACTCAGAATTAAAATGCTGATTTCAATCTGGTTCAGTATCTTCAAGAAAATTTGTGCCTCACAGTCAAGAGCAGAACAACTCCAGGAATCACTGGCTTTTTCTGAACTGGCACTTCTATAAAACATAGAATCATAGAATCACAAGGTTGGAAGGGACCTATAAGATTATCTAGTCCAACCATCCTCCCATCACCATTGCTACCACAAGCACTAAACCATATCTTGCAGCTCCTCATCCAGACACCTCTTGAACACTGCCAGGGACGGCGACTCCACCACCTCCCTGGGCAGCCATTCCAGTGCCTGACCACTCTGAGACAAAAAGTTCTTCCTTACGTCTAACCTAAACCTGCTCTGGTACAATTTTCCTCATTTCCCCATCTCCTCGGGTCCTGTTCGTTGCCTGGGAGAAGAGGCCAAACCCCTCCTCATCACAGCCTCCCTTCAGGAAGTTGTAGAGTGCAATGAGGTCTCCTCTGAACAGGCTGCCCAAGGAAGCTGTGGATGCCCCATGCCTGGAGGCATTCAAGGCCAGGCTGGATGTGGCTCTGGGCAGCCTGGTCTGGTGGTTGGCAACCCTGCACATAGCAGGGGGTTGAAACCCTTTTCGTTTTCAACCAAGGCCATTCTATAATTCTATACTTCTATTTTCCATCCTTTAAAGCTTCAGCCTGTAACACAAGATAGACATTAAAGAAACCTGGTGTAGCCAGAAGAGATCAAACTGCATTACTTCTGAAGCATGAAGAGCTAGCTTCCTTTTACATATACACAATGTGAGCACAGACCTTTACATGCATTTACTAAGCTATGAAATCTAGAAGTGACTCAATGCAACCAAAACCAATCTTCTGGAAATGGCCACAAAATAGATGTGTCTTAGCTTGAAATAATCTGACAGGAGGAACAGACGCAGAACCTTGCTGAACAGCAGTTTATATGTACATGCTACGTTGGTTCTTAGGCCAATTCATAGCTGCTTACAGAATAAGTGATGGGCACACAGCATGGGATTGTGGAGAAAGGCCATCGCCACATTACGTCTTGCACGGTCATCAATTATTAAATTGATGGAAGAGGCATCACATGCACTCAGAACTCTCAATTCTTGGTGAAGTCAGGAGGGGAACAGCAGAACTGCTGCCTTGGACTTCTGGAGGGCAGACTTTGAACTATTTAGGACCCTGGTAGGGAGAATCCCTTGGATTTGCTTCTGAAGGGTAAAGGGGTCAAAGAAGACTGAATGCTCCTCAAGAAGGAAGTCTTCTACTCTGCCCTGGTGAGGCCTCATCTGGAGTACTGCATCCAGTTCTGGGCTCCCCAATACAAAAAAGACAAGGATCTCTTGGAAAGAGTCCAGCGGAGGGCCACGAAGATGGTGAAAGGCCTGGAGCATCTCTCCTATGAGGAAAGGCTGAGTGAACTGGATCTGTTCAGCCTTGAGAAGAGAAGACTGAGAGGGGACCTGATCCAGGTCTATAAATATCTAAGGTGTGGGGGGCAGAATGGCGAGGCCAGACTGTTTTCAGTGGTGAGTAGAGACAGGACAAGGGGAAACGGCTGGAAACTGCAGCATAGGAAGTTCCGCACAAACATGCGCAAGAACTTCTTTACAGTGAGGTGACGGAGCACTGGAACAGGCTGCCCAGGGAGGTGGTGGAGTCTCCTTCTCTGGAGATGTTCAAGACCTGCCTGGATGCCTACCTGTGCGACCTGCTGTAGGGAACCTGCTTTGGCAGGGGGGTTGGACTCGATGATCTCTGGAGGTCCCTTCCAACCCCTACAATTCTGTGATTCTGTCTTAAAAGAGCAGAGCAATCTGCCCCCCTGTGCTGCAAGATGAGCCAGAGGGGAAGAAGGCAGGTATGAATGAACAGAAAACCTTTCCCGAGGCTCCAGGAAAACAAAACAAAACAAAACAAGCCTACCTCCTGTGGAAGAAGGGGGAAGCAACTCGGGAAGACTACAAAGAAGCACAAAGGATATGCAGGGAGAAATTTAGAAAGGCAGAAGTCCTCAACTCTACTTGGCCACTGGAGTAAAATATAACACTACTTTATAACAAATATATGAAAACTAAGAGGAGGGCTAAGTCAGATCAATTACCCTCAGGGTACTCTATCCCCTGATCTGAAAGTCTTGGATGGGTTGCAGAATAAACTCCCCAGAATTCAGATGGGAACAGTTAGAGACACCTACTACTCCACCTGGGCTGTCACAAGTCCATGGGGCCAGATGGAATCCACTTCAGTGTGCCAAGGGAGCTGATGGAGGTAACTGCCAAGACCTTTCCATTGGCAATCAGCATTCCTGATCAACTGGAGAGGTTCCAGAGGCTCGCATCTACAAGAAGGGATGCAAGGAGAATCTGGGGAACTACAGGTGACCTCAGTGCCATGGAAGGTTACAGAGCACATCATCTTGAGTGAGATCACACCACGTGCAGGACAACCAGGAGAACAGGCCCTATCAGCAAGGGTTCACAAAAGGTAGGTCCTACTTAACCAACCTGATCTCCTTCTGTGATCAAATGACCTGCTTGGGGGATGAGGGAAAGGCTCGACACAGTCCATCTAGATTTCACCTTTGACACTGTCCCCCACACTATTCTGCTGGAGAAGCTGGCAGCCTGTGGCTCTTTGCTGGGTAAAGAAGAGGATGGAGGCCTGGGTGGTGAATGGAGTTAAAGCCAGCTGGCCAACAGTCCTGAGCAGTGCTCTCCAGGAGCCAGTACGGGGCTGTACTGTTTAGTACCTCCACTGAGAACTTGGATGAGGGCATCCTCAGTAAGTTTGCAGTTGACACCAAGCTGGGAGGAAGTGCCAATCTGCATGGGGGTAGGCAGGCAACGCAGAGGAATCTGGACAAGCTGGGTAGCTGGGCTGAAGCTCAACAAGACCAAGTGCCAGATCTTGCACTTTGGCCACCACAACCCCAGGCAATGGGACAGGTTTGGGGCAGAGTGGCTGTAAGACTGTGTGAAAGAAATGGAGCCAGGGTTGATGATCAACACTCACCTGAACGAGTCAGCAGCATGCTCAGGTGGCTATGAAGGCCAATGGCATCCTGGCTTGTATCAGAAAGTGTTGCCAGCAGGACCAGGGAGGTGATCATCCCTCTGTACTCAGCTCTCATGAGGCTGCACCTCGATTGCCGTGTTCAGTTCTGGGTCTGTCACTACAAGACATCGAGGCCCTGGAGTGTGTCCAGAAAAGAGCAACGCAGATGTGAGGGGTCTGGAGCACAAATCTTACAAGGATCAGCTGAGGGAACTGGGATTATTTAGTCTGGAGAAGAGGAGGCCCGGGGGAGTCCCTGTTCCTCTCTACAACTGCCTTAAGGGAGGCTGTGGAAAGACAGGGATCAGCCTCCTGCATAACCAGAAAATATTGGTGATAGGTGGATGGTTGGACTGGATGATCTTGGATGTCTTTTCCAACCTCTGTGATTATATGATTCATTCTCTCCAAAAAGGCCAGCTTATCACAGAGAAATCTTTAAATTTCACTAAATTCAAGCTGTTGTCCACTCAGTACCACATTTAGCGCATCAAAAATTTTTAGGCTTCACTTTTTATAATGCTGGTAGGTGCATTGAAAACAGGAATCCAGAGGTGCAAGAAAAGGCTCCCTGAAAGTTAGAAAAGCTGCCTGACTCCAAGCCCTCCCCATCATGAGATTATCTCTACTTGGAGGAGACAGCTCTCAAATGCTTCAGTGTCTTTCCAGTGACTCTTCATTGCGGTCACTGCCACAGCTGCCTACAAAAAGGCTATTCAGATTGGCCTTCTACTCATAGCTCCATACATTTTTACATATTTAAGTTCATTTTAAAAAAGGCTTGATTTAATACACCAACCACAGTTCATGAGCAAAATACTAAAGCATAAGAAAGGCTAGTCTTACCAATAGAAGCCACACTAGCCTAACAGAACTGTAAAGGAGATCAGCTTCGCCAGTACAGATATGGTTTGTTGACTAAAGATGTGGATGATGGCAGTTCCTCATCCAAAGGCTGCATACCTATTTGTGGCAGCACGAGGGATCTTTCTATCCAGGTAGTGTCACTTGTACATTGGAGAAGTAGAGGCCTTAAAGGCATCAGTTGCATACCAAGGAAAAAGTGTCATCATCCCCCACCCCCAAGCCAAAATAATTAAGATCATTAGGGACACAGTCCAGGACACACACAGGCTAAGATCCCAGTCACACTGACAGACACTGCTTGACTTCTGAGTTCTAGACTTTAACCCTGTTGTCAAGGATGCCAGACACTTGGCATAGTAAACAGGAGGAACTTCAATGCAAGTTAACTATGAACCCTTTACTTCCCCATGTTTAGGAAAGCAGGCAAATGCCAGGCTTAATTCAGGCATCAGCATATGCTGTCACTAAACCTTCAGGCAATGTTAAAGGTCTCTATGCCAAGAAGTTCCACTTAGACTGTGATTCTACATTGAAGTTTTCAGCTTCTGAAACTCTGTTCTCCAGAGTGCAACACTAATGAATGATTTACAGTGCTCAATGGGTGACGTTTTAAGCGATGAGGTTCAAGAAAACCACTATCTATACTTCACAAAGTTGTCCTGTGTGGAAGTACTGGTGTTTTTTAAATACAAACGTGTAAGAAACATTTCTTTTATTACAGCAGATTCTGCTGTACTGTCGAGTTGTTTTTATAGTGCATACGTACTTCCAAGTGATAATAAACTCATCAACATGAAAAACAACAAGAATAAACTTCAGCTACAAAAGAAACAGCGGCATGGAACAGGGGCAGATGATTCAAGCCCTGAGCAACTTCAATGTAAACAATTAAACATCAACAAGCAAAGTATCATCAGCCCTAGTTAATATCATAAACATAGTTATCATAATCATAGTGTTTATATTCCATTACACAGCCACAATGCAATTATGAATTTCCAGACAGCAGCCTTCTGCTGTTGCCTGTCCTATATGTAGCATGGGTCCTGCATGCTGTGCTACCAATAAAGAAGTTTTATGTCCCACCCTATGGTTAAGCAGGAACCCTCTTTCCCATAGCAGGTACTCACAGATAGTATCATTCTGTTTGCAGTAAGGAAAGGAAACTTGGAAAAGACCGAAGGAAGCAAGTTTAGAACAAAGTCACTGGGATTTTTCCTCCCCATCTCTAAACATTTATCTACCCCTAAATCCACAGAACTCAGGCACACAGCAGCTCTGTCATTTTGCTGTCAGCTACATGGCACCCAACAATAACCAAGTGACACCACAAACTGAATAGGGGTGAGGTCAGAAGGGCAGCAGCACTGTGACAAAGAGCAATTCAGATTGTGGCACGGAATGATTACCATCAATATTAGAGCAGCAATAGGTAACAACCAGCATGCTACAGTTATGTGTCATGCTTTAAGTTACAACACTACTACCAGATTGATATCCTGGCCAATACAGACCTCAGGCTGCAGAAGGTATCTGTGGTATCCTATGGGCCAATGAGTTTCAGAATTATTAAAAGAGGAACCCAAACCACTACCTGAACATTGGAAAAGCATTCAATAGAGAAGTTCTCAACACAGAAATACCATAGGCTATGCAGACAGACCCCCGGAAGAAGACTATGCACACACCAGAAACAGACTACAGACAAATGAAATCCCAGTGCAAGTTTCCCCACTAACACAGCTCCCTAGCCACCTCTCAGTACTAACAACAAAGACCTAGTCATAAAATTATTTCATTTTTATGTTTTTCTTACCTGTTCTCTTTGAAAGCACAGAATAGCTTAGAAGGGACTTCCAACATCACTTAGTTCAAATCTTCCAGCAGCAGATGGCAGGGTTGCCATCCATTAAATCAAGCACCAGCTCAGGCTGTCCAGGGCCCCATCCGGCCTGGCCTTGAGCATCCCCGATATGGGGCATCCACAGCTCCTCTGGGCAGCCTGCTCCTGACCAAGCTCTTGCTAAAAGAAAAAAACCTCCCCTGACATCTAGTCTAAATACCCTCTCTTCTAGTTTAAAACTGATTCCCCTTGCCCTATTCACCCATGTAAAGAGTTGTTCATCCTTCTGTTTATAAGCTCCTCTCAAGTACTGGAAGGCCACAATGAGGTCTCTCCTAAGCCTTCACATCTCCAGGCTGAAGAAGCCTCCATTATGAAGTCACCTCCTAAAAATTTAACAAGAAACGTTTTATTCTCACAACTCTGTGCTTTGATCACCCACAGCTCCCCTGCTTAGCCCAGGGCATGAGATTCAAAGAGAGGCTACAAGCCTGCCCCCAGACAAAGCCAGACACTACTACAAGGCATCCTTTCCTCTCACCATGCATCCCAGTTAATAAGAACCATTACCACCATACAAGATGAGGTAGAAGATCAAGATGCAGACATTCCCTGACGTGCCAGAAGGAGCTGCTGACTGCTTTGGAGAAGGCATAAAAACAAGCAGGTTTCAAGCGGAGCACACTAACACTTGTATGGCCCCAGGTTGGATAGGGCTCTGAGCAGCCAGATCCAGCAGGTGACAACACAGCCCTCAGCAAAGGATTGGGACAAGACGGCCTTTAAGGTCCCTTGCCTCCTAAGTCACCTAATAGTCGTGGATTCCTCTGTATTGTACACGTGCAATAGATATTGCCAACAAACTGAGAACCGTCAGAGCTGACAGCAAAACAAAGCTTAGAGTAACAACAGAAATCTCTTCCACATTTGCAACGAACAAAAGCCACCCATTCAAACACGGAAACGCTATCAGGGTACAGATGACAACTCAGGACATACTACGGAGCTTTGGACACGGCTACAAAGATGCCCACAACAGCCTGTCCTCAAGCACAGCCTGTCCCGTCACGATTCCCTACAGCCCGGCTCTCCTCACCACCAGCAGCCCGGTGGGCTCCTACCTGCTGCGTGAGGTACCGCGTGATGTACGGGGCGGGCAGCGGCGCGATCCCCCGGCGGCGGCGGGGAGCAAGGAGCGCGCCGAGAGACCCGAGGAAAAAGAGAAGCAGGAGGAGCCGCAAACACAGCATCTGTAGCATCGCCAAGCTGAACAGGAACTAACCGCCGGCCCGCGGCTTTATAGACGGCCAACCCCCTGAGCCCCGGCACGGGGCACTCTAAGGGGGGGGGGGCCCTGAAGGGGATGGGTTACGGTCACGCACGTGATGGGCGGGCGCTAAGCGATCCGGACTTCCGATTGGTTACCGGTTGCAGTTAATTCGCGCGCTCTCTCGCGGTTGGTTGGCTGAGGTGGCAGGCGTGACATGAGAAGTTTGGGCACGGTGAGAAGATAGCGATTGGCTGCTTGGAGCACGTGATCCGCCCTCTGATCTGCATGCCCGCTCCCATTTGCGGATGAGCTCCTCGTTCGTGAAGCGGAGCGGCCCTGTGATTGGATGAGCGCCGCATCGCCCCGCCCCTAGCAACGGCCCTTAACCAACCAACCACTTCCGTCTTCCGGGTTCTCCTCCGAGTTCGGGCAGCGCGGAGCTGCTTCTTGCGAGGCTGCAGCACGGGCACAGCGCTCGCATTCTGGCCTTTGCTTTCCGTTCCTCCCTGAGGGCTGCCGGGGAGGCGGCGCAGCCCTCGTTCCGGTGACGCAGCCCTAAAGTAAACATGGCAGCGTAAAGTCTGTAGGCGTGCGTTCGGTCCTGCACGCCAGAGGGCAGCAGACGCTGCTGGATGCGTGGCAGGTGGAGGTGTTGGCTGTGTGGCTCTGAAGGGATCCCGTCGTATAACCCGTGGGGACGCGTAAATGCTGCGCTCCATCTCAGGGTGTAAGAAGCAAAGGAAGCTCAACTGTGTTTGACACCTGAGTCGTCTTCTATGTAAGCCACACTGTCTTGAACGTATCTGGAGTTGCATCATAGCCAGTATCATAAAGAGCATCATTAAAGCGAGAGCTGCCCTGGGGAACAGCTGAGCAGCATTTCTTTTATAGGGCTTATGGTCTTTATGTGGCCTTTCTTTCTTTTTTTTTTAACGTCTAATGATTTAGCTGGAACATTATATACATTTCCTGAATGTTTGCTTCTTATTATGTATCTTCATCTCTTTTGAAGGGTTAAGGCTGGTGGTACGTGTCTGAACGGGGCTGCTGTTCACAGAGATCTTTGTTTCCGGAGGGTTGCCTTTCAAAGCATTGGGAAAACCCAGTTAAAAGCAGTCTGTATTAACATCTCAGAACATGAGAACTCAATGAGCCGTTTTGGCTTCCCTGTTTCAGGTGATCCAGCGAGCACATGAGTAGTGCAAGAAGACTCTTGGCTGCCTCTGTAATTTCCGTCCAGAACTCTTGCTTCATCTACCCTGCTTGTCAGAGCTGCTTGTCGAGGCTGATCCTGGACTCCAGGAGGTATGTCCTGTATCCCGTGTGCCCTCTTAACAGTCAGAGAGGCCTGGGAAGTCTCAGGTCTGAACAATACGTTACCAATAATTGAGCAATCAAAGAAATCAATGATAAGTAGCATAAATATCTGAAATTAGCACTACATGGGTTTCTTTGTATTCCTGCAGCAGTTTGGAGATGGTTATGCATCAGGACTCCATTGTGTTAAGTGCCATGCAATACTGAAAGGCAGTGTAGGAGAGTGAGTGATGTGTGTTAATAGCTTCCAACTGCATCCTTTGCAGCTCAGTTCTTCTGTGCTGTTCCTAGGTTAGAAGGCATTACCTGAAAGCCTCTGTAAGTCAAATCCTGCCTTTTATTTCTTGTTCTGTATGTTCAATGTGTTGTCCAGTTCTCTAAAACACTTCTGCTTATTGTGTGTCCAGAAACGTGCAAGCTTTCATTTTTTTCCCCGCTGTTATGTCAAATTAATGATGCATAGAGGAGGAATAAATCAGTGAATGTCAGCACAAAATGAAAGGAGCTGGCTGTGCAAAGTAAGAATATCTATTGATTTACATGCTGAAGGTGAACATGCAACTGAGCTGTTTCCTTGTAATCTATTTAAACCTAGGTTTTACACTAAAGCTATAGAAAGAATTCCAGAAGAGGACAAAACAGAGACAGATGCTAAGGAATCCATAGTGACTCCCCAGAGGTCATTCTGAGCCCATTGTGTCTCTGTATTGACATCAGGCTAACATTTAATCCATAAAAGAAGCTATAGGGATTCTGTAGTAACACAGGCCCCTTAATGAGCTAATGGCAATATTCACAGAATCACAGCATGGCCAGGGTTGGAAGGGACCTCAAGGATCACGAATCTCCAACCTCCCTGCTACAGGCAGGGCCACCAACCTCCACATTTAATGCTAGACCAGGTTGCTCGGGGCCCCATCCAACCTGGCCTTGAACACCTCTAGAGATGGGGCATCCACAGTGTCTCTGTGCAGCTGTTCCAGCACCTCACCACTCTCTCTGTAAAGAACTTCCCTGTGACATCCAACCTAAATCTTCCCTCCTTCAACTTCAAATCATTTCCCCTTGTCCTGCTGTTATCAACCCTTTCAAAGAGTTGACTCCCCTCCTGTTTGTAGGCTCCCTTTAGGTACTGAATTAAGTATTGAATTTAGGTATTAAATATTAATGCCTCAAAGGATAAAGACTGAGAAAAAAAAATCCTAAACTTTGTAATGGAATATTTGACCCATTATTTCACTGGTACTTACAACTGCAGATAAGTTCTTATCTCAGCAGTGACTAACAGAAGTTCATGTATTCAGTCTTCTTTTATTCTTTTACTCTCTTCTGGTAGGTTTAACTGTCTTAAATGTGGCTGCACAGGTGAAGCTGAAGAAGCAGGCTACAGATACAGACTGTCCCTAAAGATTGCTGACACAAATGATTTGTTTGACATTACTGTGTTTGGAAGTTGCTTAGATCCATTCTTTGGCGTCAGTGCAGGAAATCTGCAGAGGTAAGGAATTAATTGCTTTTAGCTATATAGCTAATATATTCTGCAGCCGAAAAGCATTTAAGATGAGCATGGATGATGGGGAGGTGAGTAGGAAGAAGCTGCTGAAGTGCTTCCTGCCAGCATTTCCCAGGTACCAGTCACCTTGAGAAAGTGCTCAAGTTTGGTTTCCTTCTGAAAGCATTTTGAGATGGATTACTTCTATGTAAAAAATCCTCTACTGACCTATTGAAGACAACTTAGGTTTCACAGTTTGATTGGTTGGGCTTCTTGCTTGGGTGCTGCCTCCTAAATTTGACAATATGGAGTTTCCTTCATCAAAAGTAAATTGCCTTTTCCAGGGAGATAAACATAATTTCTCCTCAAGTCTTCAGAAGAAAACTCTTCTGGTAAACATAGAGCTGTAGGGTTGTTATTGTTGTTTTTTTCTTGTTGATTTGGTTTACAGTTTGGATTAAGAAAAAGGTGTAAAGCTGGTTGTATCAGAGAAAAAACAGGTATTCCTTATGCAATGAGGGACTTCTAAGAAAAGCTGTTTATCCTTAGAGCCTGACCACCCACATTACAAGACTTTCTGATATTGAGACTTGCAGTAAGATACTCAGATAGATTCACTGCTTGTTTCCGTATGTTCTTTCCCACTGACTTTTGTTATCACTTGGTCACAGATGAATACTTTTTAATTCTGATATTAATATAATTAATATAATTAATATTCCGATGGTTGCCATTCCACGCTAGGTTGCTGCACTACCATGAACACCAAAACTATTTGCATATCTTAATATAGATGCTGCCATCTCTGTAAATGTGTAGGCAGAAAGGATGTACAAGAAATAGCAGCATATATGACAGCACTGTAATACATAAATCACAGAATCACAGAATAACCAAGGTTGGAAAAGACCTCCAAGATCATCCAGTCCAGCCATCCACCTGTCACCCACATTCCCCCATTAAACCATGTCCCTTAGTGCAGTTGTGCTGACACAAAAATTGGAGACACACGAGGAACACTCAAAAGTTGTATGTATAATAAACCATTAAAGTGGTTTTACTTCATTTCATTGCAATAGATGAAATGAACTGAACAGTTTTTAGGCTCACAATTGCCCGTTTCATTCTGTTTAGTTGATGCTAACACAGTAGCTACCTACAGACCTGCCTGTACTACAGCTGAACTGCTATGTAAGGCTTCCTCTGGTGCATTACTTCTCTGTGTGTTTTTACTCAAGGTGTATTCAAGACTTTAATCAGCTGTCAGGAGAAACAAACAAAGCTGCATCTCCAGCAGTGTTAGTTCAAGCAGTTGAAACCTGTTTCATTGGAAAAAGATTTATATTTGGAGTGAAGGTAATTTTTAATCCACGTTACTCTCTTGTATTGAGTTTTTCATTAGCTTGTATCCAACTGGAGCCATAAACAAGACATCTTTTTGGGATGTTGTTGTTCTGAGGAGAAAATGTGGGGCCTGGGTATGGGAATTACTCTGCAACTCCAGCTCCTGTGCCTGTCAGTAACAACTTGCAATCAGGATATTAAAAAAAAAAAAAAGAAGCAAAACAAAACGTGCAGTTCAAGCATAAGACAGATTTCTTTGTAAGCACTGCCTCACCTTTTCCATGCTGCATTGTCTCCTGGTTTCTAAAATGTAGGGAAATGCACGCATCACCTTGCAGCATTTTAACATTTCTGGATTTAAGTCTTCAAAAATGCTGATAAAGTACAGCTGCTCAGCGTATGCATTTATGGTTTGTCCGTGTGTTTAACAGACTTAGGAATATTAGTTCTTAGTAATATTTACATGGGAGCTGTATTTTAAGTTCACTTCAAGTGGTGCTCTTGAGAGTTGTTCATATTATAAATCCTATCTGGCACAAGTGTTTTTCATCTCCAATGGTTGCAAGCCTGAGCTGAGATTCTTCTCCTGGCATGCATATGCAGTGGAAGTTTGAAGACCTTATGGCTTAAGTTTCTTACTGGAGCCTTCACTGCCTCTCTGCCTGATGCCTTTAAAGATGTGAGAAATAATTCTGCACATCAGTAGCCTTGTTGCTACTCATCTGCACACATGGCCTGAACACCTATGCTAAGACCATTTGTTCAGCCTTTGGCTATAACATCTCTGTATCGTGTTCAGTTGTGCATGTAGTTGCACTCTCCCAGATAAAAATTAGAAACAATATAATATACTGCTTTTGTTTTCATTTATATTGACTTCTAAGGCAAGTTTTACTTTTAAGCTTTACAACTAGAAACTGTCCTTGGCTAACAGCACCCTGCAGTCAGGGAGTAGGAGGATGGCTGAACTTGAAGACAGCTTTCGTCTTCTCTGGCATTGCCAGACTTTGAGGGAGAGGTAGAAGGTGGTTTATCCTCTTCTCAAAACACTGGATCATTTTCTCTGATTTAAATGCCATTTTCCACCTCCACTATCTTTGGGGAGTGGAGCAGGTGATATAAGGAATTGCATCTTTGAAATACTCTGCTCCAAATAAACCTGAGGGGAAAAAAAAAATTTTTTTCCATTTAATGGAATCACAGAATCACCGAGCTTGGAAAAGACCTCCAAGATCATCTGGTCCAACCATCCACCTACCACCAGTATTTTCCCACTAAACCCTGTCCCTTAGTACAACATCTAGATGTTTCTTGAATACCAGAGGTTGAGGTAGCACATATTGAATACCACGCTGGCTTTGCTAGCTGAGCTGCCAAGTCATGTTCTTGGTACCAGAATGTTTTGCTTCAAGTGCTGTGCAGTGCCTCCTAGATAAAAGAAGAGCACAGGCATTAGCAGCTGTCACTTGCACAGAACTGCTCTGGAGGAAGCCCTGGAGCACCCACTGCCCTACCAGGAGGAGGAAAATTTCTGTGAAGTTCTTCCTTAGAATTTGTGGTCATTTTTCTAGCTCCAGAACTCTGCATAATTGCAGCGAGGAAAGTGCCTCATACTGTGATGCCCTTTATAGCCTTTGCCAGTACTTATTTCTCAGGGAGTTATGCTTTGCGTGACAGACTGTTTTGCCTTCCCTTCCCTGCATTTCTGACTAAAAAGGGAGACCTACATTTAATCCTGACTTAGAAGACATGCCTTAATTATTTTTTCTGTCTTAAAACAAAGCACTATACTATTTTTTTTTTTCTTTCCTTCCTCAGGGTTTTGGAAGTGAAGATGGAGCATGTTCTGCTGCCAGCAGCATCTTGCAAAACTGTTCCAGAATTAATAGAGGTACAAAAAACCTTACAGCTTGCCAGATCTTCCTGCCAAATGCTGCTGTTACTGGCTTTACTGTCATCAGCTACTTCCGTCGGCTCCTGCAGTCTGTGAAATTCAGGAACAATAATAACAGCTCATACTTACCTGATACATCTTCAGCTCCGATAGATGAATCTGTCAGTGAACTCAGCAGCTTGTCTGTTTTGAGCAGAAACTCCTGTTTTGTTCAGTCTAGTGGTAGAGAAAGTTTTTTAGGGTCCTGGCAGCAATCCTTCAGCCTGACTTCATCTGTTGCTTGGGTAACAGCAGAAGATTTTCCCTCTCTGGAAGTGGGAAAGCTGGTGAGTGAACAGCATGAAGAAGAGGGGAGGCCTGTGTCTGTAGAATCATGCAGTGTAAGCCTTAACAATCAAACTCTTTTGGATTCACAGTTTTGCAGCTCTTCAGTGAAGGAAGGGAATAAAGAAGAGGAAAATGAATTAAGTTCACAGCCTAGTCAAGCTGACAGAATCTCTGCCACTGATAAATTAGAGAGAATTTCCTCTTCAAAGACTGAGTGTTCACTTCAAAACAGTTCCCAGTTGTTAGAAAATCCCTTGGACTTTGGATCAAAAATCATTTACCCAAAGACTAATAGTGGAAATTATTCTTGCCAAGAAAAATCCCCGAAGTTGCTTTTTTATGGGAGACATACCTCAGCTTCTAATTGTGTAAATCTTACTGGAGCATCTCAGACAGACTCAATGCTTTGGGATGAGCTCCCATTCTCAGAAAGCTTAAATGAATTTTTAGCCAGAATAGAATATAAGAGTTTTGTGACATCACCTAATCTTGACGTAGGTAAATGTGGCCTTCTTGAAAGCAGCAAGTTGAGTATAAATCATAACAAGTCTCATCCCAGGCAAACCCCAGTAGCTGGTGCCTTACCTGAAGCATCAGGGAGGTTCTTGCCATCAGCAGAGAAAGACAGCTGGGAGAGCATATCATTTGCTTGTCTAAAGGCCAGTCCAAACCCTCTAAGTGATGAGGTGTTACAGCAGAACTCTTTCAGTAGTGTTTTATGTTCAGCTGACAAGGAATGTGGAGCGTCTTGCTTTATACCTCACTCTCATCTACTTACTCCATCAAAGTCCCTGCAAGTAACATCTGAGACTTCTGCTTCCAAAAGAAGCAGACAGTCCAAAGAAGCAAGTGCTAAAGTTTCAAAGTCAGCCTGTTCTTTTATCAGCCCACATTGTTCTGCTGAACATGAAGAAACTTGTTTACAGAGGAGCAAGAGAGCTACCTGTGTGCATTCTGCACATGACAGCTGTTTATCTGGTAGTGAAAATAAAGAAAATTCTTCTTGTATACCAAACCAAATAAAAGATCTTACATTCACAGGGGCATGGGACTCTGGTCCAGCAACTCCCAGTGTTATAAGAAGGATACATGAAGGGGAAATAAAACCATTGTCAGAGCTACGTGAAAATGCTTTCAAAAGTATAAATAAGAGAGAGGTGATATGGAATGGGGGCTGCCCTGAAGGAAGCTACAATGCTTCTGCTGATCTCTTTGATGTGAATGCAGGTGAGGGCGCAAAAGCTGCAGAATCCTTAAATAACTCTTTGATACAGGAAGATCCTTCAACAGAAAAGGTCACAACTCCCAAATTGGTGCTTTTTCCTGGAGATGTTTCCTGTAACAGTTCAAAGCAGACATCCTCCCTACATAGAACCCCGCTTGCTTTTCGTAAGCACAGCACACCAGTAACGTGCTCCTTTTATGATTCAGACTGCAATACATTTAGTGCTCAAGACTTTGTTCCTTATTCAGAGTCAACTCCTGTGGCAAAACCTCTCCAAAAACTGTGGCCTGCTGGGGAACACAGCCCTTCTGTCACTGTATTCACCTCTGAAAATCCCACCAAAATCCATTCCAAACGCAAGCGATCTAGATCTTCCTTTCAGAACACTCTGTTACAGCAGCTTACTGGCAGGAGAGTGAAACGTGAAAGGCTGAGCAGCAGTAAAGACATAGAAGGTATGAGCTCTGTTCCACAGCAGTTCTGTAACAGCCAGTCACCTGCCAGTGTTGAGGAGTGGATCCCTCCATCTGCAAACAAGAGATTTAAACCAACTGCATCTTTGAGCATAAAACCAGTTAGCTGGCACTCACAATTGTCCTGTGAGCATGCTGACAGGAACCCTATTTCTGGAAGCAAAGAGAACAGTGAAAAAGATGTGTGCTTCAGGAGTGAGAGATTCAACTCTGTGAATACAACCATGGTTCTAACGACTCCTGTGTCTGCAGGTATTGCCAAGGCTTTGTTTTTAAGTGACACAGTCCTGGAAAGCTGTTCTTCTTCAGAAGGAAAGAATCTCAGCTCACGTGCAAATTATTCAAGGGTTTCAATGGAAGGGGCAACAGGCTGGTCTCCTGAGTTGTTCTTCCAAGCACAGAGCCCTATTTTCCATAAGTCAAAACAGTAAAAAAAGGATATTTCTATGCTGTGTTACTGTGTTTTGGGAGGACTGAGTTGGGTGAAAGAACTATTTGAAAACAATTGTATTGTTTATATACTTTTTGGCATATGTCTTAAGATTAATGATATTTATTGCAGAGCTTTGCATAATGCAGATGACGAAAAGAGAATTCTGCAGTTACTTTATTTTGCTGTTAATTAACTCTGAACAATGCAGTGAAGACTTATGTAAATGTGTGAGTCTCATTTTTTTCAAGTTTGCGTGTAGATGAGGTGTTTTTCGGCATCCACTCTTCCTCGAAAGAGTGAGGAAATGTAGCCTGTCTGGAAATGGCCAATGAATTTATATCTTATGCGGAAGAAATAAAGGGAAAGAAAGCATTACTGCTATCACTCAGCACAGGGAAGGCACCGCTGAAAGAGTTTTTAAGAGATTGGTATCCTAATCAATAAATTATATGCTTAAAACTACAGCCTCCTGCATCATATATGATATCTCTGGCTCTTTAAATGCTTGCTTGTGATGAACTGGACAAACACCCACTTTACCACGGGGGTCTGATCTTAGTGGGGTGATATGCCGGATCTGATGCATCTAGCACTAAACCACTGCCAGAACTTCTGCTTTGTGTACTGACAGCGCCTTGGCATGAAATGTTTCACCCAGCATGACTTTGTTTCTTCAGTGGTAAATATATCCCCGTATTACGGTAAGCAATAGCTTTGGTACAAGCTGATATGATTTAACTGGGGGGGGGGGAGGGGGGGGGAAGAGAGGGGAGGAAATGAAATACAGCATGTTTAACTCTGAAGGCAATAAAACTGAAAAAATACCCAGCGAATACCAAGTCCATGGTTGATTCCCTAAGATTAGAAAGCCATAAATCAAGACTAGAATTTCAGATAGAACTGTCTCTAAGATACCGCTGAAACGAATGCAGAGCTGTCAGAGCCTTCTGTTTTATGCAGGAGGGCTGCACACCAGTGAGGCCAAAAAGTCCCAAGTGTGTCAGACCCTGGGCAGAGGTGCTCTGGAGGGAGGATCTATGCATGAAGATGGAGCATTTCTCCCCCTGTGCAGGTTGTTCTCTTGTTGTTGGAAGCCTTTGTATTCCTCCTGCGTTTCCAGTTCCTACCTAGAAGCTTGCAGCAACTTTTCTCTCTCCAAATACCTTTTCCTGTTTTATTGCTTCCTTGTGAAACACAGAGCAGATGGCCCAGCACTCATGCCGGCCATTTACTAAGGAGAGACCTTCAAAGTCAGTGGAAGAGGCAATAAAAGACACATGGTGGCTTCAAGCTTCACAGCTCATTTCTCAGTGCAAATGTGAGCAGAAGGGAGACATCTGATCCACAGGATAGTCTGAGTGCAAACGTTGTATGCTGACCAAAAGGCTGAAGGCTTAAAGTGGAAGGTGTGCTCAGTGGGGGTTCTCTCCATCCAAGAAAGGCTGATTATGAGGGAAGTCCAGCTGTGGGCATGAAAAGAGCAAGGTGAGGGCTGAAGAACTAGCATTACAAACCGAGGGAAACACTAGGACAAAGAACATCAGCCAGCTCAAACGTGGCCTCCATCCATGCAAACCCAGGAGTTGGACCAGCAGCCCGTTTGCAATGACTCCAGGTATGGATGCTCCCTCTGCCGAACACCACCCTCTAGTGACTGCCATGGGCATTTCTTTGGTGTTTCCAACACCGCTGCGAACGCTCTGATTGTGAACACATTCCTTGCTGCTGCTCTAGTGCAAGGGACATCGCTCCCATGGATGACAGCTGTACCTTTGCCCTTGCTGTGAGTGCTGTGGGGTGCTGAACTCGAGCAGAATCCTCAGCGATTGTAGATCTGAATGAAATCATGTCCTAAAGGGAATCATTTTGTCTCGTATCTATGTTAAAAGCAACTTTGCAGATCAAAGCTAACAAAAATCAATCAAATCAGACACTTAAAACACCAGCTGGAAAGGATTAAACATTTATTTACATAGAGATACAGATGTCAGCGATTTCTAAGTATAAAAAGGACATTACAAATAAACATGAAGCGTCATACATTCATCATCATAGTCATCCAAAATACATTCCTTTCTCAACCCCACTGTACCACACTTGACAACAGGAACTTGGAAATAAATGGACAGGTCCAATGCTTCTGACAGGCCACTATTCCCAGTTTGGCGACCTCCAACACCTCCCTTCCCCAAAGGCAGTGCTATCCCAGCGACCCGACATCAAGGGCCTGAATGAGAGCAGCTCATTCTCTCTACTGAAATGGTTGTGCTTGATCAGCAAGAAGTGTGTCCGCTCCTCATCCTTCTGGCCACATGTTCAGGGTGTTTGAGCAATCAGGGTTCTTGCTAGAATTCTGTACATTGTGCTAAATTCACAATTGTTGGGGGAAAAGACAGCGGGTCTTTGCAAGACAGCCAAATGTGTGGGAAAAGCTCCAGCCCAGGAAATTCCTTTAATGCTGTGATTTCACTGGCATGGAAGCTGCGAACAAAATGCAGCTTTTAGGGCTTCAGCAGGCTTCTAAACTACAATTCAAGCTGCAGATGATGGTATAAAATGTATTTTGTTCACGGTGCAAAAAGAATTAAGTGCTCCAGGATTGATTTGGTAGTAATCAACACTGAGAGCAATGCAGTTTTTCTTTTATGGAAGTGAAAACACCTTGATAAGTTCACTAAGAATTATCATAGCTTTTCAGGAAAGGAAAAAAGTTTTAGACTTAAAAAGCCAAACGTGAACTTGTCAGTTCGGTTACATGACAAAGGGAAACAAGCCAGGAAACAGAAAATTAAAATGCCTACTCAACATATTAATGGATTCAAAGCAGATCTGGGTGAGTCTTTTTGTTCAGATCAAAGGCAGCTGGGGAAAAAACCCTCATAATCTGCAAATTCACAGAAGAGCCGAATGTGCGGAGCAGAACAGAGTGAAGTGGGAATAAAAGCAGAGCAGAAAGAGGCCCGTCCTGCACTGACAGCTGAGTGACTGCAGCTGCTCCCATCCCAGCAGGCTGAGTTATTTGTTTTTCTTTTGTAAACAGCTGTGGGGAATGAAAGGGATGTGACATAGCTGCGGCGCATCTCATTATGCTGAAAACTGCACATTGCAAACTATTCCTCTAGAATCCAGAGAGTGAGAGAGGCTCAAAGGCAGCAAGCAACGAGCAGCACATCTCCTCCCTGCTTTCATTAGGTGGCCTTTTTTCCCCCAGAACGTTGGCTTAAGGAGCTGTTTTTCCCTCCAGCGCTCCGTTTGCATTCATGTGACACCAGAGCCCTTGATCACATCCTCTGAAAGGGTAAGAGTACTTATAGAGAAATGAACATCCCGAGGTGAGAGGGCCCCACGTGGATCACAAAGCCCAACTGCTGGCTCCATGCAGGACCACCCAATATCCAGACCCAATGTCTGAGAGCACTGTCCCAACGCTCCCTGAGCTCCGGCAGCTCGGGGCCGTGCCCACAGCCCTGGGCGGGCTGTTCCATGCCCACAGCCCTGGACAGGCTGTTCCATGCCCACAGCCCTGGGCAGGCTGTTCCATGCCCACCGCCCTGTGCTGCAGACCCTTTCCCTCACCCCCAGCCGCCCTCCCCTGTCACAGCTCCATGCTGTTCCCTCAGGCCCAGTCGCTGTCACACAGAGCAGAGCTCAGCGCTGCCCTCCGCTCCCTGTGAGGAGCTGCAGCCGCCATCAGGCCTCCCCTCAGCCTGCTCTGCTCTGAGCGCACCACAGATCTCAGCTGCTCCTCATATACCTTACCCTCAGACCCTTCCCCATCACCATAGCCCTTTGTGGGTGATTAATGTCCTTACGTTGTGATGCAGTGCTGGTGAGGCCACACAGCACAGAGGGGACAGTCACAAACATTAGGAAACAGCCAAGAAAGCAAGCAAGCAGAATTGAAGCAGGCCGGGCTCCAGGAGATGCTCTGCAGAACAACACTGCGGTGCGCTCACAAACACACACATCCTCGGGAACGTTCCCCCAGGATGAGTGGTGGAAAAAGCAGTGGCATGGGTGGCACCTGCTGCCTCTGCCTGGGACTCAGTTATTTAATTATAGCACTCATCAGAGCTAAAATTATCTTCTGAACTTGCTGGAAAAGGAGAATGGCTTCAAAGGACACGATCACATCCAGGAAGTGCTAATAGCTTGATATTAATGTGAAAACAACCCGTACAGCAGTACAGCACAGAGTACAGCACAGCCAGCTCTTGTTTATCCACAGCCAGGAGAGCTGAGCTTTTAACCCTTGCTGTACTCCTACACCCAGAATAATCCATTACTGACATTTCACTGAATCACAGAATAGTTTGAGTTGGAAGAGACCCTTGAAAGCCATCTAGTCCAACTCCCTGCAACAAACAGGGACACCCACAGCTTGATCTGGGTGCTGATTTCCAGCTAAATTTCCAGCATAATTTGGTCGCTGTCATCTCATTTTCAGCTATATCTGTGTTATCTTCCCCCAGTTAACCTCCTCCATACTTGGAAGGGCATGATAAGATCTGGATCCATTACTCCCAATTTGGAGGAAAAAAATTCAGCACTCTTAACTCTGCATACTTTTTACTCCTGGTTTAAGTTACAGCTCATTCACAAGAGGGGAAAGGGTGTGATCGCATCCCTGGGTGATGACAGCCGACCATCCATCTCAGCCAGATATAGCATGCCTGGCAGCAGGAGGCTTTGGGTCCTATCAGCTTGTGAGCGAGGTAAGTCAGAGCAAGGCAGCAGGCCCTGCTGTCTGTTTTCCCAGCCAAGATAAATCCTAAAAGGGGGCAGATGGGAGATCTGTAACCTTTATGGGACATTTAGCTACAATTCAAGTGGGTGATTGCATTTCAAAGACTGGTTCCCTTTGGGCTGCTTTCCTTAGGATGCTCTGGTCACTTGTGGGAAGCCAAGCGAGTGGCTCCCCACTGCTCACTGCCATCAGGAAACAGCTCTGTCCTTCAAAATGTCAATCCTTTCTTTGTGAACAGCAACTAGAACAATTACTACTCACATCAACAAGAGGACATATTTGGTACAAGAGAGGATGGCTTCAGAGCCAAATTCTGACATTTTTCACTGGCCTTTCATTTTGACAGTGTTAGAAGAAGGGGGAATGGTATTAAACCAAAAAAGGAACATTTAAATTAGATGTCAGGGAGAAATTCTTTACTCACAGGGCAGTGAGGCCCTGGCATAGGCTGCCCAGAGAAGCTGTGGGTGCCCCATCCCTGGAGGTGCCCAAGAACAGCTTGGAGGGTAGGTGGCAACATGCCCACAGCCCAGAGTTGGAACTGGATGTGTCCCTTCCAACCTAAGCCATTCTGTGATACTAGAAATGAGTATTTTCTTTGGCTCCAATGTGTTTTCAGGCGAGCCCTTACCAATACCAATATTTATGAGTTTCCACGTGTGCTCACCAGCAATACAAACTCTTTTACACTCAAAAAGGTCTTCCAGTTGATAGACACTGGGGGAGCACTGGGTACAAAGGTATTGGGTTCTTGGATACTGAAAGCAATAAGGCAGAAGAATCTCAGGTAAGTCAAACTCAAAGCATCCCTTATTAAAATCCAGAGCAATCAAAATCTAAGTCACAACTGTGTTGCTGAAGAGGACTGAACTGAGGAAATCCCAAGAGGAAGACCATCTCTTCACCTCATGTTTTGAGCTCTACACAGCTCTTTCCCAGCATGCCCCACATCCAGGACAGGTTTTCTCTATGTCAGCATCTCCTGTCCTGTCAGGCCACGATGGCACCCCTAATACACTGTGCATCCCATATGTTTGAAGAGCCTATTTTAATAGCTAGAGAATTTCACCTGTTTCCCAAGTGAATTCAGTCTCCAACTACAGAAATTACATCAGCTCAACGTCTCAGCATGACTTACAGACAGTTCTTCATGCTGGAAAGACAAGACAAGTGGAAAAGCAGCTGAACAAACAGCAGTCCCTTGGGATAAGGAACAATGCAAAACCCAGTGGGTTTGACTATAACTAATTGCAGCCCTTGCCAGCAAAAGCTGGGGAAAGCATGTTGTCCCACTTGTGTACTCCCACAATGCTTCTGCATCACTAATTTCGACTTTCCCTCTTTTCAAATCACTGTCTGCTGTGTCAACCTCTGCCTGTGGCTATTATTACCGATGCTGAAGGAATTCAATAGCCATTAGCCACTAAATGTAGACTAGCAGGAGCCCACTGTTACTGATACAGCTATTTCCAAAAAGACAAACAGCACCAGCAGGCTTGCAGATTGTAAGAGCTGTTTCACGCATTCTACAGCAAAGAACAAAGCATCTTGTCTGACAACTCGTTACATGTGGTTTTCATTAAGTAATGATCACAAAGCCGTTTAGCATTCAGCACAAACAATATCCCACTGCAGCTCAAGCGACTTACCTGTGCATCAAAGTAGATGTGAGGTAGGAAGAGGCACCCAGTAATTTCATTTCTTCCACCAAAACACTTTTTCTGAAGGGCAGATAGGACATTGGTTGTTTTTTTCCCAGCACTCTCTCTCTTGTGGGGAACTTGAATAAGAACAGAGGAGAATCATGGCTTCTCCCAGCACATTACAGTAAATGCCTAAAGGAAAATACTGATGGAAGTACCTCACAAAGAGTGAGCAGAAGCACAGAACACTCAGTGGTTTACCCAACATCATCCTGATGGAATCAACAGCTGAATGGGATAACAGAACTTAGACCATCTAGCTTTCAGGAGATGCTTTTAGAAATCTCTCCAAACAGGTTTGCTAAAGAGCAAACAAAAACCTATTGACCATTCAACACTGGCTTCTGATTGGAGCTATTCAATGTGCTAAAACGTTTAAAGAAAAGGTTTAACTGGGGGACTACTATAAATACCCATTTTTCACCCAGAACTAAGAAGATTACACCAGGAATATGAGAGTATCACCCTAAAAAAGCATCAAAACCTAGCAGCTATGCCAAAAGCAAAGCCATGCTCTCATGATAGTGGAGAACACTTCCAGTCAAATTTGGCCCATCACATGAATTCTGCATGGGTTTTGGGCACTCAAACCAGGAGCATCACAAAGCTTTCACTGTCAGCTCTCTCAAAAGCCCAGTCATCCAGCTAGGTGCTGGTCAGAGTCGGAGAGATGATTGTCAGATAACTGGGATTTGTATTCTTAGATCTCCTTTAATTTTTCCACTCTCTCATCAATCTGCTACAATATATGTTGTTACTAGCAGTTGAAAAAGCTCCTCTTCTGATTGCAGAGCCTTCAGCGGAGGACCAGATTTGAAGATAAGTCCTCAGTGCTAGGTGGAAAGATGGGTTTTATGTCCCAGAGGGATATTAGAAGGTAGAGAAAAATTACTCCTGCAGAGTTGCTGCGGCAATAAAACATTGCCTCTTGAACCGGTACTGTGTTTGTTAACTGCAGAAAAAAAAAAACATGTTTCAAGCTACAGCTTTGGCTTATTGCCTTGTAAAATCTAACATACCACCCTTGCTTCCTTTCAATTTCTTAACAGTCTAGACAGAATTAACTTTGAAAGGAATCACTTCAGATTTGTCCCTGGAGAAGTCAGACGCAACACTGGCCTGACCACAGCTCTACACATCTCTGCAAGAGCACACTGCTGTCTGGAGCCGGAGGTCTTGCACAAAGATTTGCTAGCAATAAGAACCAATGCTTGGAGGTAGGTAGCTAGCCTCCAAAATAGCCACCTACAAGTTAGGAAAGGACTGGAAAAGAGACTTTGCCTTCTGGAAACCTCCAAGAGAATTCTCAAGAAAATAACGTTAGCAGCTTCTGCTATTTGATTCATTCAGTCATGATGATGTGTTAAAGTACAACTTCCAGAAATGATGCAAGGAACATTTGAAAATGCACTGATACTGATATTCAACAAGATTTACCTGCCCAGCATTGACGGTTTTGGGAGCCAGGCTGAGGAACCCACCAGTATTTCAGTGGGTAGCATCCTTCCTCCTCAATTCACTTGACCAAAGAGCCCTGCCCTTCTTCTCAATTATATGCTATCAAGCCCAACATCTGGAGAGTAAAAGCTTTTAGAAATTAAATGTAATACTGATTTTTAACTGGAGTGTTACCTTACCTGTAACACCCTGGGTCTTGCTATAAACAGAAGCAGCTGTTTGTGTTGGGTGGTCTGAACAAGCTCAAATCAGGCTGTGTTTGGCAAGCTGGGGAACGCTCAAGAAAGACAATGCTCTTGTAAGCTGTACCACACAACTCAGAAGAGCAGCAGCCATGAAGTCCCACAACTTTCTAAATCCTCTGGAGGACATCATGAGCAGAGACCAAAAGGACCGGTGCAGGCCAGCGCATCGGTCATATTTCCCCAACATCTAATGACTGCAGCAGCAATTTGCAAAGTCTTACCTTAATAACAAGCAAGATTTGTACCACAATTTCTACTTCTTCATTTTTAGCACTAATCACAAAAGAAGAAAGTGACGTAAAATTAGCAAGAAAATATTTTAAATGGCCATATGATACAACTATCCCCTCTCTCTCAAATACATATATCACCATTACTGATCAAAGGCACACCATGATACAACCCAAAGAAATCTTTCCAGGAAAATGTGAAAAAAGCATTTTAAAATGCTACTTCTCTTTTTTTATTATTATTATTTTCAAGAGAAACTTACTGGCAGCTTTTACGTCAATACAAAAGCTCTGTTATAGCCTTCAGTAAATGCCAAATGAGATTAAGGTGGTTAACTTTAAATTACAGCATATCACAGCCATGTAATTGTCCGGAGATATACCTGGATCAGCTAAACTGAACTCAAACTTCTAAAAATCATCTTCCATGTGCACATTCATTATATTCCAATTCTGCTCTAAAGTCAGTGTGTAAATTTGCATCATTCGCATATGGCACTCGAGGTGTAATACAGATTCCATAATGCTTCCACTCAGGGGCTTTGCAGATAGAAACTGCCTAAATAGTTACACATACGCTGGAGTCTGAGATTAAGAGCATTAAACATCACGTAAATTAAATGACTCTACAGCCCTGAATGTGGAAGCTACTCTAGCAGAGAGGAGAGGTCAAGAAGATACCTTCCAGAGCTTCTCAAAGAACAGTTCCATCATGTGGTCGCCAGATGGGTCAGACACAGAATGATGCCACTTGTAACCTGCTGCTATTTCCATTTAGCATTTAAAAAAAAAGAAAATCTCTACAAAAATTGTACGCCTGCCTTTCCAGCAGGAACTTTATCTACAAGCTTTATTTTTAACGCAGACATATTGCAGGCTGCCACTTGAACTGTGCTCTCTTTGAACCCTTCTGCACAATCAGCACACACAAAACATTTTGGTCATGTGTGGTGCCCTTCTTCTGCTCCACCAGAAACATCTCCCAAGGCATTTTTCACTTTTGGACATGACTAATTATAGGAGGGACATTTTCTTAGTTACACGTTTATTATACTTCCAGGAAGTCTTTTCATCCTGCACTGGGTATCAAAGAAGCACAGACGTTTCTCGCTATGTTCAGGCCTAGAAAAAGAGGTAATGAGATTTTAATGAACAGTGCTTATTAGTGTTCTTTTCTTAATCAGTCTAGGTTACACATTCAGAGGACAGCAATGTAGTAAAACTACATTTGGTCTATGGAATATTTGCTGAACTGCTAGCACCAAAGGGAGCAACTGAGCTGTATCCATGCCTTCTCAAACTGTTGTTTGGAAATGTTGAGATACATAACTTTTTTTTTTTTTTTTTAATTATTCCATGTTCATGAAAGTGCCTGTAGATGAGAGACATAACACTATTTCAAACACCTTCCTCCACAAAGACGCTATATACACATCCCAAGAATTCACTCCGCTGGCAGCCCGGATGATTGCCAGCGTAGTCCTGGGTCAGTGCTCATTGTTGGTTTTTTTCTTCTTTTAAAAAGGAACAAACACATTGTTCTGTAAGAGATTTTGACCTCTTCCAAATCTTCCCCAAGAGAGGTTGCTCTAATCTCCCCCAGAAGGAAACGCGATAGCTCATTTTCTGCATCACATGAAGCTCTTGTGCAACTCTCCTTTCTCCTAACCCACTCCACAGACTGCAAGAAAAATTAAATGTGAACCACGTTATATTCTGCTACGTTGCCATGCAGCTGGAGCTGTCAGCCTGCCATGCTTCTAGGTCTGCGACCTGACTGCGAGGAAGTCAGATGGGTCAAGGCGGAATTCCCTCTGAGGAGACAAATCCCAGCGAAAAATCTTCAGGTCCACGGCGGATGGGGAATCGCATGCCAGCTCTTTAATTAAAATTACAGCAAGTCAAATAGCTGATGCTTTTCCCCTCTCCTGGTAAGGGGGATGAGACATTGTTCACCAGGGTGTTCTGCCGTGCCTCTCTGATCAGCCGGCAGGCTAAGTCCAGGAAGAGTTTTTCCACATTATCCGATTCTTTTGCTGAGGTTTCCAGATAGTACATGTCCTGTGCCTCGGAGAATTCCGCTGCTCTCTGCTGGGAGACTTCCCTCTTATCAGCTAAATCAATCTTATTACCTGCATTGGTAGAAGATTGTAGAGAGGAAATTAATTTGACTTTCAAAACAAAATAAACAAAAGTTTGGGGTTAGAAAAAGTTTGGTACTGGTTTGGTACCTATTTCCTTTCGGTATCTAACAAGGGTCTGTAAGAAGGAATGGGACAGGCTCTGTAGCAGCGTCTGTTGTGACAGGACAAGGGGAAATGGTTTCAAACCTAAAGAGGGGAGATTTATACTGGATATAAGAAAAAAGTTTTTACAATAAGAGTGGTGAGGCACCGGCACAGGTTGCCCTGAGAGCTGGTGGATGCCCCATCTGAGGAGGCACTCAAGGTCAGGCTGGACGGGGCTCTGAGCACTGATGGAGCTGTGGTGTCCCTGCTCATTGCAGGCAAGTTGGACTAGATGGACCTCTAAGGGCCCCTTCCAACTCAAACAATTTAATAATTCCATATGCATGGACAGTGCTTTTGATGTGAAACTCAGTGCTCTCCCTTTCAAATAATTGGTTCCCCAACTCGTGGTCTGGGTTCATTCAATATCAACTCACCTAATGGAACATGCTCTGTGAACATCCAAGTCAGTCAGCTTTAATTTAGCACCAGTGCATTTGTTTGCTGCTATCAACTGACATTAAAGGACTTCCGTTTTAATATCTACTGAAAATTCCCCTGTTCTGGCTCTGAGGAGCACTTAAACTGTCAATTACAGCATGTGAGACATTAAGTGTGATATTCCTCATGTCATTACAAGCTTTAAGGGAGTCTGGTGCAGAAAGTGCTCTCCTAGTTTAATTAAATATACCTGTGAGCAGTCTGGCTTGGAACATGGATGGGCTTGAGGGGCTCCCGGAGCGAGGCAGGGCAAGGAACCAGCCCCTTCCTCCAGAGCTCATTTTATCAAGGGATTGATTAACATCTCCAACAAAGATCTGATATGATTATAGCTTGTTACTGACCGCTTCACTTCAAACACAATCCTTGGGCCATAAATTAATCTTACAAGGAAGATAACGAAACACAGGATAGCGGGGGGCCGTGTCCAGTTATTCTGCAGGTTCAGGAGGAAACCTCTCCCAGCCTTGTCCTGGAGCTGGCGTGAGCACCCATGGGACAGGGCTGCGCTTCCACTGGCGAGCCACCTCCCATTGCTCTCCTTCCATCTAACATTCCTCTTCTTTTCTGACCAAAGAAGTCTTGGACCCACTCTATACACTGAAGTTACCAGTTCTAAACAAATTATCACTCAAAGCAGTTAATGGGTGTTACCATCTTCAAAGTGGGTGCTATGGCACTCATCATTTATATTTCATACAGCAGATACAGATAATTAACTTAATATTCCCTAAAAATTAATGCATACATTTGCTAGTCATTAATTATTTCTGTTCCATTTGTACATGAGCCATACTCTTCTTATAGAGTGTAATGAGTTTCTTGCATGGAAGCTCCTTAAATCCCAAGGCTCACTTGCAATACTATCAGGGCATGTAAAATTCAAAATATCTTTAAAGACATATTGAACATAATTTATATTGCTCTAGATTTTTCTTGTAAGCAGCAAACAACTAAAGAAATAATGGCATTGCAGTACGAAACTTTCTGGCTTTACCCAGGTTACGTTTCTATTTCTCTGTATATATTCTTGGGCCTTTAAAAGTCAAGTCCTGGACTATCAGGTATATAAAAGCAGAGCATGGAGAAGCATGGGTAAGCAAAATAACCTTCACCTTGCTTGTAGCAGACAGATGGCCTGAGGTCTGTTTCAGCTTGAGCTGAAGCTGCTATAGATTAACATGACATTCAGTATTTATTTTTAGGTTCCCTAAAATCCATGCAAAAATACCCACTTTTTCATCTCTGCTTCATCCATGAATGCTAAGATTGCTATTGCATCTTGAGCTGGTTTCCACATTTGAGCCAAGACTCTGCTGTCCACAGCTGTGGGGAGTATCAGCCTGCACACATCCCCAGCTTGAGCAGATCCTCAATTACACAGAGAGATCTGGCCTGGGAGTCGCAAGGGATAAGTTCCCATTCTTAGCTCTGCAGAGCTACACAACCAATGCTTCAGTGCTTTATGGGACCAATCCATGGGAATTATCCACCTCTGCATGAAGTAGCATTAGGCTTGAGACAGGACATCCAGAGAAGGGCAACAAAGATGGTGAAGGATCTGGAGCACAAATCTTACTGGGAGTGGCTGCGGGAACTGAGATTGTTCAGTCTGGAGAAGAGGAGGCTCAGGGGAGACCTGAAAGGAGGCTGTGACAAGGTAGGAGTTGGCCTCTTGTCCCAGGTAACAATGACAGGACAAGAAGGAATGGCCTTAAGTTGCCCCAGGGGAAGTTCTGATAGGACATTAGGAAAAGTTTCTTCTCAGAAAGTGATAACTCATTGGCACAGGCTGCCCAGGGAGCTGGTTGAGACATCTAGAGTTGTTCAAGAGCCATGGAGATGTGGCACTGGGGGACATGGTTAGTGGGCATGGTGGGGATGGGTTGACAGCTGAACTGGACGATCTTTTAGAGGTCTTTTCCAACCTTAACGATTCTATGCTTTGACAAACAGCTGTAGAGTCCTGAACAACTCCATCAGCACCTTGGGGTCATCTGCAGGAGGAATGACCCAAACAAACCCACAGCTCTGCATGGCAGCAAGACCTGCCGCATCGCTTCAAGCATCAAGCAGACGCCACTTCTTTGTCACCAAGCACCCCAGGTGGCAGCTCGCCCCCCTTCAGGCCACTCACCCACTAGCACAGTGATGACCTTGTTGCTGGCGTACTGCTCGATCTCGCGCAGCCACTCAGGCAGGCAGCGGAAGGACTCCTCGCAGGTGATGTCGTAGGTGAGTATCAAGGCGTTGGCGCTGCGGTAGTAGCTCTGTGTTATGGAGCGGAACCGCTCTTGTCCTGCCGTGTCCCAGATCTGCAGCTTTTGGCACAACGAGAAGGAGAGGAGAAAAAACATCATTTAAAGACGTTTTTTGGTTGTGGTTTTTTGTTTTTTTTTTTGTTAGCAGTGCTGTTTTGACCTAAACGCCTTCAGGGTACAGCCACTGCTGAGAAAGTGCTTTGCTCTTCTCCCCTTTGGCTTCCCATCCCCCAGCTCTTTTTTTTTGTTTCCATTTCTGCCTTTGCAGATTGAAATGCAAGGCACAAAGTCAGCTGGCGTTGCTGCCGACTCCCCCCGCAGCGCTCACAGGGCTTTCATGGGGAAGGAGCTGCTGGCCTATGCGATGCAGGCAGAAAGTCTCCTCCTGCTCTGCGGTCCGACCCCCAGCAGGGTCTGTCCCAGCAGCCACAGGAAAGCCTCTCCTCGAGCTTTGAGAGTCAGTGATTTAACCCGAGATGATGCACTGGAGGGTGCAAACCATCAGCTCAGATTTGCAGGCTCATCTAGGGAATCCAACACATTTCCTTCAGAGGTCCCACCCCATTGCTGGCTGCCTCCCTTCCCAACGTGATCAGTGTGATCCCTCACTACAGCTCAGAGGTCATGAGTTGAACCGCTGCTTGGCAAGTTCTCCAGGCCCTGAAAAACAACATTCATTTCCCTGTATGAATTGAACTTGGACCATTTTCATAACTTGACCCTCTGACAGCTTTTGGTTTGTCAACAAAACCACAACTTTTCAAAAAGGCAGCAAAAAAAGCATTAAAAATGAACATATATCTGCATAAAAGCACATTGCTCTGCTTCAGTTTCTACTTTTTAAGCACCCCTCTTCGGAATTAAATATGTGGAAGGCTGATTTCCAGACAGAATCCTGTGTAGTTTGGGAAGAAAAAGTTAAAAGTAGTTGAGATTTTTTTCATATATTCAGCAGCCCACAACAGAGGAAGCCTTATTCTTGCCCAGTTCCAAAGTCAAACTATGTCAGTTACTCATCACAAATACATTAGCTTGAAACAAGAGCCCTCATTAGCAGCTTTCAGATGTGGGGTATGATTTTGAAAAAGTACATTTTTGCAGAGAAAGGAATTTGTTGCTGGCTTGCAGCTCCTGGCAGCCATGTGCTTAATCTCTAGGCATAGCCAACGAGTTCCCTTCAAAACAAACCAGCCTCCTAATTCCACAGATAGAAAAAGTACCGACAACTTTGTTGCAGTTCTTGTCCAGTTAATTCTGTAGGAAAAATACCTACAGATTGGCCTAGTGGTTACACTTAGTAGATAAATGCTTTGCACTCATTGTGAATGTCTGTGAGCAGATAAAGGCTTGACCACACTGCTTTAAGGTAAGACGGGAAATCAAAAGTGGCAGATGGTTTGTTGTTGGCCAGGGCTGACTCCACCTGCAGAAGTTACCTGGATGTTCATTTCCTGAGAGGCAGCTGATGCTTCCCTCTGCCCCAGCATTTTGCACGTACATTGAGCCTTCTGCACATAGGGAAGTGCAGTAGGATCACAGGTGCACGCAGCAGAGCCTTGTGTTTGTAGTGGTGAGGATGCTTATGGGTGAGTGGCACTGCAATTACTATCACAGCTGTGGAGCCCCTCAGAGCACACGCTGCAAGTGTATTTAGTTCTGTCAGAAATGATCAGATAGATGAAAAACTCCTAAACTGCAGAGTGTTGTCCTGGGGTATCTACCAGCGACCCTTAGCAGCCTTCCATATGAAATGTCCTACATATGACTCAAGCTAGCAAGTCCCTCTCCACTGACTTTACAACGTAATTTTAAAAGCTAAAGAGTATTTTTCCAAGACATTTATTTGTAAGTCTGAAAACCTTCTTGGTGCATGGCTCTGGATCTCAGTGGCTTTGCAGGAGACGCTGCCTGGCACAGAAGCACTCATGGCTTGGGCACAGCTCCATGAGCTCACAGAAGTGCCTCACTGCACTGAGATGTCACTTTTTCCACTCCATGCTGTGAGTCATCCCTGCTTTTCTCACTCACTGTATGTTGATTCTTACTAGCACTGCTTACTCAGAAAACCTCATCTACAAGTTCACCTCCCTGCCTGCACTAATGCAAGAGGCAAACAGGAATCCTTCTGCCTTTCGGCAAGACTCAACGTTGGTGACTTCCACTAACTTCAGTCATTCAAAACCTGGACCTCAGACAGAAGCAAAGCTGTTGGGGCTCCATCTGCACCGGCAGGACACACAGATGGCAGCAGAGAGGCAACTAGGAAGGGAACTGCCTGCAGCAGATGGAAAAGCCTTCCTCCAAAACTGCCTTTCTTCCTCCATTGACCAGGAGGGTCTCAAGACAGCTGAATTACGGCAGGTAGGTAAGGTACAAATGAACTCAATTTCATTTCTTGCAACCTACTCTAGAGAGCCTGCTTAAGCAGGGGTTGGACTAGATGATATCCTCCACCTGCTCAGGCTGGAAGGTCTCTTGGTCAAGGACCATCACTTGCCACAAGTCTGTACAGCTACTCAAGCAGCAAAGTGCTTTTAAAACTGACTTCCACTTCCATGACTTTCTACTTAAAAAAAAAAAAAAAAAAAAAGAAACAACACCAAAACACTGCACTAAAACACAGGTGGAAAAATTTGCAGGACTGAAAATTTGCCTAAATCCACTGTTTCCATCCCACCACTCCCACAAGCCTAAAGATAGGTCTTGATCTCACATCCAGCCACTGTCACACTGCTGCCACTCTCCCACGAGCTCACCATTAGATAAGATGAAGGCAGCAAGGGAAAAAAAAATTGTGTTCTTCAGCTCAATACTCATGGACAGGTATTTAACACAGGAAAAATAATTCCAGGAGCAGCTCAGGGACTCCGGCCACCTTGTGATTCTGTGATTCTGTGACACAGGAGGTTCATACTCTTTTCACAGGTCTTGAACACCACAATAGCTCTGGTGAAATCTCATATGACTTAAGAAGCACCAGTCAGCATCTTTGGGTATTGGAACTGAACCACAGCTCCAAGTAAAGAATTAGCTTGGACCCCAGTGTGTTTTCACCCATCTCCTTGCCAAATGATACCCTGGCTAGTTTCTGAAGGTAGCAGAGGACAAGGTGATGATTTGGTTGCAAACACCCCACTTTGGAGAGTAAAAGAGCTCACTTCAACCTGTTGAGCAAAGCACCAGTACTGAGATCTCATCACTCCTCTTAGGTCTGTAACTCAACAAAGTGGGAGACAAGCTTTGCAAGATCTCCCCTTTCCATGTTCTTCCTTACAGCAGGTTCACCGTTAAGATCCTGAGATCCACTGTTAAGATCCAGCAGGAGGGCTGAAGCAAGAAAGCCAAACTATCATGCCACCATATGAGTTTATAATGAAAACCATCATGTTCCTACCTTTACTTTTTCACCATTTATCTCCACAGTTTTAATCATAAAGTCAACCCCAATCGTGGCTCCTTGGCCTGGTGGGAAAAGCCCCTGAAAGAAAAGTTTTGTTAACAAGTTCTGCAGCAAGGCAAGACTCCCTCTGGGTGTCCCCATCCCTGCTTCTCCCTTGCCCGGTTCCCCAGACACTTATTTCTATCATTTACATAGAACACCCTTGAAGGAGCTGCACTGAAAGGTGTGACTGCTTTCTCTGCTGCTCCAGGTAGTGGGGACTGGGTCTGGAGAGCTCTGCATGCTGACCCATCCCCACTCCACCCACTGGATGAAGCCACACAATTTACTGCCACCTCTTATGGGAAGTTAAACAAAAAGTGACATTTCCCCAGCTTTGAATTTTGGGTGGTCCTGTGTCAAGCCAGGAGTTGCAGTCCCTTGTGGGTCCCTTTCAACTTGGGGTATTCTATTGCTCTATAACACACAAAGGGAAAAGGAGAGGGGAAAATACCTTCTGCCTCTTCCGAATGCACAGAAGCAAGGGAAAGGCTCTCTGATCCAATTTTTCATTGCCTTGAAAGAAATGGGAACCTGAAGAGAAGTGCCCAGGGCACCCTCAGCAGCTCCCGAGCAGCTGGATGCTGCTCCCAGAGCACAGCCTGCAGCTGGAAGTTCAGCTTCCAGAAGGGAGGAGTACAGCCAACCAAACAGAACTTAGCAGAGCTTTTTGATTTCTGGTGTCCCAGCCTGCAAAGCTGTGTTGGTTTTGGGGCACAGCCATCCCCTACAGCAGCAGCAACACTGCCAAGGTGCAAGGAATAGCAGCAGCAGATTTTGCAGTTAAACCTTCTGATCTGAGCAGCTTTGCTGCCATCAGTTAGTACAGGCAATCAGAGAGCATGCTTAACATTATTAGTTTTTAAAAAAAATTAAAAAAAGCAAACACAACTTGCATTTTATAGCACATCATGCAAACTCTGAGCCCAAATTACAGATGCCTGGTTCCTTCCTTGCTATTCTGTCACAAAAAAAGCAAAGGCAGTTCTGAAAGCTTTGCATTTGACTCACTGTCAGCAACCAGGCAGATATTGTCTCACCAGCCTCCACTGTTACTAAAAGGTCTTTGAGAGCTGCTATGTGTAAAGCCACAAATACAGGGAGCACAGATTTTTGCCACAAGGTCTCATTTTGCTGCCAGCACCATTTCACACTGCTTCAATTCATTCAGTGTCCCCATTAACTCTTCAGGTGTAACCCCTAAAGGGGATCTGATGTTAACAGAAGACCCTGGGCTGATAGCCCAGGAACCAAATTAATTAATCTCCTACTGATGAACAATTCTAGGGACAGTTCTGTGCAGCAGCAGCTTGGCCTACCCTAGAGGGATGAGAATGAGAAAGTCCATAGAGAGAGCACCAGAAGGTCCTTACAGCTAGAGCCCCAGCAGGACCACATACAGCACCAAGTACTGATGCAGTGCTCGTGCTGGTACCTCGCTATGGGTTACACCAGGCCACGAGCACGGACAACAAACTCCCCCCATGGAGATGCAGTGCTGGTGGGGACATCCACTCTCCCACCCAACAGGTGCCCAACCTTACCTGGGTGAAGCGTCGCACCAAGCAGGTCTTCCCCACACCGGCGTTGCCAATTAAAACAATTTTGAAGAGGAAATCATAATCTTCCATACTCATTTACGCAGCTGCAAGAGAGGGAGAGTGAGAAGCGTGAAGCAAAGCAGTGGCTGAAGTGGTGTCCTCACATTGGCTGTGCAGCTCTGCTGCGGGACAGCTCTGAGTTTTGACTCCTTCCCGCCAGGGAAATGCTCCTCCTTTCCCCCTGGACTTTATTCCTCCAACTATCACAACAAAGGTCTTCCCAGCACATGGTCTCTCCAGACTCCTCAGATAAAGGACACAAGCCTGTCCTATGGTGGTGGCACCGCATAGGCACAGTCCACACAGCTCCAGCAACGTCACCAACTGCACGGCTTCAGCCTGCTTCTGGCTTTCCTGCCATCCTGTGAGTCATCAGAGCTGCCTTCAGCCTAGGGCACGTGGAGCTGGGATGGGGGGGGCACTGGGAAATTGGATAAAAATAAAGCCAAAGCAAAACTTTGTGAGAATAGCTTGGCATAAATGTCAAATGGGAAGAGAAGGTAGAAGAGGTGAAGGGGAACACAGCACGCCCACAAGAATCCCTGTGCAACCCCTTGCCAGGATGCTCACACTAGCATTTTGGCAATGCCACAGGACAAGTGTGGGGCTGCCTACATGGGGAAGATCTACAGGGCTTCCTTTGGTTGCTTAGAGCATGGAAAGGACCAAGCACAGATGTAGAGCTTGCTGCAGCCAAGCAAGCGATGCCAGACCCACAGCCCCTCTCCAGTTCACCCAAGGGTGCTGCTGGTGCCACAGCCAGAAAAGAGGGTTTTCAAGAAAATGCAGGTATTGCAGCTGGTGGCCAAAACCTGTCTTCAAGACTGCTAACCCCTTTCCTCAGCAATAATGGCATAGAAGACTTTGGTAAAGAGACAGATCCACAGCTGTCAGTTGGGTATCTGAGCGTGGTACCCAACCTACTGGTACACAGAGGTTATGGATTTGGAGGTGGAACCAAAGATGAGAAGCACAGGGAATGGAGGATGGTGAGAAAGAAAAAAAATAGTATTAGAGAATTGTTGTCCTCTGTCAAGCCCCATATTGCTTACAAGGTTGAGTCAGCCTGACAGAGCACATCAAAACAGCCCTCTGTGTATCACCTGATGGACCCAAAGGCTGGCAAGGTGAGAGACCAATTCATCTGCATGTGGTTAGTGAGACCCTTGGCTTCTTCAGGAGCCTAAAAAAAGGTTAACCACACCAATTAGTGACTAATGATCTGCATCACGCCGGCTGACAGTCAGGAGGGGCAGCTGAGTCACTGCACAGCCACGTCACCACTGAGCTGGAGTGCAGGCACACAGCTGGAGCAGCCCTGAGGATGCTCGGACCTCACCTTGCTCCAACACCCAGCCATGGGACCTCAGAAAGCAGGCTTCCAAATGTGCTTGTTTGTTTCCTGGGGCTGTTATCTCACATACTAGTTTCGTGCTTCCATGCGTGGCTTTCCCTGGGTAATGCAGTGTTAAGAATGTGTTGATGCTCCTCTTATAATCAAGGCTAAATGCTAATGTATGGCTTCCAGCTTTCAGACCAGCCAGCACAAAGAAAAATGTGATCATCTACTAAAAGCTATTTCAAGACTACTGAGACTTACTCAGCACTGGATAATTATCCCTGGGATTCTTCAAATCCCAGAGGGCATTGCTACCCTGGAGCAATTTCATTTATATTACTTGTACCCCAAACAACCCAACATTCAAATTTATCTTCTCAGGAACCTTAAAAATAAACTTCCTCTGCAGATCTTTGAGCTCAGAAAGTCTAAGTGGCTCAGACATACCCTCAAGTTACGTCTGATCCCCTTCGTTAGGCTCCAAGACTAATCATATGTGATAATGACCCCCAAACTGGAGCTGGAAGAGAAGCCAGGGACTCAAAACAAACAGTGTGACAAAGAGATTAAATGCCAGAACTAAAGAGGGAGCAGTGGACATCGGAGAACTGGGGGGGGGGGAGAAAGAAAGCAAAGGACAAATAAGAAATTCAGAGGGCAGTTGGGGTTGACCATCGTTGCCCTATGCCCCCCATCTACAAGAACTGCTGCTCCTACGTGCACACACTGAGCTATCACGCTGTCAGCACTGAACATGAAAACACTGCAGCAGTTTCCCTTACGAAATCCCCTTCTTTGCAACCAGAGCCTTTGGGCAGAGTGACCTTTCCTGCTGACTCAGTCGCTCCCTGTCCCCAGGGAAGGTGTGCCTCAACCTCTGCCCTCTCTCCACTCTTGGCAATACATCGCACATTACTTTTTTTTGTTTTTCTTTTTTAAAGCATAGAATTCTTTTTCTTTCTTTTTTTTCCCCTATTTTGTTGCTGTTGCTCTTTTCTGCAGGCACAGGGCTAAGCCTTGTACCACTGTTGTGCTTCAGGGCACTGGGACTGCAGCTGAAGAGCAAGGGTGGCGTGTTCATCCGCACCTCAACCGGCCTTCCTCACCCAGTGCATCTCTTCAGACCACTACTGTGGTCACAAACCGAGCCAGAGACATGCCCTGCCGTGGCGTGAAGCAGGAGGAGAGCTCAAGGCTGGCACACAGTTGCAGGGGGATGCAAGTGTTTGGGTTGGGTGAGCACCAGCAGAGGTGGCCCTGCAGTGGCACCACAGCTCACACACCATATCCCTCAGTGCCACATCTACCTTCTTCTTGAAAACCTCTGGGCACAGAGACTCCTGCACCTCACTAAGCAGCCTGTGCCAGTGCCTCACCACGCTGAGAATGAACTTTTCATGATATCCAACCTCAACAGCCAAGAAGAGGACATGTAGAAGCTGCGGGCTGCCTACCTTACGCAGGGAGAACCAGTGTGATCCAATAGTCCTTACCCTTCACCCAGGGTCACAGTCACAGAAACCTTTCTGTAATCATGGTCAGCAGGACCTGGCCCTCTGCTTTACCCTGCCATGGGCTTTTCACTGCCTCTAAGTATGAAACTGCAAAGCTGATGGAGGAGATACACTCCTATCTGCTTCTGTTCATAAGGCAAGGAGTCTCTCTGCAGCAAATACACGCTTTAGGGAATACTGTTTGCACACATTTCAGATTATTCCTCATTGTGATGCCCTCTTCCTGAATTTGCTATGTTCATCTATTATTTTTCCTGACTCACTTCCATTTACTCCACAGCATTCACCACTGCCCTCTTTACCTTCTGAACTAATTATCAATTTTTCACTCATTACCTTGGATGGGCACAGAGGGCTGCTCCCCATCTCTGACCGGCTTTGAACATAGAATCACCGAGGTTGGAAAAGACCCCCAAGGTCATCCAGTCCAACAATCCACATATCACCAATATTTCCCCACTAAACCACATCCCTTACAACATCTGAACATTCACTGATCACCTCCAGAGACGGTGATTCCAGCACCCCTCTGGGCAGCCCATTCCAGCACCTCACCACTCTTTCAGAGAAGAATTTTCTCCTAACATCCAACCTGAATCTCCCCTGGCACAACTTCAGACCATGCCAAGCTTAATCTCTCTGAGTATCAAATAAGTGGCAAAAACCATCCGGAAGGTATTAGTGGCTTTGAAGTGATTGGTTTCTCCTTCACATGGAGGCAACTTCTAGCCTGCATGTCCCTCGCTACCTTATACACTAGCAAGTCTTTGTAGTCTCTGCCCAAAACACACAAGTATGAATGAGGTTTTTAGATGATGAAACATCTGGTGCTTTTCTCTTGACTCCTTTGCTTGAGGATAACTCTTCATTTCTAAGCCTGACAAGGGCACACTCTACGGTGATGGTTTTGCCTGAGTTGTTTTGGCCCATGAGAAGCGTAAGACTTCAAAGGAACAAGACTAACTCAGCTGACCTCAGCGTGTGCCAACCTCTGCACACCAGATCACCAGATAATTCGTCCTCAGGGAACATGAGCAACCCTCATCCAAAGTCAAAAATCTCTTCTGTCTAAAAGACATAAGAGCTTCAATGCCTTTGTTTTAGAAGAACAAAACAGAAATAATCTTCTTGTTTCTACATTCCTGCAGTATCTCAGTCCCTCCTGAGTTTCAGAGGCTTTTGAGGCCATCATGCTCACCACTGATGGATTATCAATTCCCGCAGCCTCAGGAGGGATCAGAAGGCTTCATGGGCAAGTTCTGCTTACCAGCCACAGTCAGGGACCACTGGCCCTGAATCAGAGCAGGCTTAGTGCCATGTGTGGTCATTCATGACTACTTACAGCCAGTCCAATCCACACTGCAGAGGCTTCTCCACATTTAGGAATAAAAACTGAAACTGAGGCACCAAAGGAAGCCAGGAACCCCAGCAATATGAATTCCAGTCCTATCTACTCTTCAACCCCACAGTATGCATTTACTACCTATTTCAGTTAGATGCAGAGGAGGATCTGCAGCCCCTTCCCCTGCTATAGCTACCCAGTAGGGCAGGGTGTATTTGCATGTATTTATACAACTCAAAGAACAAAGATTTTCTGCTCTTACTCATCCAACAGCCATAAACAAATTTACCTAAATTACTGAAGTTCAAGCAGCAGCTATTATGTATACAGAAATCACATGGAACACACGCTCCACATGAGCAAGGAAATTCACAACTAAGGCCAAGATTTCAAGCAGAAAATTATCCCTTGCGGGCCAGAAAATTGCAGGGGACCCATCTCTGGACATGCTGCTGCATTACATAAGGCAGGATAAAATATTTCCATTTCCAGAGCACCTGCCAGCTCAAGCAGGTTCCTGTGCCTGCCAAAGACGAGCCCGGCTCACGTCCCTCCAAGAAGCAGAAGCCTGAATCTCCTCCTGCGCCCTTGCCCACCTTCCTTGCTCCCTCTCTCCACAAGGCTGAACTTTCTTTCTATCCAAACAGAAAGTATTAAGAGAGATTTCATTCCCATTAAAGCTGAGATTAGCTGTATCACAACCCTGCTCTGCGCTGGTGGCAGCAAAGCCACTTCCAGGTGGGATCCACACACTCATTTAGGTGGACTCTTCAGAAAGATTAGTCCCTCATATGCAGGGAGACGGTTCAGAGTGCAGAAATTCCATAGCCTGGTGATCTCCCAGTCAAAACACAGGTGTATGTACTCCATGCACAAGTTAGCTACTACATCCAGCATCCAAGGCATGTTAGGCTTGCCGTGTACTTGCCACCATTGACAAATTCGGACTCTGTAAGTCCATCTGATGCTCCAGGAGGCATTAAGCTGCCACACACATCACAGCAATGTGCAGGGCTGCCCTGCACACTGCAGCCCCACCAGCACTGCATAAAAGGTTTCCAACTGGAAAAAGTAGTGTATTGTGAAAACCTCAACCCTACCCAAGATTTTTATTTGGAGAGATTTCTGTTCCTCATGCCTTTGTTCAGGGTATTTCTTCTTATAGAAACCAAGTGAAATAAGGGCAGGTACAAACTCTTGTGTCTTACAGAGATATTTCTGTAATTAATAAAAATGCTAAAGCTGAGGGGTTTTGCATCAGTGACTGCACAAAGCACACAGCTCTCCCCCTTTCCTCTACTGCCATGAGGGAAAACTTGCAGCTCACCGAGCTATTTCAATTAGGTCACACATTCTTTGGCCTCAAGAAGTATATGTAACACCCCAACCAGTGACTCGTGCCTGACCAGGTAAATCCAGTACCAATATCATTTCATAGAAGAGCCTGGAGCAGGAGCTCTGCTTCACTGGGCAGTTGCTTAGGAAAGCAAGATGCTCAGAGGCGATGCCTATGCTTGCAACACCAGAAGGCCCAGCTTTGGCACAGCCTACAGGCAGATACCAGCTTTACCCACTTCCACAGACAACAAACTGTAGACTATCCTCTCCATCTGCCCTTTCCTCTTAATGCTGTAGGTTGCAAGTCTCACATTTAGGAGCAATTTTTGGATTTTCATGCACTCTTGTTGTTCTGTAACGACAAAAAAGTCTTTGTGTAGATGACATCCAGTGCAGTGCCTTCTATTTGAGATTGCCCTGACCCAAGCACAACACCTTCTACTTGGCCTTGCTGAACCTCATTAGGTTCACGAGTGCATTTCTCAAGCCTATGGAGGTCCCTGCAGATGGCATCCCTTCTGTCATATCAACTGCACTGCTCACCTAGGCATCATCAGCAAACTTCTGGGAGCATTCAATCCCAGCACCTATGTCACTAATAAAAATGTTTAAGAGTATTAGACCCAATATGGACCCATGGAGTACCAGATTCCAATATGGAGTGGTGGGGACCACCATTCGTCCCTGGCCTCCACTTGGACATAGAGCCATTGATAACAACCCTCTGGCATTGACAACAACCATCCAAACAAGTCCTTATCCACTGAACACTCCACCCTTCAAATCCATCTCTCTCCAATTTGGAGACAAGGATGTGGTGCCCATCATCTCAAGGCCTTGCAGAAGTTCAGGTAGATGACATCAATTCCCTCCGTCCACCAATGCCATCACTCAATCATAGAAGGCCACCAGATTGCTCAGGCACAATCTGCCCTTGGTGAAGCCATGCTGGCTGTCTCAGATGCCCTGCTCATCCCTCGCATGCCTTATCTTCTGGGGTGCTTTGCTGGCACCAGCATCAAAAGCAGGATTAACGTACCTCACTAAGCAATTTCTGTTCAATCGTTGAAGGATGGGCAGTGTTTGTGTTTGACACATCACTGAGGGCCTCAGTCTCACCAAAGGGTCTTCAGGAAAGATCAGACAAAACTTTCCTGTGGTCCAGATTCCCCACTTAAATTTCTCTTCTTCTGGAAAGTTAATTTCTCATTTAATTTTTTTCTATCACCTTCACTTGGAAGCACTTTTAATGCCCTTTGGCACTGGGAATAGCCACAGAAATGCAAGATCCCACACACAAATAAGTTATTTTCCATCAAATATAATTGAGGACCGAGCTGTTAATCAGTGATGATGCTCCAGGTTGTAGATGCCCCATCCCTGGAGGCATTCAAGGCCAGGCTGGCTGTGGCTCTGGGCAGCCTGGTCTGGTGGTTGGCAACCTTACACCTAGCAGGGGGCTGGAACTGGATGAGCACTGTGCTCCTTTTCAACCCAGGGCATTCTGTGATTTTATGATTCTATGAACTAATGTAATTTCTGCATTACTTAGGAAAAATCACACACGTACCACTTGAAAAATTAAATTAAGAAAAAAAAAAATTCTTTAGGACTGAAAAAAATGCTGATGTGCAAATCAGTCACTCCAAAGACCAAGTTGCAAACTGCACCACAACACATTTTTGCATGGAAGAGGTTAAAGCATCAGCCAGCAAAGCAGACAGGCTGACTTCCAAAGTGGAAAAATTGCACTGCCAAAAATCCAGCCAAAAATGCTGTTTTATCCACTCAAAAACAGCAGCCTTTTCCCAAATGCAGGAAAAAAAAGAAAAAAGAGAAAAGAAAAAAAAAGAACCACAGCCAAGAATTCACTGGATTGTGCTTTGCATGGAAAAGCCAGGAAAGCTCTGTGTGTTCAGCTTTCTGCAGCAGGGAACAAAGCTGTCCTTTAGAGAGCTGCATTTTGGGCAGCTGCGACTCCACCACAGGTGAAGCAAAGGGAGAAGCAGCAACAGCAGCTATGGTACCCCACATCTGCAGCTCCCACATCTGCAGCTCCCATGGGAAATAGTCTGTGGTGTGCTCATGCCAAAGGAGGAATGATTCCATTTTGATGCAGAAGAAAGGTCTGTGGGTATGCAAAGAACATCCCCAGGTGCATTCATTCATGGGGTTGGCGTGGGTTTGAATGGTGTCGCAGTCATTTGTGGATATATCTTGGCACTGGGTGACAGCTCTGATAAAACATGTGCTGGATTAGACTGTTTGACACCAGCATTTTTGATAAGAGAAAAGCTACCGTAAGGAAAGCTTTGGATATTTACCAGAACATCATGACTGAAATGAGGTTACACACGCAAAAGCAGCGTGTTTATCGTTAACCAACGACATGAGTGCCACAACTGTACTGTGAAATATGATGCTTTCCTGCTCAACCTGCTGTAGGGGACCTGCTTTCAGCAGGGGTTGGACTCTACGATCTCCAGAGGTCCCTTCCAATTCCTATGATTCTGTGGCATTAGATAGTTTGGGTTACAAAAGCACGTCCAAGAAAACTTAATTTTGAGTTTTAAAGACCATGACATATCTTATTGCTGTGTACCACTGGGTTTTGTTTGTGGTAGAGACTGTAGCATGATTATTTTTTTTAATTGCCAGTCCTTGGGCAACCTCTCCCAGCTGTCACGATCCCCCATGTTGAGGAGCAGGCTGATGGCTGTCTGGCACATGGATGTTCACTTCAGGGTGACAACAGGACCTTGATCTTTGTGGAGGATGAGCTCCACCAACCTCTATCAAGGAGATGAAACAACAATTCAGCAGCACTCTGAAGGCAAGATGTGGCATCACTAAAAAGCTTTGGTAACAAAAGCAGAAATTTGGGCTCGTGGTAGATGAATGGAAGAGTTCCAGACCCCCGTTAAGATGGCAGAGACAATGCAATAGCATCAGTTCCCAGAAGCAATTCATAACCCTCAGTCATTTCCACCCAGGAAGCATATTTTACCTGTAGAATCGCATATGTTCTTGCACACATAAACCTCTGCTTTGTAACAAAACCACGCTGCCAGCACAAGCATTTTCTCCTCAAAAATGCTCTCATTTGACAGCAAACCTTCAGCTGGGCTGATAAGGAACACACAGGCAGCTGCACTTCTGCAAAGAAAGCCTCCAGAATATTTCTAACCGCAAGAATCTGCCGGAGCAGCAGATGTTTCATGAAAACAAGTTGTTCAGAAGGGGGAAGAAAGGGGAAAAAACAGAGAGCTGGGCGTAGCTTCACGACTGGTTTAAGCCAATCTAAGCCCCGCTGCCTCTGAGGGAAGGCAGCTACTCCCAAGCTCTGCCAGCTGAGACCCAATCCAGATGGGAAGGAGTCTGCGGATGGGAGAGCAGAATGAGGTTTGACTCAGCTTGGCTGCAGGCAACTTCATGGCCCCAAATGGCAGTGGGAGCCTGGGGACAAAGGACAGGCAGCAGCTCCTGAAGGCAGGAGAAGACCTTTAGGATCACCAGGTGCAAACACCAACCTGACTTACCAAATCCCACCACTAAACCAACCCCTTAGGCCCCATCCACATGTCTCTTAAATACCACCAGTGTTGGGACTGCAGCCCATTCCAAAGCTCAACCAAAGCAATGGTTACGAATTGCTGTGTCTATTCATCGTTTCAGGTTTTGGTGCAATGCTCCAATTTTACCTGCAGAAATACAGTGGTTTTGTTTTCAGAGGAGCAGCTCATGGCTGAAATTAGGAAATAAAACAGGAGTGATGCCACAAAACCATTCCAACCCTGCAGTTGCTGGCCATGCGTGCACCTCCCAGAGTCTCATTTCCATAGAAAAGTATTTTCATCATCACTAATATCTCCATAATGGCCATTTCTCAGAATGATGGCTCCCAAACAAGGTTTCTATAGGAATGCCATAAATCTCTTCAAGACATAAGGAATGGACTTGATAATCTTGAAAGTCTTTTCCAGCCCAGATGATGATTTTATATCCATTCTCTGGCCAAATCTTAGCAAACATGTGGCCAGCTCTCAGTTCCACTTAGACTTTCAGATGGTGACAGTACTTTTCACATATCCAAACCCACTGCTAAAGCACAGTTATCCATCCATGGTGGCTGGCTGCAATTCAAGAGTCTGCATGGGTTAAAACTGACACTAAAAGAAATCCTCAGAAGTGACAAAACACCAGCTCTTGGTGTAAGCTTTCTGCTTCAGATCTCCCACCTCTGCAAAGACATTATTCAAACAGCTTTTGGGTACGCTGTCTGAATAACATCCCCAGCACCAGCATCGTTCCCAAGGGGCAGCATTCCAGAGGAAGGATCCTTCAGATTTATTATTTAGAGCTGGAGCAGCAAGTGGTGCCTTGAGGAGAAAGGCAGGCAGAAGCCCACAGCGCCAAGCTTCTCGTGTGCACCCTTAGAAGTACAGCATCCGTCACAACAGTCTGGTCCTGATAGATCACGTCTTCACCTCTGCTCACCTCTGCTTCCTTGCTCAGCTTCTCCCTGTCTCCAGCCACCCAGGTAATAAATTATTGCAGAGATCTGCTGATAGAGTTTTGCATTTGCAGAGAACAAGGTGGCACAACTGCAGCTTCTGCAGCACTAATACTCACCCTTGGATGCTGTCAGCATGTGACAGCCCTATGACAGAGCCCATAATCTCCCAAAGCACAGCACATGATTCCCTTTGCTCAATGGTTTATTTCTATCACACGTTAGAAATCACCCTTTCCTGATCCTGATCTCCTGGCAGCAACCCACTGAAGTTTTGACCTCCGTGGGGCTGATGTCAGGAAGCAGAAAAATCATTTCTTTCTGCACTTACAGTAAACGGCAGGCAGCCCTCCACAGCAGTCTGGGAAGTGCCCAGTGACAGAGCTCACACCAACACACTGCCACAGCCACAGAGATGCTGGGTGGCACATCAGCTCTGTGTGTGTGACCATTTATCTCTATTCCTTAGCAACAGAGCAGCCCCAGGGGATGTTTTTAGTGCGCTGTGTTGTTGGGTTTTTTTGATGTTGAGTCTCTACTTGGCACCCTGGGGAAATTCCTGAGCAGAAGATAGCAATTTTTGAAAGAGGATAAATGCTGGCACACAATGATCCTTATGGGTGCCTTTCCAGCTTGGGACATTCTATAATTCTATGAGTCATGGCAGTATCAATATCCCCAGCTTCCTCTGGCTTCCAAGCAAACACGCAATAAATTGCTGCCTAATCTACATGAGAAAAACAAATACCACCTGATGTTTCCCAACTCAGTCAGCAACGTGGCTTTAAGAAAAAAAAAATTAATCATAGGAAGGATAAAGAAATCACATAGCTCTGCAGTTCCATTGGTTGTCATGGCAAAGAAAATCCCCAACTCTCTGACTTATGTGTTTTGTAGGAAAGGAAACAACAAAAATGCCTTTTTTTCACGGCTAGAAGGGAATGTTTTCCTACTAACTGCTCATGAACCCATGTACTCAGCAAACCCTGCACTGCCAGCAATGCGTACATCTTATCAGAACAGAATTTCTGAGGTCGGTGCTCCTTTGGCTGAACTTCAGCGGCAGGACCCCAAGAGCTGGCTCCTTCCTGCTGCTGCTCTCCATCACCCCTTTCACCACCACGGCTTCTTCTATCTGTTTTATTTGCAGCCCTTCCCCTCCTGTAAACCTTCCTCTGCACTCTGCTCCAGCCCTTTGTCTGGGAGGAACAGCAGGACCCTTAGGGATCATGTTTGCTGTAAGCTGCTGGAAGTGATGCTCCTCCATGGGCCAGGCTCCTTCCTGCCACATTTCCCACCCCCATCTGCTGGGACTGGAGAAGTTGCACAATGCACACGTGGCTCACTGGAAAGCAGCTTAATGAAAACACAAAAACACAAGCTCCCCAAAAAGGGACTGGGTACAGAACTGCATGTCACACTCAAAGTCACTGCATATGCAAGAGCCACAGGTGAGTGAAGTGACAGCATCAGTGGGCATCACCTCAAAGCTCTGCTGTGAGGGGTGCAAATTAGCTAGAGGCAACAGGGTATGACAAAGACAACTGGTATCACAGAATCACAGATTGGGTTGAATTGGAAGAGACTTCAGAGAGCATCCAGTTCCAACCCTCTGCCACAGGCAGAGTTGCCAAACTCTAAATCAGGCACTGCATCAGGTTGTCCAGGGCCCCATCCAACCTAGCCCTGTACAACTAGATTGGATCCTTTATCTTTTGTATATGGGACAGGAGATTCCTCATCTTCCTCCTCTGCAGGGACAAGCTGTGCTCATAGGGCAGCAACTCAGTACGAACACACCAAAAGGAGGTGTGCACCCACGATGGGATTTTCACAACTTTTCATCTTAGAAACATGGAATTGCAACACAAAAGCTTCATACATTAACCACGACCCACCGCACTGAGGTTGCCAGAGCTGTTGGAATTCCAACCACAACCCACAACAGGAGGCTTGGCTCCTCTGCCCAGAAAATAAGCCAAAAGCACAGAGAACAGAGGACTCTCAGAGCAGGGTACCCCTGGAGTACTGCAGCATCCTTGCTCTGAGATGACTGCTGTCCTCCGGCTTTTTAGAGTGCAGAGCATTTCTGAATTACTCCACGAGTAGGTGGGTGCTGGGAGAGATGGCGAGGAAGAAAGCAGGGGCCTTCTCAGAATGAGTGGTGAGGCATTGGCACAGGCTGCCCAGAGAGGTGGTGGAGTCATTGTCCCTGGAGGTGTAAAAGAGATGTGGAGATGTGGCACTGAGGGACAGGGTTAGTGGGCATGGTGGGGATGGGCTGACGGTTGGACTGCATGATCTCAGTGCTCTTTCCAGCCTTAATGGTTCTGTGATTGCAAGCAAGAAGAATTCTCTGAGAGTTGCTGCACTGGAAGGGGCACCAGGCAATTTTTTCTTCCTTAAAGACAGGGCAGAACAAATGTCATTCATCCTGGCTGAGAGACTTTGCCCTGAGGCCACTGCCAGTTAGTTACATTCAAGGCTCCAGATCTTGACACACACACTGCTGAAAGAAAAGTGTGTTTTGGTTACAAAAACCCTGCATTATCAGCTTCTTAAACGCATAAAGACTTTGACATTTTTCTTTAGGATACAGCTTGTCGGAGGAAATGGCATGAGATGAACAGACTGTGCTTGTGCCTCTGTGTGGGTATGTAACATCTCCCATTTGTTCTTTCCTCGCCGTTCCCTAACTTGATATCAAATTATTTGGACTGACACCATTTGTTCTTTAACAGACGAGCAGATTACCCAATAACAACAATTGTAACTCAAAACTGAACATAAGGCATTCTCATTTAGTAAAACAGTTTTCCCTCTCAGCGTTTCACAAGGAGACCACTGAACAAAGCTCTGTGTAAGGGACTTCTGTAGAAACATCACTTTAAGACTGAAGTTTGAAAACAGACTTAGAATCACTATTTGTTCTTTTTTCCAACTTTTCAGACAGTTTGCAAAGACTTCCACACGTGCACTGCAGTGAGCCAACTGAGTGTCAGCAAGCAAATTCCACCTTTCTAAATTCCTTTGCTTTTACATCCAGCTTTCCTCCAAGGGATGAGCCCAAACACCCACTATTTTCAAGACTGGCACTTTCATCACTACCATACACTGCTGCTCCCTTTCAGCTAAAGCACCCCAGTGTTCCTGGAATAGTCATGTAATGGAACAACTGAAATTTAGCCAGCTTGAAGAACTGGATACGTGCATGAAAAAAGCAAAAGCAAACAGTAACAAAAGCTTGCAAAATTGGGTTCATGTGGACTGTGGTATTTGCTTAGCTGGAAATACCTGGAATTGTTACAGATTATGGGGAAAATAAATGTTTTAGCTGTAAAATCTAGGCTTAAAAGAAAAAAAAGAAAAAAGTGGAAGAAAGAAACTATAAGGCAATTTTGACTATTTTTTATAGAGAAAATACAAAAAAAAATCAGAAGTGTGGAAGCATTTGGTGGACCTAGGACAAGAGGGAACTGCCTTAAGTTCTTCCAAGGGAGGTTCAGATTGGATATTTGGAAAAATTTCTCATAAAGAGCAAAACTGCATTGGCACAGGCTGCCCAGGGAGTGGTGGAGTCACCGTCCCTGGAGACGTGGCACTGAGCGACGTGCTTAGTGGGCACGGTGGGGATGGGTCAACGGTTGGACTAGATGATCTTAGTGGCCTTTTCCAACCTTAATGATTCTAGGACTCTATGATAACGATGCCCTGCGGAGGCTGCTGGAGCACCATGAGTCTGGGACAGCAAAACCAGGGCAGGAGAAACGCAGCCAGGAAGGGACAGTGGCAAGGATGAGTCGGCAAAAGCCGTCCTGAGCCTTGATCCACACATCATACATCTGCAGGGACAAAAGCAAGAGCCTTTGGGTCACCTCCGTGGAAAGTCAGAAAATGCACCATTGCTAAAATTACAAAGCAGATGTGTATTTTTGTGAAACTGTATCTCGTATTTGGGAATCTGAATTCCCAAAACTGAGCACAAAGGTTTGGAGTGCAAATCTTGGTGCCAACCATAACAAGAGTCACCTACAGGCGAGCCATGCATCAGTAATAAAATGCTTTTAACTTACCGACAGGCTTTTGGTTTGCTGTCAAAAGCACAAAACAACCCCAAGCAATCACGAAAATTCAGGCATTAAGCATCAAGTATCCCATTTGTGGTGCAAAACAAGGAGACAGGTTTAAGCACCATTTTGGCAGAGAAACATAAGTTGGCTTATGGAAAAACAAGTGCTCCACATCAGAAAGAGTAAAACAAAAGGCTTTTTGTAGCCTTTGGAGTGAAGAACTTCATTTCCAGCAAAGAAATCCAAGATCTCACTGCGTGCTCACTAATCTGCTGCATTGGTTGCTGCTGCTCCGCAGTGGCCCCAGGCGCAGCGCAGGGCAGAAGCCGGCAGCCCTGGGAGCTCACTGAAATCGCTCCAAGTTTCTTCTCTTGGCAACCTACAGCCTCTCTTCTCCCTCCACCAAACTGGGTTAGCGCTGAGGGAGGCTTCCCGGGTACACTTGCTGAAGTTGCAGATGATGAAGGTCACACAAAGCACAGTTTGTTGGTGTATTTCTTGAGAAGTCAGTGCAGACGCTGCCTGCTCTCTGGAGCAGGTCTGTGTCACCTTGGGTTTGCCCAAAGTCAGCAAAGCAGAGCTCAAGCATGGTTACAAACATCATCCCCATCACCCTTAGGACAGATCTACATCTTCACTGTGATGAGCATGCAGGAAGCCAAACTCAACATTATAACACAGCACTGAGGTTAAATTATTCATTCATCATGTTTTTACAACAACCAGCGAGTCAAAAACATCAAAGTAACGTGAATGCCAGCATGGTTATTTAAGAAAACAAGAGCAGTGTTACAGCTATTACAGTGTGGCTTCACTGCCTGTCCCATTCCTCAGGCTGTCTGTGCTTTCAGTGCTTGCTGCTGGGTTGTATCACAGAATGCACAATGCAAGCCTCATTCACACCAGCCTCTACAGAAGGCCATACAGACCCCAACATCATAAAAAGGAGTTCTGCCTTAGAAGAATATACTGGTGTTCTGTTATTGCTATTATGTTGGAAGAACCCTCTAGAAGGCCCAAATTACAACTCAGAACATCCCAAGTTGGAAGGGACTTTTAAGGCTCATCAAGTCCAAATCAAAAGCTTCACTCAGCATTTAATTTTTGCAAGGAGTGTACATTTCCATCCTGCAGATGTGCCCACAGGTACATCCTTCAGATCTGACAGAACAAACAGGTTGTGCACAAACACTGCGTATGTTTTTCCCCTTTCTTCATAATTAAGAGTAACTTCTAATCTGTATGGTGATAACACTCAGCAATCCAAGCCAGGCTGATGGCCTCACCATCCTCTCTACTACAAAAAATCTCTTTGTGAGCTTTATTTCCCACCTCACAGCTCTCAGTACACATGGGCAAGATGGGAAAAGTAACAGATGAAGTTATTTGCCCATGGTCGGACATTTGTCATTCCCTTCTCTGGACACCACTGGAAAGCCTTTCAGTCCTAATGTAATTTTCTGCAAGCAGTAGATAAAAAAGATACTACTTACCATGGGCTCATTAAGGTTGGAAAAGACCACTAAGGTGGTCTACTCCAACCATCAACCCATCAGTACCATGCTCACTAAACCATGCCACTCAGTACTTCTACTACACACGTTAGACTTCTGGATAGCTAAAGCAGCTCTGAAGCTCCAAAAGCTGACCGTACCTCTCTACAACTTTTCCAGCTTAAAATGGTCAATATCCACCTCTTCTTAAAGCTCTCAGCTCCAACTGCTCCACAGGGCTGTTCTACCCTCTCCATCCAAGGGCTCACCATCTGGCAGCTTTGCAGCTCAGGTTGGCTTAAGCTCTGTTGGCAAGAGAGCTCTTCCATGCCAAGTACATCAGGGAATTCTTTTAAAATAAAGAAATTAATAAATAAGGGATTGATCCCATTCAGCATCTCTGGACACCTCAGTTACTGTGACTGACCTTCTCTAGCATTCACAGGTCTCATTCACTGGCATCCATTCAACAACAACATCGTTGAATGATAAACATTTGCAACTTCAACGCTTCCCTTTGCTCTGCCTCCCACTGGTTCCCTTATTATTACTTTTCACATTAATTTCACAGCCCTGAGTACATAAATCCCAGCGCTATCCCCAGTACACAAGTGGATGTGCATGGGCAGACCTCTGCAACAAGCTGTCCTCCCTCCAACTCATCTCTGACTGTTGTTCAAAATGAGCTCATTCTCTGAATTTGTGGCCATGACCTGTTATCACCCACCAGAAAACACTGAGCTTTGCCCAGTGGAAGCTGTTTTGTGTTTGCACAGTTCTTCAGCAAGCAGTGATGAAACACAGGGTGTAACGCACACAAGTCCTGCCTAGAGAACCACCCCATATTTAAAGCAGCAAGGCTCCCTTCTTGAGGCCTAGGTGGAAATGTCAGGTCACTACTCTCACGTCATTTATTCTGCTCTGGGTCTGATGCACAAAGGACCCAGAACCTCCTCTGCTCCAGCAGGCTGAGATGCTGAGCCACATAATTTAAATTCACCATCAAATTCCTTGGCAACGTCAGCCACGTAGGGAGTTATGAGGGATGTGAACAAATGATGTAAGATGCATTTTTTATATTTACAGGGATTTTTGTGACAGGGCAGAGGGAGTTCTTCCCACACAAAAGCAGGAAAATGACGGGGAGTGCTGTGACACTTCCAGCTATGGTCAAAACAGCCACTATATGAGCTCGTCCTTTGAAGGAGGACAAATGACCCCAGTCACACTCTGAGGCATGCTGCACTGGAACCATTTCAGGGTTAGAATCAAATAATAGATGCTCCTTTCTGAAACCAGACATTTGAGGATAAAATGCCTTAGACAAAGCCCTCAAAGCCAAACTAACTTCACAAAATAACGGTACATCAGCACTTCAGTACATTTACTGAGAATAACCCAAATTCCCAGTAACATGCATGTCTTACACATGAGAAATTCAACTAGTTTCACAGTACAATATTTTCCATTGTGCTCCTATGTGTCACATCACATATTAAGGCCCAATTAATACATCCTCACTTTCAAGAGGATGTACAAATTACAAGCCCTTCCTTCCTAGGAGGAGATGGATGCTGCTTACAGGAAGGCATATTCCATAATAATTCCCTCCCTAAATCTTATCACTTGGCTTGGTCCACATGAAATACCAGAAGAAAAAGGCCTTTAGCAATGCTATTGCCATTAGCAATGCCAGAAGTACAAGCCATCAAAGTTAATTAATTGCATGCTGGACATGTTATCTTCTTCTGCACAGCACTGCTTGAATCCCCATCATACCTTCCCAGACAAAGCTCCATTAACATGCAAATGAAAAGTTCACACTCCTCCTTCATTTTGCACACAAACAGCGGGTCTTACTTGAGATGACACAAAGTCATAAGCATAAGCAATGAAAGGATCAAAACGAGATAGGGTGGTTATAGGTGTCACAGTAATGCTTGCAAACCAGCGTCTCCTCTAATTACCAGAGCACTTCTTGGGGCGATCAATTACAACAATATGGGTGAATGAGATCCTACAGCTGAAAAATGTACTAGACTAAACATGAATGCAGCCACTGACTGTCATCAATACATATATTTAATGAGGGGTGGGGTTTAGCAAAATATAGAACACAGAGAGTTATAAGCACCTAGAAAGACCAGAATCCATGACTCAGAGGCTTTAAGAGTCCCAGCAACACATTATACCCCAACTATAAAATCACTCAGCAGGCTATAATTATTCTTGGTGCTTTGTTTTTATTGTAAAATTCATTGTATGCATATATAACTGGGAGGCACAGGCAGGAAGCCAAGTCTCAAACTGTGCTTTATCGACTAACGATGTCTCCATTAGCCACGGGATGATGGTGCTCCAAACAGAAAAACTGGTTTGCCCGGACCAAGCCTGAAGATGGCACAATGCAAGCAGTCCTCCACACCATGTAAGCGTTGGTTGAACACTGCCATCAAGAATCTGAACTGAACAAGCTCTCCTTTCCTTGAAATGTTATGTACATCTTATTTCTATTTTGAAATGGAAAGCAGTCTTTTGCAATCACGTAAACAGGCGCCAGAATGTTCCAAAGGAAAACTGTTTCAGCAAAAATTACAAGAAGAATCTGATTTCTACAAGTCTTGCAATCAACAGGCAAGCAAGAATGAGGCCAAATTAGTGGCTGCACTGTAATGAAGGTGGACAGGCTCCTGCCATTCCTGTTTAGCTGCAGCTGCCTGGTTGCTTTGGACATTCATTGCTCTCCAACAAAAGCACACACAGCAGCAACACATCTCTTCCCTGTGTCATAGCTTCCAGGTGTAGGTACAAATTTATGTTACCCACTTTCCGATCCTCTCTAGGTTGGTTTTTAGTAATTCTGAGCTCTTGAAGCTTCAGCATTTGGCCAAGTGCTCAAAACCTCTCTGAAATGTGTTCTCACATGGGATGTTCAAAAGCTGATGAACTTCTCATTAGTAAATGATTTCACAGAACCATGGAATGGCCCAAGTTGGAAGGGACCTCAAGGATCATGAATCTCCAACCCCTCTGCCACAGACAGGGTCACCAACCTCCACATTTAATACCAGACCAGGCTGCCCAGGGCCCCATCCAACCTGGCCTTGAACACCTCCAGGGACGGGGCATCCACAGCCTCTCTGTGCAGCTGTTCCAGCACCTCAACACTCTCTGAGTAAAGAACTTCCCCACTATCCAACATAAATCTTCCCTCCTCCAACTTAAAACCATTTCCCATTTGATAAAATCATTTTCCATTTGATAGCTTGAACCTTGTATCAAGGCTTTAAGAGCAGTAGCATGTGATTCTGCTCTGGCAGGTTACATTGCACCTCCAGTGGCAGTGTTTCTTCTTAACTACCTTTGAAGAGCTGACTAAAATGTCTCATAAAAGATCCAGATTCCCTATTTAATATGTGAATGAGATAAGCATCTCAGAGCACTTCTGAAAGTACCATCTCTCTCCGGTGACAGCATTTGGGACCTACAACATTCAACTTCAGAGAACCCAACCCAGGTGTCCGTGATTCAGAGAAGACAACGCTCCATCATTCAGAGAACAAACCCAATCGAACATAATGAATCCTCAGGCAACATCTTTGCAAAGTGATTTATGCTACCAAAGAGGATTTAGAGTTAATGGGATTTCGGTTGGAGTGTAGATTCTCTGGGCTGTACTTTCAGCAATTTTGGATGTGTGGAGCAAACTCCAAGAGACTGTGCCCTCTGCCTCTGTCAGAGGACAAGAGACGTGCTGTCACTCAGGCTGAGAAATCACTGACATCACAATTTTGTACCACAGTTTTGGAACGACGATCTTCGGAAGTGCACATGCTCTGCAGGAAGGAAAACCCCGAGAGCAAACTGTGCTCTTTCTGCTTCAGTGGGATTGAACCCACGCCGCAGTGCAATGGGACCGCAAGAAGTATGTTGCATTTTGCATGACAGCCACACGAGCTCTAGGAATCCCAGATCACCTCAAAGCCAAGCCACAGCTCTGGCAGTGATAGCTTGACTCCTTACTCACCTACCTGTGCTGCCCTCACCACACACACCATTATTTCTCTCTCCCTCTCCCCTCACACACTGCTGCCAAACGCATTACAAAACCCATCATGCAGCACCAAGAGCTCGCATGACAGTTCATAAAATTCTTTGGAGTTCTTCCAAAGGAAAAGCCCTGCATAAACAGGAGTTATTATTGTCATCTACAGACTAAGCCCAGTTCAGAATTTGCTAGTGCTCTGTATGGAGACTGAAGATGCCCTAAGTATTGATCAATGTGAAGCAGAGGCTGAGCTATAAGCTTCGTTAACATTGCCCATAACACTTTTCATCGGCAGCATACAACAAATCACTGATGAATATTCAAGGCAACCCTCTGAGGTTATCTCTATCTTGCAGATAGAGGCAACCAGGAGACTGAAAGTTTGGGAGTGCCTTGCCTTTAATCATGAAGCAGTTAGATGCAGAGCTCAATTGTTTTGCCTGCAAAGCTCTCGCAGAGAAAACTGCAAATTATACACACACCGCTTTGCGGTGAAACTAAAGATTCATTCTATAGATCACTAATTTCATTTTGGAGGAAGTTTCTCACACAGAGGGTGGTGAGGCACTGGAACAGGTTGCCCAAGGAGGCTGTGGATGCCCCATCCCTGCAGGCATTCAAGGCCAGGCTGGATGTGGCTCTGGGCAGCCTGGTCTGGTGGCTGGTGACCCTGCACATAGCAGGGGGTTGGAACTGGATGAGCATTGTGGTCCTTTTCAACCCAGGCATTCTATGATTCTATGATTACCCCTCACACACAGGTACAGCACTGCTTACTTTTACTGCCATAGCACTAACAAGCTGCAGCTATTTCAGATTCTGACAGTGCAGAGTAGGGAGTGACAGAAAAAAGTCTTATCCCATTGTTAGGTCTGGAGAAGAGGAGGCTCAGGGAAACCTTATTGCACTCTACAGTGCCACGAAAGAAGATTACAGTGAGGAGGGGGTCGGCTCTCCTGCCAGGTAACACTGATAGGATGAGAGGGAACGGCCTTGAGTCACACCTGTTGGTTCAGGAGCAACCCTCCAACTATCAGATACAGACATAACTAAATGCATTTACTATGCACCACCCAACACTGAACAGCAGGTATTTTTACAGCATTCCAGCATCTCCAAGAACTGATGTCACCAAGCAAAATTAGGAGCACCGTGAAAGATGCGCTAAGGCAATGGAAATCTCTTTTCATGCAGTTCCACACACTTTGCAGCAAGGAGTTTGACATTGAAGTGGGATGTCCTGGGTACTAATGGCCCTTCTGCAGACTGATGCAGCAAGCTCACTGCCGTGCTGACTGACAGCTGAAGTAAACAAACATTAATTCACGCCAGGTTTTTCCTCCCTGCGGCGACAGCTTTAGTAAAACGGCACAATTTAATGAGACACTTTATTTAATATTTATTTCACAATCAGCCTCCTTTACTCGAACTCGATTAGCCCCAGCCCGCAGTGAATGCATTCCTTGGTTATTTAGTTGTGTACATCAACGCTCAATTTATTCTGAATTTCTTCACTTTCACAAGAGCAAGTGCTGGGTGCTGCACCTGGGATGCAACAGCCCTGGCTGTAAGCACAGACTGGGGGACGAGAGGCTTGGAGATCCTTGTGGGTCCCCTCCAATTTGGGATATCCTATGGTTCTGTGAATTTCTCTATAGAAGAGACTTTTTAAAATTAAATACCAGGTAAGCACCTGCATGGCTGCAAAGTGAATTGGTTTGGAGGCGCTGTCGCAAGAAAGCTAACTTAGCAAAAATATCCAAAAAATAGGAAAAAGACAAAAAAAAGATTGTCTTTAAACAAGTAGTTTCCTAATCCAGCTGCACAACAGGTTAGAGATAACACTGATATAAATGGGACGGCCACTGACAACAGACTGAAGGCTTACGGCGTGTAAGACCAAGTTACTGGTGGTGGAAGCACAGCAGTGCAGCAACTCCATGAGGAGCTCTAAGAATTCCCCATATGGACAAGGCAGGGCTGGTCTCCACCACAGGACTGACTACTGGCACAGGCAAGAGCAAATGCAATGCAAGATGGCTTTTCTAGGGGACTGAGACAGCAGAACTGCTTAAAATATACTTGATACATGTATAAATAATATACTTAAATACAACAATATACATATACAATAATATAAATACATATATAAACAACAACAACAAAAAAGATTTCCTAATTAAGAAAACTCTAATTCACAAAATTAGCTTCCAAGATCCGCAAGCACAATGGGAATATTGAGAATTACCTAAGGATCACAGTCGGGATATATCTAACTTGGCTTTCCAGTTTTGCTGGGGGGTAGATGAGGTTGGATCCTGCACCAAATATACACCATATTCATAGGGGAGATGGTCAGCACTTGGCAGCACTCAAGAGCACAAGAAGAAACCTCATTCCTACAGACACCACAAAGCAGCTTCCAACCAAACCACACACACTCATGCTTCTCTCTTATAAATAAGTCAATCACAAGCTCACTAGCCTGAAGAGCTCATAGTCTGCAGCTCCTATGTGGCTGCTGAGACTAGAGAGTTAACAGAAACCTGACATTATATGGAGGGTTTTTGATGTGCACGCACACACAGATCCATCTATTTGAGCAAAATGCTACTACCGTATTTTTGAAATGTGAATACTGCTGGCTGGAAGAAAATGGGCACGGTTCCCTTTTTTAGAAGGAACAAATTGTTCTGAACAAGGACAAATGCAATAGAGAAATCAGGCACCAACTTCACTTCTGATGTTTCAGGCTTCTGGTATATGCAACTCAGCTAGAACCTCCGCAGGACTTTTTTCATACCCAGCACTGTTCGAGAACTGCCCCATAACCACATAATGGTCCCTAGAGTAAACATTTACAGCTGGATGTCTGTATTATCAGATGCACATGTAAGAAGTTAGAGGGCAATGCAGAACTCCACTGGCTACAGAACGGGGAGACTCTGAAGGCAGGTACCACCTGCAGGAGCTGGGGATGGTATGGATACTGACTTCACCAGAGCAGGTTTTGGTTAGAGAGTATAGAAATTGCTGCTAAGTGTTAAAATTGCCCCCTGTAGTGGAATCCCTTTTCTGCCACGGAACCAGAGGGATTGCAGAGAGGAGGTGCAGAGCTCAAAGCCTTTACCACACAGGTTGAACTTCCAGCCTACGAACCTGCAGCCACCCATCTTTATCATGTCCCAGTCCATGAATCCAAGCAGAGTTCCCCAGGGTCCTCAGGAGCCCAGAGCCCACCCCTGTGCCCTGTGAGAGCTACAGATCACCCCCATCTTCATTGGGGTTTTAACTGAATTCGTTACTGTAGGTTTATCAGAGTGAATACCTTTTCCCCAGAGGATGTGACACACCACAGACTGCAGGGGAGATGATAGAATGAAAAGGCTGTTATTTCTCTTCACCTCTTTCTCAAAAATGAACCAATATTCTCATGGTAACTTCAGAATAACACAGAGTGGCTGCCAGAGTCTTACATTTTATTCATCTCAGAACGGAGTAATGCCATTTCTCTAGAAGACCTCGTGGGAATACCAATAAATTGTGAAAGCTTTTCTGACTCTGTAGATATTTTTACTTTCCAGATATTTTAATTAATAAGTAGAGAGCATGAACCAAACAGGACTACTTTCAGAGGCTCTTCCTCACTGTTGATCAGGTTCAGACATATTATAATATATCCCAAACCTCCAGCGTTAGGAAAATACGGCAGCAAAGAGCTCTGTTCACAGCACAGAGACCTCCTACTGGATTTTTTGAGGTCGTTAACAGCAAGTCAGGCTGTCCAAGAAAGAAGTTGTATATGTATAAGTTTGCCTTAGTGTGTTTTTTAAGAAAATCAGTTATTTGAAATAAATATTGCCAGTGCTGCACTCACAACAGTCACGAACATACCATGTATCAGGCCCTGGAAGCACAGAATCACAGAATCACAGAACTGTAGGGGTTGGAAGGGACCTCCTGAGATCATCGAGTCCAACCCCCCTGCCAAAGCAGGTTCCCTACAGCAGGTAGCACAGGTAGGCATCCAGGCAGGTCTTGAACATCTCCAGAGAAGGAGACTCCACCACCTCCCTGGGCAGCCTGTTCCAGTGCTCCGTCACCTCACTGTAAAGAAGTTCTTGCGCATGTTTGTGCGGAACTTCCTATGCTCCAGTTTCTGGCCATTTCCCCTTGTCCTGTCTCCACTCACCACTGAAAACAGTCTGGCCTCGCCATTCTGCCCCCCACACCTTAGATATTTATAGACCTGGATCAGGTCCCCTCTCAGTCTCCTTTTCTCAAGGCTGAACAGACCCAGTTCACTCAGCCTTTCCTCATAGGAGAGATGCTCCAGGCCCTTCACCATCTTCGTGGCCCTCCGCTGGACTCTTTCCAAGAGATCCCTGTCTTTTTTGTACTGGGGAGCCCAGAACTGGACACAGAAGATGGTCCTACAGAGAACCTCTCACTAATTAGAAATGAAGCTGGCTGCCTTTAGAAACTTATTAGATAAAAAGCTTTGACTGATCTATTTTCCATTACTCTGAGCTCAGGCAATGAAATTTAAATCACAGAGAAGTGCTAATGAGTATTTTTCAAGTCAGCTTTTTATTACTGAAAGCATGCTTCGCCATACAGCAAAACCAAAATCTGGGCAGCTGGAAACATGACTTCTCCAAGTCCAGCAATCCCTTTCACTTGGTATTTGATCACCTGGAAATCTGCACATTGACACTCACTTCCAAAATGAAGGCATTGATCAAAGTCCTGAACATGGATCTCAGCTTTTCCCACATTTCTCATCACTTCAGTACCTACGGATGAATGGGTGTTTGAAGCAGAAGGGTAAGGTGCTGCACTTGGGCTGGGGCAATGCCAGCCATACAGACTGAGCAAAGAACCCCTTCAGGGCTGCCCTGCACAGAAGGACTTGGGGGTCCTGGTGGACAAGAAGCTGGACATGAGCAGCAGTGTGTGCTTGCAGCCCAGAAGGCCAGCTGTGTTCTGGGCTGCATTAAAAAAGGGGTGGCCAGCAGGGACAGGGAGGTAATTGTGCCCCTCTGCTTGGCTCTTGTGAGGCCCCATCTGCAGCACTGCATCCAGGGCTGGGGCCCCCAGTACAGGAAGGACGTGGAGCTCTTGGAGCGGGTCCAGAGGAGGGCACTGAGATGAACAGAGGGCTGGAGCACCTCTCCTATCAGGAAAGGGTGAGGGAACTGGGCTTGTTTAGTTTAGAGAAGAGAAGGCTCCAGGGAGATCTCGTTGTGGCCTTCCAATACTTGAAGGGAGTGTAAAACCATTCCTACCAGGAGTGGTAATGACTGTTTACGAGGGTGGATAGCGACAGGACAAGGGGGAAACGGTTTTAAACTGAGACAGGGGAGGTTTAGGTTAGATTAGGAGGAAGTTTTTCTCACAGAGGATGGTGACACACTGGAACAGGTTGCCCAAGGAGGCTGTGGATGCCCCATCCCTGGAGGCATTCAAGGCCAGGCTGGATGTGGCTCTGGGCAGCCTGGTCTGGTGGTTGGTGACCCTGCACACAGCAGGGTATTGGAACTGGATGAGCATTGTGGTCCTTTTCAACACAGGCCATTCTATGATTCTGTGACTGCTACAAAGACCAGAGGGCTTGACAAGTCCCTATGCCTTCAGATTCACCCAGCACAGGGCAGAACATGGACTTCCACATCAGACACGTCATTCTTTTAGTCCAACATCTTTAGCAGCCCCTTCCCTATGGATGCACACACAATCAAACAGCACAATTTAGTACCCTGTGACTTCTTGGCAGATGAGGAGCAGCCCAGTGCAGACATGGGTTGAGCTGTTGGGACCCTGCATCATGTTTCCTTCCTGCATCCAGCAGCAGGACCAGGTCACCCAGGCATCATCTGACTTCTGCACACTTTGGCACCTGTAACATCCTTTTATTTCCTAATTTAAACTCATTCTGCAGGATACAGCCTTTTCATAGAAACATAGAATGGGTTGGAAGGGTCTTCAAGGATCGTGAAGCACCAAACCCCCATGCCACACGCAGGGCCACCAACCTCCACATTCAATACTAGACCAGGCTGCCCAGAGCCCCATCCAACCTGGCCTTGAACACCTCCAGGGACGGGGCATCCACAACGTCTTTGGGCAGCCTGTTCCAACACTCTCATAGTAAAGAACTTCCCCATGATATCCAACCTAAATCTCCCCTCTTGCAACTTCAAACCATTTCCCCTTGTCCTGCTGTTATCTAAGCCCTTCCAAAGAGTTGAAGCCACATGCAAGCTCATCTGCTTTTAATGCCAGCACAACTTTTCTGTCCTTCCTGATCTCAAAATCTAAAAGAAGACACTATTGAGATACTTAAGTGCTACAGTTAACACTTACTTCAGTAGCACCTTGAAAAAAAATAAAGGAAAAGAAAATAAACAGGATATCCTCTGATCTCGAATAGGACATGAGCACATTTTAGTGACACCCTATGTACCCTAGGAGTGTAAAATCTTACTAAAAGTTTTCTTCCTCTGTTTGTAAAAGTGCTCCCTAGTTATCCCAGGAAAGTCATAGCTAGGTTAGTTGAAAGAGGTGGCTTAAATTTTGCCTGAAGTACATTGGGGATGAGCACACCTCTGTGCACAGAGAGAAGTGGAAGAGCAGTGACTCCAGGTCAGGTAACAAACAGCAATTAGCTCTCAAGCTGTCTGCAGCCTCAATATCCCTCCAGAGCCCAACGCAACAAGCCCCCTAATCATTTTTATTTACATAAGGTGAAATCAAATAACACCACAACACAAATCTCACTAATACCTTGCCTTTGTTCTACATTCAGAGCCAATGCTTAGTAGCACAGATTATTACATAATAATCACATATTTTCAGGTGATGCAGATTCTGTTTAAGTACTGACAAGGGACATGTTCAAGTCCTGTTCTGCCCTAATTAATTCAACATATTAGCACCCGAGAAATATTTGACCCAACTCTCTCCATATAAATTCATGACCATAAGCCACCAGGACTGCATGACAAACATGACAGAACAGCTGTTACACACTGGAAGAGAGCCATTAAAAACAAAATGAGGAGTTAGTCAGCTACTGACAGAATCGATGGGAGGGAAGGAAGCTAAGTGGCTTGCTGAAAAATGAAATCACAGGAGCTGAAGAGTGAATCAAAACACTGCCCTAGGTCATGTAACACTCAGCACCAACCCAGCTTGGGCTGCAGAATACATCTCTGCCCAAACCTCTGTCTACACACACGGATGGTTTTAGCACTGGAAATCCATCTTGTCATTTTATTGTCTACTGAACCCCCAGTTCTCAAGCTCTGCAAGTATTCATGCAAGCCTCCTGATTTCAACAGCCTCAGCACTGCTGGGTATGCCCTCCCCACACGCTCCTGCCATGCTGGTCACACTACTGCCATGAATCTTTAGCTGTCCTATTGCCTGGGAGCTGATGGCAAATTGCAGGAATTAGCTTCTGCCACATTTCTCAGTCCTTGCTGAGTCCTTGCTGAGGCTTGCGCTCATACTGTTGGTCCTGCTCTAGAACAAAAAAGAAATAAATGTTTTAAGAATTAGCGAATTTATTCAATCCCCAGCTGTTATGATTTCTTGTTTGGACCAAATGATCTCCAGAGTTCCCTTCCAACCTCTACAATTCTTTGATTCTACATTTTGCGGGGCTGGGGAGAAGGGGAGCATAACAGAGGAAAGCTCCACAACCCTCACCTGCCCTGCCCATGCCCAGTGGTGAAGCTCAGCCTCTGGCACAGAGCCCTTCTCCATCACTTCCTCCTCCAGAAACTCATTTCCTCCCCAGAACTCAATTCCTGGATAGGAAATCCATAGAATTATTTGAGTTGAAGGGACCTTTAAAGGCCATTGAGTCTGACTGCCCTGCAACGAACAGGGACACCTACAGCTCGATCCGGTGCTGAGAGCCCCCTCCAGCCTGACCCTGAGTGTTTCCAGGGTTGGGATATCCACCACCTCTCTAGGCAATCTGTGCCAATGCTTCATCACCCTTACTGTAAAAAACTTTTTTCCTTATATCCAATCTAAACTTCCCTTCTCTCAGTTTGAAACCATTTGACTCCGATTACTCAAAAGGAAGGAAATCCTCAGCCCAGCTTTGTGTTTGCCCCACAGTCATTGAGCTCCTGAGCGATTTGCAGCTTTTGGTCCATTTCTGTGTCTGCTGCCGCAAAGCAAAATTTCATCTTACAGCGTAGATTTCTGCACTACTTATCACAGAATGACAGAATGCCCTGGGTTGAAAAGGACCACAATGCTCATCCAGTTCCAACCTCTGCTATGTGCAGGGTCACCAACCACCAGACCAGGCTGCCCAGAGCCACATCCAGCCTGGCCTTGAATGCCTGCAGGGATGGGGCATCCACAGCCTCCTTGGGCAGCCTGTTCCAGTGTGTCACCACCTTCTGTGTGAAGAGCTTCCTCCTAATATCTAACCTAAATCTCCCCATCTCAGTTTAAATTCTTCTTCAATTATGTCTTGAGTAGCTTGGATGCCAGCACATAATAATAACAAAGCATCGATCCCAACACATCTACATAAATACAGAAGTGCAAATAAAGATGACAGCAGCATCCAATATCAGCATCATCACAGAAGTGGCATTACTTTTAAACCACAAACCCATGGACTTGTGCTCCTTCCTGCAAGTCCCAAAGCACCATTTCCCAGAGCAGTTCCCAGGATATTGGGCTCTCAAGTGATCACTTCATTCCCAGTGCCATCCTTCCCACCTAATGAAATCACTGCTGTAAGACTTCTTTACAGGCAGGAAGGGAAACCCTGCTTTAGGTTCCCAGTTCCCTCCCCTCCAAAATAAAGAGGAAAACAGCATTCCAGGAAATAAATATGGTTTAAAAAAAAAAAATGACACAACAAAGGCGACTCCTCCATATGTAGCTGTTCATCTCCTCGGAGTTTGTACTGCAGAGGAAGGAAGGAAGGAAGGAAGAAGAGGACCCTGCCATGCTGCAGCAGCGGGGCTGGAAAGGGGAAAAGCCCATGGGGTGCCATGCTGGGGAAATTTCTTTGCATCTTGCACTGACATAGCAATGCACAAGAGAAAATCTCGCAAGGAGCAAAGAGGATGCAGCAGAATGGAGCTCTGCCAGAGCACAAAGTTGTTGAGAAGTTTAAAATAGCTGCCCTGCTCGTGTTTGTCAACAGGGAAAAGGCCGTGTCCGACAGCATGGAAGTTGGAATAAGGAACCTGAAATCACTGCACACAGCCAGGATTGGACCCCAACCTCCTACAAAGGGCTCAGAGTGGGGGGGACCCTGTGGGACCATGCACCACTGATCCCAAAGCCTCATAAAAAAATAAAATAAAATAAAATAAATATAAGGAAAAACCTTAAGAAATCCTAAAAAAAAAAATAGAGAAGAAAAAATAAATTAATAAACAAACACCCCCCTTATGTGACTTTTTGCGAGGTCGGTCCTTTTGTTTGTTTCTTTTCCAGCCCAATCTCAGTGCAGCACGAAAGGAGGGGCAATGGGAGCAAGCAGTCACATAACGGTAATGCATGACATAACACAGCGGTAATACATGACATAACGGTAATACATGACATAACACAGCGGTAATACATGACAACATAGCGGTAATACATGACAACATAGCGGTAAAACATGACAACATAGCGGTAAAACATGACAACATAGCGGTACTTCCCGCCGGTGCGATGCGGGACACGCGGGGCGCTGCTCCGTCCCCATCCCCGCCCCGCCGCTCCCCGGGACGCGCAGCGCTCCGTAGCCGAATTATTTCTGTCATTTGTTGTTTTGTTTTTTCTTTTTTTTTTTTTTTCCCCAAATTTGGCTTCACTCCCCCTAAATTTGGATTTCTGCCTTCAATTTGGCTTTTCCCCTTCAGTCTGGATTTTTTTCCTTCTTTCCCCAAACCCGCTCGGCAGCGCTTCCCCGCGTTGGGCAATGCACCGTGCGGACAAACGCACTGAAGAGGAGGAAGGAGGGGGGACAATTCAACAACCCCAAACGAAAAACCGCCCCGAATTCCCTCACGTTCTGTATTTTTTCTTTTTAAGAAGAAGAGCGCAGCACTCACCTGGTTTGGGATTTTTCCTCCCTCTCCACGGCCGTAAAACGAGGCGGGAGCCGAGCACAGCGGGGCCGGACGGCTGCGTCCACCCCCCCGGGGGTTGGCGCCGGGCAGCCCCCTCCGCGCTGCCGCCCCCCACCCCCGGGGCCGGACACAGGGCAGCCCCGTTCACCCCCAACAGGGCGCTGAACCCCGGCGTGCGGCTGCCTGCCGCTCCCGGGATGCGTTCGGCGCGAGGAAACCTCGGGATAGAAGGGGGGGGCGGGGGCGTGGCGTGCCGGTACCGCACTGGGGCAGCCCCAGACGGCGCAGGGCGCGGAGCGGGAGCGGAGCGGAGCGGGAGCGGGAGCGCAACACAGCGCAGCCCCGCACCCCCCCGCCGTGCCCGGCGCTGGCAGCGGCAGCGAGAGGCGGCACCGCGCGAGCACAATGAACGGGCGATGACATCACCCTCTCGCCCGCGGGGGCGGGGCGAGTGGAAGAGGCGCCGCGTTCCCATTGGTTGGAGAAAGGGATTCTGGGAATTGTAGTTTTTTGCGCTGGATGCCGTAGGGAGCGAAGGCGCGCAAGCACTCGGCATCCCGGCGGCCCCCGCGCCGCGCAGCCTCCAGGTCGAGACCAAAAGGAGGAGGGGGAGCGGGCGGCGGGCGCCATGTTGGTGGCGCGGGATCGCTTTAGCGCAGGAGGAGCGGCTGTGAGATGTCGGGAAAGGGGGAGCTGGGCGGCCGTCCCGAGATGGCGCGGAGGGCTGGAAGCGGAGGGGCAGGGCGCCGTTTCGGCTACCGGTTAGCGGGGTCCCGAGGCGGGAGCGGCGCCCGCTGAGGTGGGTGCGCGGCCGTGTGAGGCGGTGCGAGCCGGGACGAGCCGGGACCGCGCTGAGGCGGGACGGGAGGCTGCTGGGGACGGTGCCTGGGAGCGCGGCGCTGAGCTGCCCGCCCTTCGTGCGTGCTGTCTGCGGGGCTGAGGCGGCGCGGAGGCGGGAGAGCCCGCAGAGAGCAGCGGGTGCTGGGCCCGCAGGGGCCGCTGGGCCGTGCGTGCAGTCGGGGGTGCGCGGCTGCTGAGGGCGATCTGCGGCCAGCAGGAGGAGCTTTGCTCGCTGCTCGGCGCGCTGTGCTCCAAACGAATCTATAGATCCACATACGGAGAAAGGGCAAGGTGGGATAATCCTCAAGGACAGGTTGGATGGGGCCCTGGGCAGCCTGGTCTAGTACTAATGTGACGGGTGGTGGCCCTGCCTGTGGCTGTGGGGTTGGAACTTGATGATCCTTGGGGTCCATTCCAACCCAAGGCATTCTGTGGGGTTCGTTTCTCTCATAGAATCACAAAATGTCCAGGTTGGAAGGGATCTCAAGGATCATCAAGCTCCACCCCCCCGCCACATGCAGGGCCACCAACCTCCGCATTTCATGCTAGACCAGGCTGCCCAGGGCCCCATCCAACCTGGCCTTGAACACCTCTAGGGATGAGGCATCCTCAGCCTCTCTGGGCAGCTGTTCCAGCACCTCACCACTCTCTCTGTAAAGAACTTCCCCCTGACATCCAACCTAAATCTTCCCTCCTTCAACTTAAAACCATTTCCCCTTGTCCTGCTGTTATCAACCCTTTCAAAGAGTTGATTCCCCTCCTGTTTATAGACTCCCTTTAGGTACTGAAAAGCTGCCATGAGATCACCCACAGCCTTCTTTTCTTCAGGCTTCTCTGAGCCAGTCTGGAGTTGGCTGAGCTGACTTGTTTCCCTGCCTTCTAAGCAATGCTTGCTGCGTCACATCGGCTAATCTTTATCAGCACTCCCACTTTGTGTGCAGTCTCAGCTTCACGCCCTCTTCCTGGCTGCTGCTTTGAGGAAGTGGTGTGTAGAGTTCTGTGCACTGAGCATCGCTGCTGCCTGTGTGGTGCTCTGTGTCACAGAATGGGGGGGATGATCCATTTGTCCAAGGGGAGGTGAATTTCTGTTTCCTTTCCCTAAAGGGTGGTTATTGCTGAAATAACCCTTACTCCAAAGTGGGAGGAAGCACAGTGTGTTGCATGGTGTGTTAAATAACTTTGTTTTTTCATTACAGCTGATTCCTGTAAAATAAAGTGTTTTATTCCTTCAAGAAGGTACTTCACTTAGAGGAGTTGGAGAGTTTCAAAGGGTTTCTGAAAGTATGGGCCAAAGCCCAGTAGTGGTGTAGGTCTGGAAAAAGAATTTACAGGTTTTTCTTTTCTAAAGTATTTTGGCTCCTCCTGGAGGTAAGTGCAGTGAATTTCTCAGAACAACGCTTCACAGTAACTGCACAGGCGTGGTGGTCTGTCCTCCCCACGGCACTATCAGATGGTGAAGGACTATCATGAGATGATAAGTAATTCAGAAAGCCTGAGCCTTGGCATCTTGAAATATTTGTTGGTATTGTAGCAGTACTTGCTGTTCTTCTATCTCTTTAAATCCACATCCCTCTTGGCAAAGGATCTGAGCCAGCTTTTTGCCTTCTCCATCTTCCCACAAAAGGTCAGGCATCTTAGAAAAGCATGTACACCTCACGTAGCTTCTGCCCACCCCACCTTAGCCATTTTTGCTGCATTCGTCACAGAAGAGAAGAATATAAAGCTTTTCTGCTACTATAATTTCCAGTTCAGTTTTACACATCTGAGGAATTCTGAATTAAAAGCATCACTCTCTTTGTTGTTTTTATTTTCTCTATGTGGATGCTTTTAGTTTTGTTGAAGGGGAAAAAAAACAGACAGTATTATGTGTCAGAACAGTTGCTGTCCTTAAACTTTAAGGCTAAGCTTATGCTTGTGTTTGTGCAGCTGATACCAAGTAATGATGGTAAGTAGTGTGATAGGGTGTGTGAGTCTTTTCTACAAATGGCAGAAAACATGGGTATGAAATTGTTCAGGGTAAATTTGCTGACATAGTAACTACATACTTTGCTCTTATGTGCCAAGTATCACTGATATCACCTGCAGTGATTCCTACTCTTCCTTCACCCACCTTGTTTCCATGCTGCTGCTCAGCGTAGGAGACAAGGATCCTGCTTTACAGATGAAATTACTTCACTGTTTTACTGTGTTTATCCGACAATGTAAATGCTGCTGATGTCTCAGTGAGGAGAAAATTGATGTGAAAAGGTCATGGAAGGAAGGCTTGATGTGCCTGACACATAGTTTCCTGTGTTGTACAGTTCATTCTCATGAGTTTGGGGTACCCAATATTTGTCAGGCTAGATTTTACACGGCTTAGAACTTGGAATTTTAAAACCTGTATTATCTCAAACATTGGTAATCTTTTTACACTGTTCATCTGGAAATGCTTACAGCCACTTACCTTCTGACCCAGCAGGTCTTAATTGCAAGATCCACAGGAACCTTATAGCCATACTGCAGAAATAAGCACTGTCTCAGTTTTCCATGTGAAAAAACACAAAGTGACTAAAGAACTGAAGGCTTGCCTCTGCTGTATTCTAAATACATGAGTACACTCTGGTTTAATGCATTTTATGGAAGCTGCTTCAAGTGCTTGTATGGTCCTGAGCCTGCTAAGCTGTCATATTTGTCTGTGCTTTGCTGTACCAGCATCCTACGCTGCAGAAACCGCGAGTTTTCCTTTTTGCAAAAATGAATTTGGTCTGAGTGCACTCCATTAAGCAACCAGTGTGCCCTGAGAGTGAGGAGAAGCAGCTGGAAGTCGTGGAAGATGGTGCAGAGAACAAGGATGAGTAGGAACGTGTGTTGGCCTTCTGCAAAGAAGCAATTAGTGCGTGTTTGTATGCTTTCTTTGCTTTCATCATGGTAAACTCTTGCTCCTAATTAAAACCTGAAAGATTTCGTTGTAAATTTGACCTTCACTGGATAACATACTGGAAACGTGCCTGCAATCCACATGAGGAACGCGTGCATGTACAAGATGGAGTGTAAAAACATTCCTGGGTAAGTTTTAAGGTGTTTTGTTTTTGTGGAGTCACCATCCATGTCAGCAGAGCTTGGAGAACTGTTAAGATGTTGGCCTTCTCTCTGTTGTAATCGTTGACCCTGTGTAATTGCCGGCACACAAGTCAGCTGGGTGGGAGGGTTTTCATAATGACTTGTAGAAGTGACACAATTCTTGTTTCTCCTGACACGTAAATAAGTTTTAAAATTCTTTGTTGTCTGCAGTCCCTTTGGATGAAGGGGGAGAGCTGTAGAGTCACTGGGGCTCTGCTGCCTGTAGGGCCTGTGAAGAAAGCAGGTAAAGAGGCATTGAAGTGAGTGCTCTGATATTGGAGAAGCCGCTGTGATGGTTTCCTTCTGTGATGATCTACAGAAATGCTTTGTGGAGTAATAACAGCTTCAAGGTAAGGGCGTGGATTCAGTTGGGTGTAGGTAAGTACCTCTGTGTGGTGTGAGAACTTGGGAAAACAGGTGAGAATGAAAGAGTTCTGTATCTCAGTGTTGTAAACGAAACGGGGGGGGAGCAATTGTTAAATTTTTAAAAGATCTCAGGATTCCTGTAATAACTTTTCTATATTCTGTTTTTCAGCACAGGAGGAGCCTCTTCAAGTGGTGTGAACATGTTCTGAAGTTCAGTAGCAGTTACACAACATGGGGTGGGAGGTGCACAGGCTACTGCAAGTTGTGGCCTCACAGGAACCAGTTTTAATAGAGGGGAAACCTCAGGTTCTCTTGGAACTTCCATGAATTTAAGTGAGGACTCATTGGCAATGGTGAAACAGGATGTTACTTCTATTTTTGACGCTGGACGGGGGGATGAGGGTACTGAGCTTCATACTTGATAATCAGAACACAGTGATGGGCCTTGGCAGAAGTGCAGACTGTCTGAGTCCAGGAGGATTGCAGCTGTGGGGAAAATCACTTTCCCAACTAGCAGTGGCAGAAACTTGCTGAGAAGAGGGAATGGATGAGTGTCTGCTGCTCAGCTGAATAGGGATAGCTCTTTTGAGACCATAAATAGAGCCACGCAGTCCAGAACTACTCACCCCACTTCAGTCTTGGTCAAGCGAGACCATGTTTTGTTATTTAAAAAGTAACAGCATTGTTTGGCCCACCCAGCTCCTGCAGGGCTATGGGGACTGGAGCACTGCGCTGAAGATCTGCCTCAGCACACCTGGCTGGGGTCCAGGCCTGGATGGAAGCCCTGTGGTTGGCTGCGTCCCAGCTTTTGTGTACCCAGCAGGAACCTCAGTGCTTCTGAGTAGAGCAAGTTAACACTTGGGATGCACTGGTGTAGCTGTAGCTGGTATGTGCTGCACAAAGGGCTGTGTGTTGTACAAAGCAAGTTGGGTTTTGAGGTTTGCTGGCTGCAGGCCCCACTATTGCCAGTAGATCTGGGGAGAAGCTCTAAACCTGGGTTTGTACCACATCTCGCTGGGGAGCCCATGTGTGTGCCTGTGCCAAACAAACAGTCCATGAGCTGACAAATCCTTAAGCACGGTGGCAATTCCCGTGCTTGTAAAACAACAAGGGGTAAGGGAGATAAGTAGAGGTTCTTTCCTTCATGATTCACGAACTTCTGAAATCCAAAGCTCACTGACAGTAACTTTGTAGAAAAGGGAACTGAAAGGTATGGTTAAGGCAGTGTGATCCTTCAGGTACAGCAAACTTCCAGTGCTGTTCTTTGTCCCTTGTGTGGTTTGTGGAGAAAGTGGATGTATAACAGAGGTAAGACAGCTGGAATTTGTGTCAAATTGTGCATTGCTGTAAGGATGTCCTGCAAGGAAACTGCTAACGCTGGACTCCCTGACTATGTGTCACAGTGTGCTCGCTTTCTCTGGCTATTCAGATGAAGTGGCATGAAGTTACACATTGATTTTGGTGCCGTTCATCTGAAAATCCAAATGTTTGCAGTGTGAGCACATTAACAGCAATGCTCTCGGAGCGTTCATTAACACACACAAGGCATTTCCTTTTGACTGAGTAACAGTGCAATGTGAAGAAGCACCCGGCTGCCAGGAGGTGTCACTTGGTAGCGGCTTCTGTGCTGGAATCCCCTGAGTTTGCTGCTCCTGCCTTTGATGGGAGCTTTGTATGAGAATCGTGGAATGGCCCAGGTTGGAGGGGGCCTCAAGGGTCAAGCACTGAACCCCCATGCTGTATGCAGGGCCACCAACCTCCACATTTAGTACTAGACTGGGCTGCCCAAGGCCCCATCCAACCTGGCCTTGAACACCTCCAGGAACGGGGCATCCACAACCTCTCTGGGCAGCTGTTCCAGCACCTCACCTCTCTCTCTGTAAAGAACTTCCCCCTGACATCTAACTTAAATCTTCCTTTCCTCAACTTCAAACCATTTCCCCTTGTCCTGCTGTTATCAACCCTTTCAAAGAGTTGATTCCCCTCCTGTTTGTAGGCTCCCTTTAGGTACTGAAAGGCTGCCATGAGGTCACCCCGCAGCCTTCTTTTCTCCAGGCTGAACAAGCCCAGCTCCCTCAGCCTGTCTTTGTAGGGGAGGTGCTCCAGCCCTCTGATCATTTTTGTGGCTCTCCTCTGGACCCATTCCAACAGCTCCCTGTTGGATTTTCCCAAATTATTTCAGTATTTTGTCATTCGCTGGCTCTTTTCCCACCTCATCACAAGCCCAACTATTTTGTTTTTGGTTTTGCCATTTCTCTGTAAATTTTTCCTGGAAAACGCAATGACAGTAAGTAGCTCAAGCTGCTGGCCGAGCTTCCATTCCTGTGGTTTCACTTGCTCTATTCTGTCGAGTTATTTACATACAGCATCCTCAGAATGTAACTTAGTGGAATGCTAGTAAGCACTATCATTTGTGTCTGGCTTCAGTCCACATAGGTCAGCCTTACCCAGGCTGCTTCCTACTGTGAATTCACTGCCTACTCGTACAGCCCTTGGTTGCACTATTTCATGGAACAACAGCGTGATCTGCTCATGCACAAACTGAAAAAAGGACAGGCTGGGGTCAGTTGCTTTACCTGCTGTGTTGCACAACCCAGATCTGTTCTGAACCTTGCTCTTGCATACACGAGCCCTGGGGCGCACAAGTGAAAGGGGTAATCACATCTTAACAGCTCTGGCGTGTTTCAGTATAGGAGAGAGATCTCAAAACTAGCATAGATGTTTGAGATTGACTATATTATCTCTCTGAAAACAGAGCTGCCGTCTCATTCCCTGGTTCTGAATTCATCTATCTCAGAGCCTTTGGGGGCATGCATTCCACAGGTTTTGAATTCCAAGACTGCAGCTGTGTTATACAGACTGGATGGCACGGCTTGTTTGAGGAGCTCAGTGTTATCTTTTGCCCTTTGGTCTCCTGTGCCGACAGGTCTGTCTGCAGCAGCAGGGTGATTAGCAGGCTGTTAATGTCCAGCCCTGTGCCTGCTTTTCTTTAGCCAAAGTTGGAAACATAAGTTTGTGTGACTTCTCTAAAAACCTGGAGTGGGTCAGTGAGGTGGTTGAGAGCATTTGCAACGAGGCAGTAAAAGCTGGTGATAGGGCACACAGCAAAAGTCAGTCCTTGGGTTGCTGCAGCCTGCATCTCATTAAATCATGCACCTGAAGATGGGGTTTGGTTTGTAGGGGAGGAGCAGCAGCACGTCCCTTATGTGTGTGGTGGTTAATGGTGTTTTTTCTTTAGGTCTCTGATACATGACTGCTGAGTGTTCTGCTGTGTGCTGTCTTCTGAGCAGGTTTGAGGAAAACCACAAAGTCTGTGAACAGCATTGGTGATGCTAGGTGTAGTCAAGCAAATGATGAGAGAGCTAGAATAAGATGTGGAGCAGGATTCCAACAGTTTAACTGTTACAGAGGGTACACGTTTATCATATGATGCAATTTCTTACAGTTAAGGATTTATATGTTACTCCTGCACACCTAGCTAAATACACCCTTTGTATTTAATGGCAAGGTAGATTTGCACAGAGAGAATTAGGTACTCAGCCATTTCAGAGATAGGATAGGTGTTTTCCATGTCAGTGCTTTTGCAGTGCTCTTTGATAAGAGTACACAGTGGAATTCCTTACCATGCAGATGTGTTCTACTGTCTCCACTCTGGCAATAGTGAATCATGTCCTCTGTGAGCCTTTGCTTTGATTGTAGCCCTTTCTGCTGAAATAATCCCCAGAGGGATTATTGCTGTTGTTAAGCTTTCTGGAAAAATCAGAGGCAGATGCGGTCCTGGTGTGAATTGGCAGGAGGGCGCTGCACAGCCAGGTGGGTGCTGCGTCTCACCTGGGATGTAGGACAGTGTGTTGTTAATGAGCTCGTCCCAGTGAAGTCCATTAAGCCTCCTGCAGATCTCTGCCAGCTAAAAGCTCCTCTCAGATCCTGGATAGTGGGTGACCACTGGCCCAATCCTACCCACTACATGTATTTGTAATATATTGTCTCTATTGACACAGTTTTTCACTTTATATAAATCAATAAGCCAAGAGAGTCAAGGAAAAATAGAGAAGTGTAATGTGTTGCTGACAGAACCCTGGAATGGAGTGGCAGTTCCCTGTTGAGAAAGCTCAGAGGTGTCCTAGACAATAGAGTTTGTGTGAATGTTTCTGCTTTGTTAAAAGTTTTTAATCCCATCTGTCTTTCCGACTCTCAACCCTGAGAAGGTTCTCTTGGAGACAGGAGCAGGTATGTGTTGGGGCTCTCACAAGTTGCTGTCGGCACCTCAGCTTTGCAGGTCTCCAGAATGGATGATGATGCTGCCCTTCATTCTGAGTGGTTGCTGCCGCATTTATGTGAGTTTGATGGTATGTCAAATATCCCAACCTCCCACTACAGTTCTTCATTATCTGAAGGTAAATTTAGGCACAAGTCAGAACAGCCAAGATCCTTGGCTTCGAATATGTTTGCCTTCCTGTAACACTCAGGCATACACTCTGGAGAGGGTAGTTCTGCCTCTTAGGTGCAGTCAGTTTGCCAGCCTTATTCCTCCCAAAGCCACCATGCAGCTGAATCTTCTCAGTGCTTGGGTAGTTCTTTAAATGCACATCCTCCAGGCAGTGCTACCATTGTGGGGCACTACCATTGTGGGGCACAGTGGGACGGCTGCCCAGGGCTGCCTGGAACCTGGAACTTGTTCCTCAGCAGACAGGCAGTGGTACAGTAGTAAATACAAAGTGTTCCTTTGCTCACATCCACCACCCGTGAAGGGCTTTCAGAGTTGTCACTATTTCATTCTAGATAACACTCCAGTTGTCTCTGTTCTTTTCTGTAGGAGCTCCCTGTTGGCTGTACACAGCACTTCACAGTCGGTATTCACTCTGTGCATGAGAGCCCTCACACAATTCCATATCTGTGTGGCCATTTGGAGCTGGTCACACTGCTGGCTGCACTCCTCCAGCTGTCGCATCTCATCCTAGCAAAGAAAAGGATGGTTGGATGTGCTGTGATCAAATGTTTTTCCTCAGCCCTAACCTGGAAATCTTGCATTAGGGTTTTGAAATCTTTTGCCAGGTAGGAAGGCTCTGAGCTTGCAACACAAATGTGGCACTACTCTTTTTCAAGTGGTCCTTCAGAGAGGTGGTGAGGGGAAAAAAGTTCGACCCTTTCTTACTTTTTAGTTGGTATTTCAGTTAAAAACCTGGTGAAAAGCCTTCCATTTCATCCAGTCATTTTTATGGAAAGGCCAGTAAGTGACATTTCTTAGGCATTTGTTTCATGCTTTATGTTACAGCTGCATGTATTCATGCAGTTACTCAAATATTCATATCGAATCATCTAATCCTTAAAGTTGGAAGGGACCTTGAAAGGCCATCTAGTCTAACTCTCCTGCAATGAGCAGGGACACCACAGCTCCATCAGGTTGCCCAGGGCCTGATCCAGCCTCGCCTTGAAAGTCTCCAGGGACAGAGCATCTCCACCACATCACAAGGCAGCCTGTTCCAGTGCGTCACCACCCTCACTGTAAAAGACTTTTTCCTTATATCTAACCTAAATCTTCCCTCTTCAAGCCTGAAACCATTTCCCTTTGTTTTGTTACAACAGACCTTGGTAAAAAAAAAAGTCTCTTTTTTTCTTTCCTTCTTTCCATTTCTTCACTTATCTATTGTTGAAATTGGGCCATAAGACATGAAAGTTGTTGAGCTGAAGCTTCAGAGGACCTGGGTCCTGCAGTGGTACCCTCAGGGGTTCAATCACTTATGCCTCAGGACCACGCTTTGTGCTGGATGGCTTCTCTAAGTAGCTCCTTCCAGCTCCTAAGCTGATGACACCCGGGGTTGAATAGTGAACCTCTGTGGTCATGTGCCTTAAGTACCTCACAGACAGAAGTGCCATGCTGAAGGTATCAAGTGAAGGCACAACGCAAGTGTTGCTGAAAACAAAGCAATCACCACTGATGTGCAGTAGTGCAAAGACTTTGCAGCCAACACAGCCCTTCTTTACAGTGTTCTTAACAACATTATCCCTTGGAAACTTATTTAATAACATTTTTTAAAGAGGAGATTCAAACATTTCAGTTCTTTACTACGGTATTTCTGTATTGTAATGCACTCAGATGCAGGTTGCTACCAATGCCATTTTATTAAAACTTACCTTGGAAAGCATCTGTAGATAAAACGTAACTTTTTGAAGCTTCTTGGAATAGTTTGTGACTACTGGGATACTCATTTTTATACCTAATTTGTGGCATCACAGAAAAAAATATTTGCATTCCTAAGTCCAAGACACAGAGCAGTTTTGTTAATGCTTTAGAACAGAGTAACAAGAATAGCTCAGATTTTCAAGACAGGACCGTTAGATTCATGTTTTAAATAAAATGAATGCATGCATTCTCATAGTTGGTATTCAGGCAGGGTTGGTTTGCTGGCCCATCTGTTTTCCTTACAGAGCTGCAAAGAGAACACAGATCATGTCAGCAGTCAGAAATCCTGCTCATCTTCTCTCCCATCACAGACCCTTGTGGGGATGTCTGTATGTGTAGCACTGGCAGTGCCAGCCATGTCTGGCTGTGGCTGCAATGGGAGGCAGCAGCACGGCCCCCAGCTGCAGAACCGCAGCACCCATCATGCTAACAGGCAGGGAGAGGAGCTCAGCCCTTTCCAAGGTCCCACTGCTCAGGTGTGACCTTCAGTGTATGCAGGTACTGCACAGTGCTGCAAAATGTGTGTCAGATGTGTGCTTGCTTTGACGTGAGAGAGGCTGCTCCAGTTGCTGCTTCTGTTCAGGACCAAAATGCATGAAAGAAATAATGGAATAAATTGGCAGCACTCTAGCATTGATTAGGGATTGAAACTAAGACACTGCTGTTGGATTTGTGCATGGAATTAGTGGGGTATCACCAGACTTGAGACATGTAACACATGCCCAGTCCATGGCTTTACTTGCAGCCTGCAAAGAGGACCGTGGACATCCCAGCACCTCTTAGCCTGATTTGAGAATCTACGTTTGTAGAACACAGGCTAGCCAAAGCCTGATCCCAAGTGTTATTTGTGCGTGCATAATTATTCTCATGTAGAATCGCCCTATTTCTGACAGTTAACGACTAGGCAGTTAATTATGTGAGAAGTAGAATGCCAAGTGGGCTCCGTTCTCATGCTGTGTTACAGGGAAACTAATTTCTCTCTTGAGATGTCTGTTCCTCTCAGCTGACTACATAGGGAGCAGAAGTTAGGACAGCTCACAGATACCTACGCATGTATCTGTAAGTAAGCCTCACCCAGCATGTCTGCTGGCTGTTGTTACTAACATTGGGTAATGCCTGCCTCATCTCTGAAGGTCTGTAGGAGTGTATCATCTTTTATGGGATCTGATATCACAGCTGATGGCATAAACCACAACAGTTACTTATATAATTAGCAGGTAGTCATTAGCTTTTGTAAAATCAGTAGAATTCCACATGGGGGCAATTGCACAAGTGTTAGAAGTTCAGGCTGTTGTTGACTGGAGAACTGTTAGCAAGTACCTAATGAGCAGCAATAGTAAGTGATGATGGAAGCTTTATCATGTAAATATAGAAATACGGAGTGTTCCATATTCTGTATTGGATGCTCTACTGGGGACTCTGCTACTGTAATGCTTTTTATATAGGAAGAAAGATTTGAACAAAAACTTCTATCCGTGATGTCAGTTCAGAAGCTGTATTTTCAAAACTGAGTTCCTGTCTAAAGTGCAATAAGTGCCAAACAAAAACAAAAATGAAGACCAGCAGTCTTCATTTTGAACGGTTCCAGATGTACAGCACAGATGAGGCCACAGTATCCGCTACAGTAAGTAACACCCTTATCAGTTTGCGGAAACAGAGCAGAGACCAACTCCAGCACAAGACTGAGGATTTCCAAGGCATCTTCCACAATGGCTTCGAACTGCAGATTATTTTTGTCTCTTCATTCCACAAAACACAGGTAGCAGCAAACACACACAAACAAGGTCTGTGTCCTTGCCTTCTGCAGGGCTGAAGCCTTTTGAACCAGCTCCAACACTGTGTCCAAAGTGCAAGAAGGGTGGTTGATTTATTTGAAGGCAGAAAAATGCCATGGGAATTATTGAAAGGATCCAAGGAACAGAGTCATTAGAAATGAGATTATTGCAGACAGGGACCTATTCATGGGATCAGTATATGCTGTGGCTCTTCCAGCATGCTTTCCAGTCTACACAAGGCTGTGCAGAGCTACCTGCAGGGTTTTAAGTGTCCCCATTGCCTGAACTCAGACGTTAACGATATGGAAAACTTGACGTGTGATTCCTTGCTGCAAGGACCTGTTGGTGTACATGTGGGCTTTCAGGTTATGGAAATGACCCATTATTTATAAAATAGCCTCTTCCTGTTTGCAGTGATGCAGTGAAACACTGACTCATCTCTAAACCTTTAGCCTTCCCTGAACAGCCTTTCTCATCTGCCACATTGTATACTTTGGGTTGATAGCGGCAGAGAGGAGACTTTACTTGAGCACATCACTTCTGGATGAATTGCTGTGCCTTCCTGGGGAAAAGATTTGAATTCCATCACTGTTGATTGAAATTACAATTGAATGCTAAAAAAAAAAAAAAAAAAAAAAAAAAAAAAATTGTGTCTAGTTCTTAATTTGGGGAAAGAATGCTTGCATTCACTGTGAGCTCAAGTTTTTGATTCCCTAAAGCAAGATTAAATTATATCAGTGTTCTAGCCTCTAACCAAACTAAACTTCCAGCTTTGGTTTGCTTTTGTTTTCCATACCATGGCCAACCCTCATAGATGGATAGATGAGGTGTGGGAAGGTCAGGCTCCAGTCTCATTGTGATTACAGTGCTTGTTACACTGTTAAATACAGCCAAACTGTAAAGAAAGCACATCCTAGAACTGCACTGCAGATCTGTAGTTATCAAGACTGATTTCATTCCATACACAAACTCTCCTGGTTTTGGAGGACTTACAGTGATATGTTTGTATGTCCTAACTCTGTGCCTTAAGCGTGTCATGGCAGTAACCTCTCCTGTCCCCACTTTTTCCAACATGGAAAAATGGGCAGCTTCCCACTTCTCATATCGACTTGAAGCAGTTTCTCGCCCAATAAAGAGATCGCTTTGTGTTGCATGCCGAGACATCCAGTTCTCTTCCCACAATGCAGAGCGCCCAGGTGCTAAGAAGTTGTAGCTTCAGCTGGAAGCTGTGCTGTATTTCTCTGCTTTTGGAATCTTTTTGAATCACTCTAGAATGCCACAGAATAGAATCAGAGAATCACCAAGGTTGAAGGAGGCCTACAAGATCATCCAGTCCAACCATCTATTCCTCAATCTGACCCTCTAAAGAATGAAATGGAGGAGATGTATGGAAACAGATCGCAAATCCTTTCCTGACAACTGCACAGTTGGGAATTGTATTCCTTGTCTACAAAAGATAGCGCAGGTTAAGTAAAGCATGATGGTTGCTCCCATTTCTTGTCAAGGCAGAATCTTTCAGAATCTTTGGCAAGATAAATACGAATGAGACAGGATGCTTTTTCTTGTGGAACATTTCAATGGCAGCACTCAGTTTTCCCAGGGGACCTTGTTTCCTCAGAGCAGGAATTTGTTGCCACTTAGTTGATTCAGATGTGCCTTCTGCCAAAATCAGCAAGGAAGGGATGGATGGGATGGACGTTAGCAATATGGAAATAGTGACATGTCTGAAGAGAATGCATGCTCAGAGGAGGGGCTACTTCTGCTTCAAAAAGCAAAGTTTTTTCTGCAAAACAAGCTTTGCTTTTCCTGCAGATGTCTCATCTCTGCCTCGCGGCAGTGCTATGATGATGTTTCATCTTGTGAGAAGCCAAGGGGAAGAGAACTTACTGTAGTGAAAACATCTATTCGCAAGCTATTTAAACTCTTGTTCAGCTGAACTAAAACAAGCACTACAACCAGCTGGGACTGCAATGATTAAAGTCTTTGTAGTTATTACAGGGTTTGGGTTTCTACTGAATCAACACATACTGCAGACTAAGATGAAGGAAGGAAGTATGCACTGGTACAATAGCAGACAAAAATACCACTCGTTACCCTTCTCTGACTGGCCATGGGTGGCTTTGGATAGACACGTCTGTCTTCTAAGATAAATCAGCAATGCAAAACCCAAGTGTGTATAAAAAGTGCCATTTTTTTAACACACAGAGATCAATTTTAGAGCTGTGGAGGTGCTAAGCAGCATGCAGAGCACTTGTATCTCTCAGAAATTTAGTTGAACCAAGTACCCAGGAATCCAAGATCTGACTGAAAGCTGCAGTGAAGCTGGAGGGCAAGTTGTCATGCTGTCATCTTCCTCTTCTCACTTGTCCCTGAAATGCCCCAACCAAAATGAATCATAGAAGTGTCTTAGACTCATAGAATGATCTGGGTTGGAAGGGACACCAAAGGTCATCCAGTTTCAATCCCTGCCACGGGCTGGTTGCCACCACCACACTGGGCTGCCCAGAGCTCATCCAACCTGGCCTGGAGCACCTCCAGAGATGGGGCACCCACAGTTCTCTGGGCAGCAGTGCCAGGAGCACTGCCCTCTCAGTAAAATATTTCCATAACACCCAGTCTACATCTCTCCTCTTTCAGTTTAAAACCATCCCCCTTGTCCTGTCTCTATCTACCCATGCAAAAAAGTTGATTTCACTCCTGCTTATTGGCTCCCTTTAAGTACTGGAGGGCCACAAGGAAATCTCCCTGGAGCCTTCTCTTCTCCAAGCTGAATGAGCTCAGCTCCCTCAGCCTTTCTTTATAGGAGAGGTAATCTAGCCCACGTCTTCCTGAGCCAGAACAGCCCCTCACAAAGAGGAAAACCTTGAGGACTTTTAAAAAGCTGATGGCTAGGTTGAGAAGACTCGAATTGACAAGAAAAGAATGGTTGTGAGGAGATACTGTACTGAATATTAATTATTTTTATGAACCCAAATGGATGCTAATGGTGGCCTTGCATTTGCAGTCTCATCTGGAAGGCAGAACCCTCGCACGCTACGTGTGGCAGTGCACAGGTGAACAGGAGTCTTCATGTATGAAAATGGGCGTATGTATTTCATGAACTAGATGGTTCATCAGATTTTGCTTAACCTGCTTTGCACAGTGGCCCTGAAATGAGGACAACTGAAGACATCTATATAAAGTTAAGTGGCAAATATTAGCAAAATTCATTTCTTTTTTTTGGTGTCTTTCAAGGCCCTTTACAAACAAATAGTAATGATGGGGCCACAATTTAGTGATTTCTAAGGTATTCATATTGAGTTTTGAAATGTATGTGATAGTGAGTGCCATCGAAGAACACAATGGAAGTTGGGCTCTGCCTTCCCAAATCATTTTATGAGTTTCCTGGAAAAAGAAGAGTGCTGGGACGGGCACAGCAGCAGGTGCAGGAGAACAAGACAGACAGAGAGGAGTGTGTGTGCATTATCTGCTCTGGTAGCAGGGACCCAATGTCACACGTATTGTGTCACCAAGCCACAGCCAGAGATGAGGAGGGCAAGCCCTGCTTATAGCTGCTAAAGGCTGAACGCCGTTTCTTGTAGTGAAATCATAAATCGTAGAATCACAGAATGCCTGGGTTGAAAAGGACCACAATGCTCATCCAATTCCAACCCCTTGCTATGTGCAGGGTCACCAGCCACCAGACCAGGCTGCCCAGAGCCACATCCAGCCTGGCCTTGAATGCCTGCAGGGATGGGGCATCCACAGCCTCCTTGGGCAGCCTGTTCCAGTGCTTCACCACCTGCTGTATGCAAACTGCTGCTGGAGATGATTCAGCCATCATCTCCATATTAAATGTCTGAAAAGACCTTTTGTTACTGCATCAAGCACTCCCAGAGCACCACATCAAACTGCTACCATGGTGTAACAGTGAGATTCAGAGCTGTGGCTCAGGCTCTGTATGGCCACCTGGCACTGAGCTGAAGGTTGTCTGCGTGCATCACTGAATTGGCCTGAGACCAAACTGCACACTTAATATCCAACAGCCACCAATGCCCAGTGACATGTTAACCACGTCAATAAACAATTAGCTAAACAGGTGCTGGGTTCTCCTGGTTAAAAGAAAACCAGACCTTCATTAAATTCTAAGATAAGGTTAGAAAAAGAATTGATATTGTAATACGCTTATCTGCTGCATTAACTTGGGAACTGGCTAATTTCCTCTTAATTTGTTGACTTAACTAAAATTGCCAATAAAATCATATAAAATACAGTGCATTGCTTTGTTTTTTAAACAGCTTGGTGAAATTAAATGTAAATTAGGCAAGCAATGCTCTCTGGGAGGTTTACATATGCACACTCTCCCTCTGGATGCAGTCCATACCCAGGACATGAGATCTGTTTCAATTCGTCCCTTTGAAACCCAGGTCATGGGCTCAGTATGCAGCAGCTCTGGAGTGAAATCCTGAGCCTCCTCTGTACGCCTCCAGAGTGAGCACATAGACTGCAGCATCCCCAGAATCAAGGACCAGGAGAGTTTCCATCTGACCCTGCTGGGAATGGAGCTGTTTATCAGTTATAAGTACATGCCTTTGGACGTGCTGGCACACCTTTATTCACCTCCATTAATCAATACAAGATAAACAATTGCCAAATACATTTGCCCATAATGAGCACCCATGTTTGAAGCAAGACCAAGCAGGCAATTATGTAGAGCAATAGCCAGCTTCTGCAGGGCAAAACAGCCACCACCGCTCAGCCTACTTTCCCAGCCTGCAGAGGTTCTGTTCCTGTCTGTTCATTTTCTGTATCTATTTCTGTTCATTATTATCTTTCACGTTCCTTGGAAGATTCGTTTATAAACTTAATGTTCTGCTTAAATAAAAGCATTCTCTGCTTAAAAATACTTGCATGCTCTAGTAAAAATCTGCTTTCTGGAGTTAAGTGTTTTGTGTTTTGAGATCTGCTGACTCTACCATGCTGCTAATATCATTATATGTTTATTACCTCCAAAATGAATTTGCCTTCCTGTAGCTGTCATGCAATATTATAATGTGAATTCCTTAGTTAAAAGCTGAAAATGGTGTTCTGCTGCCCAGTGCTTAGTGTGTTCATTTGCCCATTTATAAATCAAGACTGGGTTGCAAAACATAGCGATTTAAATGTAAATTCATTGCTAAACTTTGGCCTGGAAACATCAAGGTGCAATCATGATCATTCCTATTTACACAAGCTGAGTACATAGGTGAAGAGTGATATGAGGTCAAGGCAGAGAAAGACTTGAAGACTTGTGAAGCACCTCACTGGAGCCAAGCTGCACTGAGCTACGTTAACCAGTTGGACTTTTCCCCTTTAAACAATTGTGGTTTTGCAAATTTTGCAGCATGGGCCCTATTTAATATGTGTAAAGCCTGTCCAAAGCGTATTTGCTGCCCCTATTCATGTGCCACTGTGTAAGTTTTGCAGCGTTACGCATAGCATGGGTAGAAAAAGCAGTTACGTGTGTGCTTCCTTATTCCTAATGCAGAAGCAGCATGAAGTGAAAAAAGGGCAAAAAGGGGAAGCAAGAATTTCTGCTGAAAAGAAAAGAAGAAAAACCAGGTGCCAGTGATCCATTTTCTATCTGGATACATTTTATTGGAGCAACCCACTGATGTCCCTGCTTACTGCTGAGTCCCGCTGCACTCCAGCAGCTGGTCAGCACGTTCACACATACATGGAACACGCAGGGCACGTTTCAGTACGAGCATAGTTTCAGGCTCCTTTCACAGCACTGAAGCTGTTAATGACAAAACGCGCCTTTCACCCCGTCTATCCGTATGTAACGCTGCGCCGTACTCACAGGCACTGTAAGCCCTGCCCAAGGCAGGAGCTGAGCACAAGGAACCCGCCCAAAGCACTGCCTCCCTTGGCACGCCTCCAGGTAGCGATCCTCAGAGCAAACCCCCGCCTGCCCGATGCTCCCAGTGCAAAGAGTTCACCTTAATGCTTTACGGGTTGTTTTTGATTAACAAGGTGAACAGCATTTACTGGAAGCTTTTTTTTTTTTTTTTTTTTTTGGACAAGATCAGCGCTGCGAATAGACGGGGATATCAGGCAGCTGGGTGCTCCTTTCCTTCTGTAGGAAAACTGCTGTTGGAGTTTTTTTCCTGTTAGAAACTCAGTCAGGTGGATGGTTAAAGCTCTTGGGAATCAGCCCAGGACTTCTGTGATGCTCTTGAAGAACAGCATTGTCAGTGAGATCTTGTGAAGATGGATGAAGCACGGCTTGGAAGCCAAGAGCAGCACAAAAGGTGTGTAATGATGTCCTTCGGCTTACTGTGGCCCCACAAAAGATGAAGCCATGTACCATATGCTTAATATGAAATGGACTAAACAGGTTGCTTAGTTCTTTAATTCTTTTAATCTTCTTATGAGATACAAAATAGGCTTAAGTCAAAAAATATTCTTTAATGTAAAGGGTTGGAGGGGAAGAATTGCTTCCTTATCTGTTTTGTGATGACAAAAGCTGTCCCTAGGAAGGCTATTCCACCCAGCAGGTAATGCCTCCTTACTCAGTATCCACGAAGATTCCTGGGAGCCAATTACAGTCACAGCAGCAGGAAGAGTCAGTCTGTAGTTAAACCTTCCAGCCCCCACACAGCAACAGGAAAATCCTGTTTGAAGAATAAGGGAAGAGCCTATTTGAGACCACAAGAGATACTGTGCTGGATCTGCTGCCATTTCTCCATGCATTATACATTATACGGCTACTTGGCTGTAAGTGACCTCAGAGTCTGGCCCACTGTGGGTCATTATTATTTTCTAATATTCATTTACACAAGAGGCCTGTCCAGACTGGGATTAGGGGAGATGGGCTTCTTCAGGAGGGATCTGAAGTTGCACAGTGAAGGTTCGGGTTGGATATCAGGAAGAATTTCTTCATGGAGAGGGTGGTCAGTCATCAGAACAGGCTGCCCAGAGCAGTGGTGGAGTCCCATCCCTGGAGTCGTTTAAGAGACACTAAGGGACACAGAGCAGTGAAAGGACGCAGTCACTGAGGCTGATGGTTGGACTGGGTGATTTTTTAGATCTTCTCCAACCTAAATGATTGAAGGGGGTTGGAATAGATGACCCCCAGAGGACCCTTCCATACAACCCTTGTTCTGTCATTCTACAATTCCATGCACCCACAGCAATTTTTCAGAATAAAAAGCAATAGTGTGAGCAGGTCCCTCAATACCAACACTTGTTGGTATGTAAACAGGCTAGAAGAGATTTTTAGCCAAGAATCGCAGCGTTTTTTTCCCAGAAAAATACCCCGAGGAACAACATCAAATTAACTTCACAGAGGTTCCTTCTAACCCAACCAAAGAGCCAGAAGGAACGAACACCACCCATCTGATCTGCTGACTTCAGGGAAAACTACTCTACATCTCAGAGAGAAACAGTGCATTTTCTGATAGGCAGTGTTCTTCTGTTAAAGAGAATCTTAAACTTTGCTAAGAGAATAACATACACACTATATATGTATATATAAATGCTTTAGCAGGGGGGTTGGACTCGATGGCCTCCTGAGATCCCTTCCAATCTTTGCAATTATGTGATTCTGTGATTACAATTCCTTTATGTATATATATATATATATATTTTTTTTTTCTGTAGTGGGATACAAAGACGTCAGCAGCATAAATTTATCAGAAAAAAAAGATCTTCTCAAAGCAATTTAAATCCTTGTTTGAGTAAGAAGACACTCAGAGAGGGAAAAAAGCATTAAAGATAGGCAATTCAGTAGGGCTTCATGGAGAACAGCGCTTGTGCAGGCTGCAGATGTGTTATGTAAACTACCTCCAGCTTTTCTAGTGGGTTTACGCAAGGCAAGCAGCTTTCATGCCATGTGAAGAGCAGGGTTTGATGGATTTGGCTTCTGGAAGTAACAAGTTAATGACCAGTCATCTTCAGTTCCTCCAGTCTGGAGCAGATAAAAAGTTGTTTGCGAGCATCTGGGAGATTAAAAGGAAAGGAGTAGCACCCACCATGTATTCATCACTGCAGTCACTTTTCTTTCTATGGCAGGCTAACAGTCAGGCATGAGCCATCAGTGGCACAAATACAGGATGAGGAGGAGCTGGTGAGGCAGCTGTTTTTTTCTTCCAGAAAGATCTGAAAAATAAATGGATCGCAACACCCATCCATCATCGCTTGTACCTTGCCACCGCTTTTGCTGCCAGAAATGGCATCTGCACTGATCCCAGTGGCTGGAACAGGTCTCTGCCCCGAGGAGGATCCATATGCTGTTATGTTTGAGACCAGAAAAAGCATTCCAGGCTCTGTATAGTTTGCTGCACAGAGCTGGTAGGTTACAAACATTTTGAAAAGAGGACCTATGGAAAAACAGATACAGTCTCCCACACACACTTCACAACATTAAGTAAGGATTCAGTGCACAGAAACACCAGAATATATAGATAATCCCTCAGCTAGACACAGCTGTGATCAGGACAGGAGGGGCCGCCCACCTGCATGGCAGCTCCCAGCAACCACAACCTCCAGCAGATGCAGCTGACCGCTGAGATGACAAATGACATCTAAGATCCAAAGGGCTTCTTCCAAAAATTACTTATCTAGAGGTTACATATTACATGGTACAGAGCGTGCTTGTTATCAGACCACACTGAAACATAACAAAAAGGTTGTGCCATGACTTTAGCAAAGGCCAAACACAAACTGAACACTATGTCACTGCATGGAATTCACTCACAAAGCTCTGCGACTGAATTGCAAAGGGTGGATGAAAACTAAGATTGCCAAACGCTGCTGCAGATTCTCTATCCCGTACTCCTTGACATCTATCCCAAACTCATTGAAACAGGCTGTAAAAGTGGACGTTGTTGTTGCAGGAGGAAGCGCTGAATTCCCAGATCAGAAGAGCAGAAGCTGGATGAGTTGAGGGGGGTAGCTGACGGTTGATGACACGTGGCTGTGCTCTATCAGTCAGGAAAGCAGCTGCTCCTCGGCAGCTTACTGCAGCGAGAGGCAACTGGTGGGTGTGGTGCAATGCGATAGGAGCATTTGGGCTGGAAGATGAGCTCCTGCTATCTCTCTAAAAAACCACTGACAGAGTATTGCTCATTGCCCTTCTCCTAAAAAAAAATAGTGGGCTCTGAATCAAAATGTTTTGAAAATATATTTTAGTAAACACACCTTTAGTTCTGATACGTGTGTTCCAGCTAATCACAGCTGCTCTCCCTCGAGCACTCAGTCTGCTTGTAGGGAAGGCAAGGAGAGCAGGCCAGCAAAAATGTGAATTATTTATGTTCTTGCTGAAAGTGCAAGCCTTGTCACTACAGCCTTGCTTGATGGGATGGATCTACGGAGACAGTTTCTGTAGCAACCCAGAACCTCACCCCGCAAAATGTCACCCAGCAGTCACAGGTAATGCAGGGCAGTCATAAATATCTGCCTGGGTAGCTGCAGATGACACAGAAATGCCAAAGCAAAGTACATCTGGGCCTTGAGTCCTTCATTCTCAAAGACCCGAGAAGAGCTTTCAGGCTAACTCGGGTACAGCTAACAACCCAGCTGAGTCAACACAGTGTTTCAAAAGACTGCACAGCCTTTGTGGGAGCTCGGCACCTTATTCATATCTGCTCAGGCTGCTGCTGACCATACGAGCTGCTGTGGTCTGAGGCTCTTGCTGGTACCCAGAGAGCTCAAGTCAGAGGTGTACTATCGCAGTGTTTATGACAGGTACATATATCAGGCACCAGGGTTGTTAATATTATCCCAAATGTTTCAGGTATCTCACTTTTATATCACTGCATTTACTGTAGATCGACCAAGGGATGTGTGGATTTAACTATTATATCCCTACCTATTTCTAGCCTTCAGTCTTGGCTTGTGGCTGTTTGCAACCCACCTCAATGAAAACGTTATGAAAATTACAAGCTGTCAGGACTGTCTTGCAAAGCTTTGAAGTGTGATACAGGCTAGCAGGTTTGTCTAGACATATTAAACATATTTTTCAGTAAGTCAGTGTTTGAATTTTTCATAATTATCAGCATATCAAATAATCTGTGACTGAATATATTCAGCTTGTCTTAATTTCTGAGACTGTGAAACACAAACAGTATTGGAAAAGTTACATGTTGAACTTCGTATGTACAGAAATGCTAGCAGATGGTTCCTTCACCGTGCATCTCTACTTGCCCACCACCAACACTGGGAGAATAAACTGAATTTTCTGGGGGCTTTCCAGAGTTTGCATTTCCAGTGTTTCCTACGGTTTGACCTTACAAACAAAACCAGGCACTCTGCATTTAGAGTAACCCGGGTGCTTAGCTCTAAATAGGAGATAATCCAGCTATAAAAAGCTTGTGGTTATTTGAGAGAGGTCAACAAGGTACAACTCTAAATGTGAATAGAAGTGTGAGAAGCAGTATGAGTCCTACTTAACCTGGACAAGTGCTTCCACTGGCAGGGCTCAGAGGCATGGCTTGTATTTACGGTTTTGCTGACTTAGCAATGCCAGGACTAGAGCAACATTCAGCAAGGCAAAACCCTTAAGATGCAGTTTCAAGAGAAACATCCTCTGCAGTTTTGATAGAAGCAATATATTGATCTAAATTTGGTCCCATCTCTAAGAGGGTTTTCCAGCTCTTCCCCTGTAGCCGCACTGGCAAACTTTCTGGTTGAGACAGTTGTGCAGATGAAGGACTGAAGAATAATGCTTATGACAGCAGAGCTGCTTTGGAGACTTGAAAGGAGGATATTTCCCCCTTTGGGAGGAACCACAGAGAAGCACTGTCTGCTTCCTTAAGTGAATCTGGGCTGGAGAACAAAGGACTTGAGCTGATGTACAGTGGGGTAATTTGCATGCAATTAAACTGATGTTTAAAAACCCACAGCGTTTGTCTCTTGTAGTATCTGTGTTTTTGTTTTCTAAAAGCAAAAAATGTGATTGATTGATTTACTGATTGATTTTACTACACAAGAATAAAAGTGGCAAGGCCATTTCTGAGTGCCCAGAGATTATGTTTTATTTTGTTGTTTTCTAGCCACAGTTTAAAGGAATTTTATTAGACTTCCCAAAAATCCAGCTCAAGCACCAACTCAAGCAGAAGCAAAACTGTAAAGGTTTTGGAAAATACTAAATTCTTGAATGGCTTCTTACCTTGACAAATTTTCTCATGTAGCACTATTATATCACAGCTATCCTGACTGATTTCCTTAGTTATTGGTTACTGGTGATTCTCAAGTCAAGTGTCTTCTTGGTCTATGCCTGGGGCTTTTTGATGAGCTTCATACCAGCAAAAGCTCCAGCCACATCTGCACAAAAAAAAGACTGACTGACAGCTACGCCAGATGAAATGAGAAGAGGTGGCACATGTTTGTCCCAGAAGCCTTTCTAAGTAGTGATTTCAGCAAAGCTGGTGGGACAGCTTTGCTTTTGGGAGGCAGTTTCAAATACACAATGTACAGTGAATGCTTTTGCAGGAAAAGATAAATCCACACATTAGACATACTGTTGGTATGACAGCTCAGTCCAGAGACAGGTAACAAAGCTGGTGAGAGGTCTGGAGCACAAGTCTTATGGGGAGCAGCTGAAGGAATTGAGACTTCAGTCTGGAGGAGGCTCAAGGAAGACCTTACTGCTCCATACAACTCCTTGAAAGGAGGTTGCGTTGAGGTGGGGGTTGGCCTCTTCTCCCTGCTAACAGCGATAGGATGGGAGGGAATGGCCTTGAGTTGTGCCAGGGGAGGTTCAAGTTGCGTATTAGGAATTTTTTTTTCTGAAAGTGTGTTCAGGTGCTGGAATGGGCTGCCTGGGGAGCTGGTGGAGTCACCGTCCCTGGAGGTGTTCAAGAAACATTGAGATGTTGTACTGAGGGTCGTGGTTTAGTGGGAAAATACCGGGGGTAGGTGGACAGTTGGACTGGATGATCTTGGAGGTCTTTCCCAACCTTGTGACTCCGTAATTCTGTGATTCTATGAATTCTTGTAGCATCAACAACTTCTCATTAGACAGTTCAATGATTTGCTACGTATTTCTGTGCCACCATGAATGTTCCAAGAAGTGCTTAAAGAAAGGAGTGCTCCCACAGCTCTTTAACACAGAGACCTCACGGGCAACTTCTTGCTGTAGTTGTTGAGGGTCTAGTGGCTTCATACGAAGCCCACGCAGACAAACAGATAAAGCACCAAGCACTGGATGCTCTCAGACATGAACTCCGGTCAGGGACTCTGGGGCTGCTAACTGGTGCGCCTCACACCAGCCTGTCCTTTGCTGACCTACAAACTGCAGATCTGATGCTGAAGGTGCCTTTGGACCCTGTGACGCCCTCAGCAAGGCAGTTCTGCTCATTTTATTGGTTTTACTCCAGTAATTAGCACGAGCAAGGATTCTAACAACTACAGCAGTTTGGGAAGGAGCCACGTTTCCCACATTTCCCCCCCCTTGGCTCTCAAAAAGTTCAGTTTTGTTTCCTCACAAAGGCAAAGGAGAAGTGTTGGGTATAGCATGCAGCGTTTTGGAAGGGCTGTGAAGAAAACACTTCGCCAACAAGTTTATTTCCACAAGGAGCAGAGCTTTATTATTATCTTTGGGCGAATATCACGAGCAGGCTTTGTTACTACGACTACATCAGCCGGAAAGCCGCGTTGCCACGACAACGGCTGGGCGGGGCGGGGCGGGGCGGCGAGAGCCTAACAACCGCAATTCAGGGTGAGGAGGAAAGGCGGGATTCACCAGGGCACCAATCAGAGCTGAAGACGGAACAGGAAGGCGGGAGGGTTAGGCTCAGCGAGTTAGCGGCAGGGGAGTAGGGAAGAGCGACCAATCGCGAGTCGGGACTCGGGGGGCGAGGGCGGGGTTTCGTCGCAGTAACCAATCAGCGGGAGAGGGGGAGGTTCCAGCGAATCACGTTTGCCTTCTTCAGGTCGAGCCAATCACGTGCGGAGCGGAGGAGCGTCAGCCAATGGGGACGCGATGAGGGAACAAAAGGGGCATTCCAAGCCGCCGGCCCTTTTCCTCAGCCCAATTTCACATGACGCAACGGTTGGAGGAAGCGGTTCGCGAGCTGTAGCCGCCGCCGCCATTTTGTGAGCGTTGAGACTGAGCCGGCGGTGGTCGGAAGCGCAGCGGCGGTACGGACGACAGCGCCACTCGCAGCGGAGCCGCAGCTCGGAGGATGCGGTAGAGGAGCCCAGCGGCAGCGGCGGGGGGGCGGCGTCGCTCGGCGGCGGCAGGGGAATCGCGGGGAGGGGGCCGTCGGTCGGTGGGTCGGGTCCTAGTGCGGGCCCCGGTCGGAGGAACATGTCGGCCCCGGAGAGCAGCGCTGGTAGCGGCGAGGCCCGGGAGGACGCATGCCGCGATTACCAGTCGTCGCTGGAGGACCTGACGTTCAACAGCAAGCCGCACATCAACATGCTGACCATCCTGGCCGAGGAGAACGTGCCCTTCGCCAAGGACATCGTCTCCCTGATCGAGGCGCAAATCGCCAAGGTTTTTATATTCCACCGCCTACTACTCCTACCTATACTGCTGGGGGGACCGGCCGGGGCCAGGAGAAAGGGCTGAGGGACGGAGGAGGCAGGGAGAGAAGGAGGGCCCGAGAGAGAGGGGAAGCGGGGCCACCGAGGGAGGCAGCGGGCCCGAGGCTGGCGGCCGGGCGGGGGAGGGGAGCAGGGCTCGGGGCCTCGAGGCGAGGCGCTCCCGTGTCACAGGTGGCCGCGGGGGGAGCAGGAAGAGCCGGGGGGCGGGGGCGGCAGGCCGGGGGTCGCCCTTGGGAGCGAGCGGAGGACAGCGTGGCTCGGCAGGGAGCACGGCCCTACCCTTCTCACCGTCCCACACCCCCCTCCCCTTCCCCGGCCAGGCTGAGGGCCGCCCCTTCTCCCGCCCGCACCCCGTAGGGAGCAGGGGACCCCAGGGCAGTCGGGTTGCGGTCCGGCCGGGGCAGAGCGGCTCGCGGCCCCGTGTGGGTAACAGATGCAACATGGCGGCCCGGCCGTGACTGGGCAGCGCCTCGCCCTTGGAGCTGGGTTTTCCCCTCGACGCTGGTGTCGAAACCGTTGCATTTAGCGATTTCTTCCGTAGATAACGATTGTATAAGTGTCGTTAGCAAGAGCCTGAGCTTGTGGAGGTTTATTTTTTTTTAATCTATACCCGGATAGCGCGAAGGAATGAGAAGGTTGAGTTTATAGCACGGAAATCGTATGCTTTAGTAAGGCTAAATATAATGAATTTTTAAGTATCGCTTCTAGTTTAAAAGATAAGGTTATTTTCCCCGTGAGATATTAACTGGAGGAGTAAAGGCGTGGGGCTTGTCTTCTAGGAAAGTTTTGAGGTGAAAGGCGATCATCTGCTCTGAGTAGGGAAGTGTGCGTGTGCTGCTGGTGGGGTGATTCTGTGCTGTCTGCTTAGAGAAAGCAACGTGGGCTTGGGGTAACCCGTTTGGCTTTCAGGTGGCTGTGCCCTAAGTGAAGCTAGTGCTGTGTATCTTCATGTGTCTTGGCTAGAGAGGTTTATTTGGTGAGGATGGGAAGAAGAAATTCTCCCCGACTGTAGAAACCACAGCAGCCTGTAGGATCCTGACATGGCGTCTGAAAGGCACGTGATATAAAAGGAAGGGAAAGAGGAGGCTCCCTCTGAACCCAACCCAGGCAGTTGCTGACATCAGTCAGCCACAGCACACGGATGGGTGCGGGGGGGGTTACTGTACCTTTCTAACAGCAGCTTTCTGTAAGAAAAGGGTTTATTCCTTCAATACATCGTGTTCCTGCCAGTCACCCCTCCCCCGTTGTCTCCCTTGCTCCCTCTTAATACCAGGCTCCCTCTAATATAGGCCTTTTTTTTCCTTTGGCTTTAAATCACAGTTTATAATGGTGAGAATTGTACTGTCTAATGCTGGGGAGGGAAAGATCTTTTACATTATTTAATCTGTCTTTCTACCAATGCAGGATGGCTCTTTAGTGTTCCACAGACCTCTTCCAGTCTAGTTTTAAATGCTACCAGTGGCCAACTTTTGCCATTCCTTGGGGAGGTGACCTCATAACCGAATAGATCTCACCATTATATCTCCTAAAGGGCAGTGGATGTGTATAATTTGTGATAAATATCAATGCTGTCAAATTTCTTCATTTCTGGGTGTTTTAGAGCCTGCCCTGAAGTGTGTTTTTTTTTTTTTTTCTTTTTAAAGATGTCTTAAATCTTGTATCAATGGTTAGTTTTGCCTTAGTTACTGTTTGTGACTGTGGTTTATTCAAGGCAAGTTCTTAGTTGTTTTTGGGAAAGTGCTCTCCTTTGCTAAGCCACTTTTAAAAAGTGTTGCCTGGAGACAGTTTGTTTAGTGTAAAAACTCGAGTGGTCTGCTTTACAATTTAATAAATGGCTCTGAAATGTGTGACTGGTATTATAAAATATGTAAATAAAAAGTGTGAAATATGTATTTGTCTTTTTATTTACCATTGTATAGTGCAGAATTTGTTTCTGAGACCCATTTTGTGTACAAAGTTGTTTTTTAAACAAAGTTTTTTTTTTTTTTTGCAAGTTTGTGACTTGGGGTTTGATTATGATTCAATTTTTTTTTGAAGTTAAACTTTTTTTTTTTTTTAGGAAACTAATAAAAAAAAGCCACACATTTCCAACAGTAGCTTTCATACGTTATTTGAAAGAAGAGTGGGAATTCTGTGGTGATGAGCTCAGCGTTAGCATTCTGTGTGTTCTGGTGGTATGCGGAGCCTCCTGCTGTTGGTTAGCGCTGTGTGGGGCTCTTTCTTGCTAGGGGTGCTGTATAGATCGCCTGAAAACAAGACGTTCAAATCTGGGATTCCCTTGTGTGGTTATTGGAACGTGGGCTAGATAATATAATAAACATTTCCAGAAATGACAACTTAACCCAACCGTTTTTAAGTCATGGTTCTTAGGTTGTGCCAGCTGAGTATTTGAAGGAGGGCACTCTGCTAAACTAACGCTGTCACATTTTGAAGTAGGCTTCCTTACTACATTGCATTGCTTTTCTGTGTGATTACTTCTAACTACTCCCAAGCACATGAAGCTGTTAAACTTGTTACAGTGCCTTTGCTGTTACATGGATACTCTGGCATCTCCAACTCGAATCTTAGCTGTGTATAGTGAGCTACTTCCATACCTTGGTGAAATGGAAGAGTGTAGTGTGCTCTGCTAGTAGCTCTTGAGCATTTGTGCTGCTGAGGCAGCTCTTTGTTTCCCTGAAAGCTGACTTAGAAAGTCGGGAACTGTACACTGTCATTTTTTATATAAAAGAAAGCATTCACAACTTAGCGCAGTGTTTTTAGCGTGCCATTGTGTGGGCTGCATTAAAGAACTAACCAATATTTCGTGGACATGTTAATATTAAGCAGCTGCACATCCATTTTTTTCTAAGCTGGAGAAATGCCCCTATTCTAACACTTGCATATTAGCAGCTTTACAGCCCACTATTAGGTCATAAGTTCAGCTCTCAGATTAGGTAGTACAAATGGTGTAAGCCATACTCTTAACGTGCTGCTTAGCTGTGCACTTTTCTGTCTTTTCATGTACAAAATAAATCAGCTGCCTGCATCTTTTTACATATGCTCAGAGGCAGTGACACAGTCCCCTCCCCATTAACAAGAAAATGTCCTTTTCAGTGTTGAGTTTTGGTCATGGTTAATTAATATACACTTAAAAGTGAGGAAATACGGTTTACCCATATAAAAGTTTTGTTGACGCGGTGCCCTTCTGTGAATCACTTTAATAGGGAAGGATTTAAATCTAAAATTGTAAAGCAAGAGCACTTCCACACACTTATCTGGACAGTGGGGCTGTGAAGTAAGGTGTTGCTGATCATCATAGGAGCCTGTCCTGTTTAAAAAGAACAATGAAGTTACTCTGGTTTTATACTGAGTTACCGGATGGTGAATGGGACTTAAAGTATTCCGAGCGGATGCTCCTGTCTGAGGGGATGTTGGTCAGCGCGGAGCTTGTGGTGGTGTCTTTCACGTTGTCCTCCTCAGCTGTTCGCTCACTGATGCTTTCTGGAACTTTGCTGTGTCTTCTGCTGATGAAAGCCAGTGGTGGGCATTAAAAGCACCTTGATTTGGGCCGGTAGTGCTTTTCCTGCATTGGAAGTTGTAGCTGTCCACCATCCATGCTTCTGTTGCACAGACTTGCTACAAGTTTTGGTGTGGATTTAAAACCGACAAAAAAGATCCCTCAAGCCTTCTCTTTTAGCAAAGATGTATCCTGAGTGTGAAGACTCCAGGCTGTGAAAACTGTGGTTGTGATTCCTGAGCTTTCCCGTGTGTACCCAGTCAGCTTGGTGATTGGGTTTGGTCTGGATTTAGAACTTTGTCTGCACATCCATCTAAAACCTGACTGTTACCGCTGACAAGTGCCAACAGAGACTGGGACTCCTTGCTCCACTCCCTTGGATTACAGTGATATAGTTGTGACCTTTTCTGCGTGTAGTTTGTGAAAGGACTGTGATGTTCGACGTATAATCTACAACCGCTGGAGTTCTCTGACCTGGGCTGTTTGCAGGAAGTCTGATTTGTGTTCTGTGGAACGGAGAAAAGCAAGCATTCAGGAGGTCCAAGTGATAAAACGATTTTTTAAAAGTTCCTTGAAGTGCTAGCGATGGCTTCCTGCTAATTTCAAGTTATTTTCTCCACTGGGTTTTGAAAGGCTGCACTCGGTACACTAGCAGTAATACTGTCTTGTGGGCTTCTTTTTTCTTTTTTTCCCTTTTTTTTCCACCCCAAAGCTTTGAGACAAACAGAATAACCCAAGGTGTTCCTTTTCTCTGTGGTAGACCCACCGCATTATACTTTGAACTGAGTATTGATTTTCCAGGTTTAAGTTTTTAAGTTTTTGTATAAACAATCCCAAGCAAACCCCTTGGTGTTTATAGTGGCAACAAAAAGAGAGGTCTGTATTTCTGGGATTGGTTATCCCTTTATTTAAATAGCTGAACGTATGTTTTTGTTGTACTAAACTTCTCAGTTTCTTCTTATTACTCCAGGCTCCTGCGTCAGAGAAGCTCCCTGTTATGTACCTTATGGATTCCATTGTCAAGAATGTTGGAAGAGAGTATCTTACTGCATTTACTAAAAACCTAGTTGCAACATTTATTTGTGTATTTGAAAAGGTATATACACTTTCAGAAAAGTTCTGTATTTAAGCAAAGTTGTTCCTGGTAAAATAAATACACGCTCTCAGCTTTGGGTTTTCTTGGGTGCTGAATGAGAAGAATGAATTGCTTTTTATAAATGGCAATACTGTATCTATAACGTGGGAGGGCATTCCTGCTGTTGTCAAACCTGTGAGTTAAGTTAGTCAAAAGGTGCAAAGTCCTGATGAACTTGTGTAGTTTTTCTACCTAGGCAAGGCTTCACTGAGTTTTTTGGTTGCTGATTGCTTACCTGGACAGACTTTTTGTAATGTATGGAGCAGTTAATTACGAATCGCTGATTTATTTTTTAAGGTAGTGGTTAGTCTTTATGTCAGGAATATACTCAGAATCAGTTTCTTAGAGATTTTTCTGAGCTCTCTATAGTTAGATTTGTCTGATTCACTTAATTTTTGATGTGAGCACTTAAACTGTGACAAATACTGGCACCTGATATTCTTTAAGTGGTCTGTGATTAAAAAACACGTATGATGGGTGAGGGGGGGAGGTTGTGAGAGTATATTATTGCTTCGTTGCATTAAAAAAATGTGTTCTAATTTCATTCAGTGTTGAAAACTGCTGCCAAATATACTCACTTTTTTTCTAAGTCTTTAAACCCAGTGAAGTAATTGTGCTTATTCCTCAGTGAGAATGGCAAATCCAAGTCCAGCTTTTGAAAGACTGGGCTTGAATGGGTTTAAGTTGAATCTGAAACGGAGAGTTAACTTCTGTGGTTTCCTGTATGCCCTAAGAAAGTGGCACCACATCTGAATGAGATGAGTGGAGCTTTGCTGTATTTGTTACTACGTACCAGTGGGGATCTGTGATCCCAGAATGTTTTATATCTGTTTTTCAGCTGTACAGTGGAAAAGGGATAGATTGTCATAATGAGCTCAGAAATATTGAACTTTTCTGTGTAGAGTAGATAGGTAGGCATTTGCTTATTTTTCCAAACTGGTTTGTGTTCTTTCACTGAGTTGCATTTAAACTAGCAGCTGAAGCTCTGGGTAATTCATCTGCTGAGTTTTGTAGTCTACCAAGCTAACTAGAACTATTAAATTTATATTATATATGTAAAGTGTCAGTCACTTTAGATAACTGATGATATTGCAAGATGAAATTTGCCCTGACGTTGTTAGACATTCTGTTTTATCAGTAAGTGATCACTGAAGGTATCTTTAAACACTTAGCAAAGTCAGAAACTGGCTCAGTCATGGCAGCAGCTTTTGCAGTGAAAGTTGTGTAGAGGCACCCTCCCACCCCCCAATAGCTAAGTATGAATTATTTTTATTGAAGTTCCTCCCCTCTCTTTCAAAGAACTTCTGAACTTTCTGGACAGCATGTCTTGCTGTGACACCTAAAATAAAACTGCAGCCAAAAAAAGGTCTTTACAGGATTGCTGTGTAATGACTGAGTTAGCACATTCGCAGTAGGGCAGCTGCGTGTGTTTTGTCAGCAGATGTTTCTCATTTATTTAAATGAACTACTTGAGTGAGTCTTGAACTGTCATAAAATGATCCAGTCTGATTGCAAAGAGAAAATGGGTGCTAGTGCTACTAATACACTTGATTTATGGCTCATAAATGGGTCAAATTTTGCAATTGAACTACACTGTGTTTGAATTTGTTTTGACTCACACACCTTTTGTTGGATTTGTTAGGGGGAAAGAAAAATTTCAATGATTAAACAGCTAAACAAAACACTGCTTCTGTTCAGAAAGTTTGTTGTTCTCTGATTTGTTTGTTGTTGCTGCACGCCACTCAGCACAGACATTTGAATTACTGTATTGTTTCAGAGGCTTTTTCTTTGGATATTTTTGTTGCTGTATTTTTTGACAGAAATTGGCCAAGTAAATTGAGCATTTTGGTAATGGAAAAGCTGAAAGAAAGTTCTCAGAGAATGGTAATACACAATAAAGCCTTCAAATAGCCTTGAAATGACAGTTCTACATTAGAACTACTGTTACCCATTCTGTTGGTGTAGATGTATCAATCTGTGCCACTTAGGAGTTCTTTGTAGCCAGTTCATTGTGTTAAAATGATAAATTTGGTAAGAATATAAAGCATATGAGATCTTAAGTTCTACAGAAAAGTTTAAGTTGTTTTATATTAACTTAACAAGCCATAGAATTGTTTTATTGTTTTAGGTGGATGAAAATACTAGGAAAAGTTTATTTAAATTACGCTCCACATGGGACGATATTTTCCCTTTGAAGAAACTTTATGCACTTGATGTCAGAGTCAACTCATTAGATCCTGCTTGGCCAATTAAACCTCTGCCCCCAAATGTGAATACTTCTAGCATCCATGTGAATCCTAAGTTTTTAAATAAATCGGTAAGTCTTTATACCTACTGTATGAACAGATGGCAGTAGTACTCATGTTGTTTTTGTTGTTTGTATGCTGCTTTTTGACAAATGTAGTATGATAAGAATAAAACACCTGATCTCTGGAGACAGGTAAGATGAATTTGGGGATTTGAAATATTTAAGGGGCTTAGTTTTTGTTTTAAAACTGAATTCTGGATTTCTAAACGTTGATTTATTTATATTAAGTGGCATACTTAATTCTCTCACGGTGGCATAGTTAACCCTATGACAGCAGGCAAATTCTAGAGGAGCAGAATTTTTTCAGCATTTTGTTTGTATTTTGCATAAAAATTGCAGTTCATAACTTGTGCAAACTAAGTCCCAGTTTTGTATCATGCTAGTAGTTAAGGGAGATGGAGTTAGCTGGTTCTGTTAAGATGCTGAATGTAACCTTGTGTTTTATTTTTAGCCAGAGGAATCTACTGCATCTACCTCTGCTGTCACTTCTGGTGCCTCTACTCCTCCAGCTGTTCCTGAAATACAAAAGAATTTGACACAGGAGCAACTGATAAGGCAGCAATTGCTTGCGAAGCAAAAACAGTTGTTAGAACTTCAGCAAAAAAAGTTGGAGCTGGAGTTGGAACAGACTAAAGCACAGTTGGTGAGTAGAATAGTCCTTGGTTTGGTCGCACTTTGTTTGATACTGCCTTAGCTGCTATACTGGTAACTGAGGTTAAGTTTAGACAGGAGTAGCTGTTTTTGGACTAGAGCAGGGCAAGTTGACCTGGTGCTCTAGACCAGTAATTGTTAGGTAAAAATCTTAAGAATTACATCCAGAACAGCTTAAGAAACGTTTGTGGTCTGTCGTTCTGCTCTGAAAGATCCTGTCTGCCTGTGGTACATCTTTTCATGGCTCTCAATGAAGGAGGCTTTTTTGAATATATTTGCTCTTAGAAAATGGAGTATTTCCATAGAGAACGAGGAATCCTGATTGCAAGAAATGTCAAGGCAGTTTTCTGTCCTCAGTGGGTCAAGTTGGTTTGCTGTCAGTGGTGGCAGTTAAGATGTTTTGTTTTTATATTCATCTTGTGTTGAATGTTTGTGATACTAAAGTGAAACATCTTAAAAAACCAGAAATAAAAATAAATCAATATAGTTTAGCCATTTAGTTTTCTTGGAAATGTGGAAGGTATAGAAAAACTAAAGCTGTAATGAGGTGTGCTTATGTTGCATTTTTTGCAGCACTGACTTGAACTTCATCTTCTGTGATGGTACTGTGTTAACTTAATACCTGTGGTTAGGAATTAATGGGTCATTTTCAGTTAAATGGCTGAATCTCATAACTATTTCAAAACATTTCTATTTACTGCTTTGTTTTCAGAACAGAACACGAGCATCTCTGTGTTGTATCATGCAGATTAATGCTGTTTTTTCTTTTCACCTTATTTCAGGCTGTTTCTCTTAGCGTTCAGCAAGGATCGTCTTCTATACCTTCAGTTCCAACACCTTCCAAGCCACATGTGTCCCAGACACCTCACATGGCAGTTAAAATACCTACTCAGGCTTCATTGCAATCTGAAAAGATCAAACCATCCCCAAGTCCTCCACTTCATGATGTCAAAATAGTAAATAGAGATCCTCGACTTAATAGAATGTCTCAACATTCTTCTCATGCTAAAGATCAGTCTCATAGGAAAGAATTTCCATCAAACACAACCGGTCAGTCTGATGCCAAGGCGAGCAAAACATCTCAGTCTGAAAAACAAAGCTCAACAAAACCAGAGAAATCGAAAGCAGGTGAGAAAACACAAAAGAAAGAAGCTGATCAGGTGGAAACAAAGTCTAAGTCTCCATCTCCTTTGAAAAACAAGCTTCCCAATACTAAAGATACTAAAACCCAAGAATCTGAAAGCACAAAAGTATCTGAAATGAGTAAGCGGGACCCAAGACTGAAAAAACATCTTCAAGAAAAGCCTGAGAGCAAAGGGGATGAGGTGAAAGAAAAGAGGAGAAATACAGAGAAAAAAGAAAAAGACGAACATAAAACAGGTGAACATAGACCAGTAGGCAGCAGAAATAAAACCGTTAATGGTGTTGTTCAGAAACAAGACGTGCCTACCGAAGAATCAGAAAAACAGGGTGGAAAACAAGGGAGATCCAGTAATAGAAAACGGTCACGATCCCGCTCTCCTAAGTCACGGTCACCATCTACACATTCTCCAAAACGAAGAGAGAGGAGATCGCCCAAAAGAAGACTCAGGAGTTTATCTCCCACTTCTTCAACTCCTAAAATTGGAAAGATCCGTCAGATAGGTCCTAAGCAGTCTCATGCAGAAGAAGCCTCACAAGGGGCAAGAGACGAAAGGAATTCTAATAAGCGAAATGTTAAACAAGAGGTGCGAGATCCAAGGAGAGTGAAAAAAAGCCAAGAAGACAGGCCCCAAGAAATAGCAAGCCAGCATTCTACAAAAGCTTCTCCTGATCCAAAGGAGAATGCAGAGAATTGGCAGGGATCCAAAGCAGGCAAGAGGTGGAAATCCGGTTGGGAGGAGAATAAAAAGTAAGTTACCATATTTTAAACAGGTTCTCTCTGAAGTAAGTGGAAATTCTGCTCTTGGCTAAAGTACAGTCAGGTTTGGGAGGAAATATTCAGGCTGTCTGTATTGACAGAAGTTCTTGATCACAATTCATAACTTGCTTGTGGTAAAAAATGGCAAATATGCACACTTTCTAAATTGATAGTGATGTTTTACTGTTATCAATTCTGATAGAGATGTAATATATCCTGAATAAAGAACTAACTTAGTTTTGAACGTGTTCCTGTTCTCAGCTCGCAGCAGACTGAAGAACACCAAGCTGTTGGTAAATCTCCTCACCAAAGACACCGAGAAAACTGGCCTGCTGCTAAGGGAATTCTGTCACCCCGAGCACCAAAACAGCAGCACCGGTTAAGTGTGGATGCCAATTTACAAATTCCCAAAGAACTGACGTCTGCAAGCAAGAGAGAATTACTTAAAAAGGTAATAATGCTGGTTGATCCTCTTAGTAGAGGTGTTTTGAATAGAGTTGTGCTTTGCTTTTCTGCTTAGAAATCCAAACTTTATGTTGCAGGCCAATGACCGCTTAGCATCTGGTGAAATAACACAAGATGAGTTCCTCGTGGTAGCTCATCAGATTCGACAGCTGTTCCAGTACCAGGAAGGAAAGCACAGATGTAATGTGTGGGACAGCCCCACAGAGGAGAAAGGCTCTCTGAAAAGGAAGCCTCTTCTATCTGACGCAGAGTTAACGTACTACGAGCATAAAGCTAAACTGAAAAGGACACAAGTTCAGCATTCGCTGTCAAGACTTGATCTCTTGGATCCTGATGATATTTTGGACTATCATGTGCCCGATGCTTTGCTTTCTGGAGTGGACTGTGAGCAAGCGAAAGCAAAGCGCGGAGTACAGTTTGAGAGAAAAGAACCTTTTGGAGAAAGGTCAAGACGGCACTCTCCTGTAAGTGGCACGAGCAGACCCTTTGCTGAAAGCCTTTCGCCGCTGGAGGGTCGACGAAGGCTTGAGGAACAAAGTGCTGCTAAAGGAGGCAGGGGTTCGAAAAACTTTGATCCTTACGACAACTGGGGAGAATCAGATGAATTCAGAGATGCTCTCAGACAGCAGGGAAAAGGTACAGCAGAGTTCCAGAAGATAGATGGTGATGCTGTCTGTAGGTTTGATAACCGTGAAGAAAGACCGCTGCTTGGGAAAT